>NW_022589749.1:7704187-8071518 GCF_004348235.1 Phoca vitulina
CCCCCCCCCCCCCCCCCCCCCCCGCCATCTAGTAAGAACTTCCTCTACCTTCAGATCTAGATTCCAGCAGTTCTTCCAGGTACCTTTCCCCAACTCTCCACTGTGGGCAGGTACTAAGAACACCTGGATAACGCCAGAGGTTTGTATGACCTCTTCTAGGTTACAAAGCTGTTCATGAGAATGGGTTCCCATGATGCTCCCAGCATCCCCTGGAGGCTGGCTTGGATTCAACTCATTTTCACAGATGAGGAAACCAGCTCAGAGAAGCCAGGTGACTTGCTGAAGGGCGGAGGTGAAGTTCAAGTCTGGGTCTCTTTCTCAGATGCCACAAAGGCTTCCTAACCCAGAGGTGTGGACATTTCCACCCAAGCAGCCCAGGTGGGTGTTCATGGGGACCCAGGAAAGCCAGGGCCTCCTTGCTCCAGACCAAGGGGCCTGGGTCTGGTCCATGTAGCATGGATCCTGGGTCCTGGTCTAATCTATACTTGTTTTTCAGGACTGCTGTGTGACTCTGGCAAACAACTCTACCTCTCTGTGCCTCACCATAAAAGTACCAACCTCATAGGGCTGGGATGAGGATCCACACACATAAAGTGCTCAATACAGCGCCTGGCATTTGGTCACCTTGGAACAAATGGAAGCCCTGGCTATTCCTGCCTTTCTGAGCTCTAGTCACACTGGCTTACTCTTAGTTCCTCAAAAGCACCTTCCTACCCTGGAGCCTTTGTCTGGGCAAGAGCCACTGCCACCCGTCTTCTCCTTTAACCTCTTTCTGCTAGTTAACGCTTAATCACCTTTCATATTGCAACTCAAATGCCCACTTCTTCCAGGAAGCCTGCCTTGATCAGTCAGTCATTCCTCCATCTGAGCTCTCCCAGCTGCCAGCACCTTTCCTTTACAGCGCTCATTGTACTTACAATTTTCATTGATTGGCAAGTCTACCTAATTAACACCCACTGGTCTGCAAACTCCACAAGGCAGGGCTGGGACTGCATCTGTTTTTGCTCCCGACTGGACCCCTTGTGGGTGAATGAAGTCCAACATGCAATCTGACCCAATAAACATCTGCTGATGGAAGAAATGGGGCAGTGTCTACATACAGGAGCCTTCAGGTCCGGCTGGAACAAGGTCGCCTCTGCGTTTTATCCCTCTCCTCCTGTCTGTTTGTTTAGGTGGCGGGATACTCTGACAATGGGCGTTTGTGCCGAGGTAAGCAGGTGCGCGGGAACGCTGCTGTCTTCCCTCTGTCAGCGCTCCCCCCATGCCCCGTCATTAGGCAGGGCCTGCTCAGCGGGGTATGCCATTATGTCTCCCCGGGCTGATGTAATTATACATTGACATAATTAACCCAGCAAGCGCATTAGGCAGGCCAGCTAAAAATTCATCTATAATTATTTGTTGTGTGCATGCTAATGAGTCCATCTGCACTGCCTTTGTACAACACGGACAAATTAATTTACAAGTCTGGATTTTTTAATAAGTTCAAGGAAACGCTTCCTATTGTGTCCTGGTTTTTCAGAAAGGAAGAGAAAGGCCACGAGCACTTGCCGGGGTCAGGGAAGTTAGATAAACACGGGAGGGTGCGGCTCTGAGCGGGCCATGGAGGGCTCACTCTGGTTCCAAGGAGGTGGAAAAGATCCAGCTCGTGGCTCGGGGGCTCACTGGCCACGAGCCCAAATAAGCCAAACGATTACACTTGGGTGATAAAGGGTATCATCCACCTCATTTCCAGGGATCAGGGATTGACGCTTCACTCCTTCACTCTGCTCGGAGGCGCTGTGGGCCACTCCTTGCTGCCTTGCGCACTCTGTCCAGGGCGAGCTGCCTTTAGGTGGGCCTCTGGAGAGGTTGGAGGAACAGGGTTGACTGGATCCCTGCTACTTTTTTTTTTTTTGATAGAGGTCTAGCAATTCCAAGGCTCCCGTTTTTTGCCTTCATTTGCTGGTACAGGGTAGAAGATAGTGGTTAAGTTCACAGAAGCTGAAGCCCTGCTCTGGATCCAAATCTCAAGGAGCCATGAGCCTCGTTTCCCCCCTAATACAGTGGGAGACCTACGACAGTTTCTAATTCCCAGGAATTATTATTGGGAAGATTAAAAAAGATACCAACAGAGGCAATATGATTCAAGGGCTGCTGGGGCCAGCTCTGGCTCCAGACTGGCCAATAACTTTGGACAGTTAGTTAACCTCTCAGAGCCTCCATTTTCTCATCTGTAAAATGGGGCCACGTTATGACGTCTGGATGAGAGAACACAGAGATCTGCACGGTGCTAGGTGCATAGCTGGGTTTGGTTAGTGTGATAAGGCTGCTATTATGTGAGGGGAGGCAGCATGCCTGGTCCTGTGGTGATCTGGAGGCCAGCTGTCTGCTTGGTGATGCTCTGCGGAATCTCGGGATCAGGTATGGCCTCATATATTCTCATCAGTCCCCAGGAGATCCAGAATCTAATAATCCTGCTTTGAACTCCACTCTGGGACCCAAAAATTCCAGCGTGGAAAGTCATACTGGGGAGGGACCAAAAGGGTCCCCAGTGCACAGAGAGGGAAAAGTGGGGTCCTGTGACTTCCCTGAAGTCTGCCAGCGAGTTGGTGGCAGGACTGAGATAGGTCCTTGGGCCTCTTCTTCCCATACTTCCTTCCTGGTTCCCCGATTTGAGGGAGAAGGTGTCAGGGGGTATTCAGATGACTCAGCCAAAGTCAAACTGTGACCGAATCTAACAACCAAAAGCACTTTACACGGATTAGAATTCCTACAGTCTTCACCACAGTACTATGAGGTAGGTACTGTTGTGTCCCCATTTTACAGATGGGGGAACTGAGGCATAAAGGGGCAGGGTGAAGTCATTTCCCCAAGGTAAGGCCCAGTAAGGTAGATGTTGCTAGTCTCCATTTTCCAGACAAGAAAATGAAGGCCCAGAGAAGAGATGCCATGTGCCCAAGGTCACGTAGCTCAGAAGTGGCAGAGGTGGGATTTGAACTCAGGGTGCCAGGTGATTCTTTGTAGTAGGCCAAGCTGCCTTGAGGCAGGACACGGGGATTTTTTACTATTAGGCCAGGAGCCTGAGACTGATGGCTCTGTTCCTTGGCCTTGCTGTCAGCTTGCTGTGTGGCCTTGGACAGAGCACCAGACCTCCCTGGGCTCTCCGTTCAAATTCCTATTACAGGCATATCAACACTGGTTGTCAATCAGATAGGGGTGGGGTCCTGTCAAAGTGAGTGCTTTTGGCCCTGGGCCTATCCCTTAGAGCCGGGATGCTTGGCAGAAAGATTAGAGACCCTCACAGGCTAGCTTGACACAAGGGGTGCAAATGTTATGAATTCCCAAACCACCCTCAGACAGAGGGGGAGGGGGCCAGGCTGGGAGACTGAGGGTCAGTTCCCTGCTGTGACATCTCCAGAGAAAGTCACTTAGGCTCTGTGTGTCTCAGTTTCCCCGTTGGTAAAATGGGGACAGCAGGACCTAATGCATACGGCTGTGCAGGGATCCCCTGAGATGCTGAGCCCTGTAACGGTGCCTGGCACCCAGCAGACTCTTAAGTGAGTGTTGCCCTTACGCTTATCATTAAGACTTGTGGCAGCCATGGAAACTCCTGCAAGGGGTCGGTGACACAGCAGGGGCTGTACTTCTGATCTACTGTAGTGTTAGCTCAGGCCACGCCTGTCTGGGGCTGCTCCCAGCCCAACCGAGCATGTCAGGGGGTGCGGAGCAGGGCCACTCTTGATGGTGCTGGGACAGGCAACCCTTGTATCATGGACTGAACTGTGTCTCTCCAAATCCATGTATTAAAGCCCTAACCCCCTGATGCGGCCGTATTTGGAGATAGGGCCTCTAATCCTCTAGGACCGGTGTCCTTATATGAAGAGTAGACACCAGAACTCTCTCTGCACGTGCACAGAGAAAGGCCCTGGGAAGGCCGCGAAGGCAGCCATCTGCAAGCTGGGAGGAGAGCCCTCACCAGAAACCAGCCTGCTGGCACCTTGATCTTGGACTTCCAGCCTCCAGAACCGTGAGAGATACATTTCTGCTGTTTAGGCCACCTGGTCTGTGGTATTGTCAGACCAGCCTGAGCAGACGAGCACACCTTGCTTCGGCACCGCCTGTCAGCCTCGCCGAGACTTTCCCAGAGCTGCACTGCAGTCTGAGGGTCTTCCCACCAAGCTTCCTTCTTCCCCTCACCCCCAGGTTCGGACCAGCATTGCCATCTAAAGGCTCTCCCTGCCTCCTCCTCTCCCTCTCCTTCATCCGCCACAGGCATCTCCCCCAATAAACCTCTTGCCTGTCTAATGCCGTCTTGGCATCTGCCTGCTTCCACAGGACCAAAACCAACATGTGACTACTCTTTCTCCTCTTGGACCCTCAGTTTTCCCATCTGTAAAATGGGGACAGCCATGGTGGCTCCCCTGTGGAGCTGCTGCTAGAATCCAGAGTCTGTGGATGTGAAACCTGTGGTGTGGTGCTGGCACTTTCCACTGAGGAGTCTGGAGTGGGCAGAGCTCACAGAGGGACCGAGGAATCCGTGTACAGGCTTCGCTCAGCACGAGTTTGTTGAGCATCTGTGGGGGGCACGGTGGTGCCTTGTCTGTGTGTAACTGACATCCCAGTCAGGTGATGTGGGTGGGGATGGGCTTTATCCTAAGGGCAGTGGGAAGTGAGTGACACGTTCTATTTCGCTTTTTTTCAAAGGCTCATCCAAGCTGCTGTGTGAGAAACGAGCTGTAGAGGGAGCCAGAGGGGAGGCTACTGGGACTGTCTGAGCTGCGATGCTGGGATCAGGGAGGCGGCTGGAGAGTGCTCAGATTCAAGAGGTAGACAGGAAGAACTGATGGGGTGCAGTGTCCTAGGTTGAATAGTGTTCCCTGAAATTCATGTCCATCCAGAACTTCGGAACTTGACCTTATTTAGAAACAGGGTCTTTGCAGAAGGAATCAAGTTAAGATGAGGTCAACTGGATTGGGGTTCACTAATCCAATGACTGGTGTCCTTTTAAGAAGAAGAGACGGCACAGAGAGACACACAGAGAAGTCCCTGCAAAGACGGAGGCAGAGACTCAAGTGATGCGTCTGCCATCGAGGATGGCCGGCCACCACCAGAGGTAGGACAGGGGACTGGAACAGGTTCTCCCTCGGAGTCTCCAGAAGGAACCGACCCTGACAGCACTTTGATTTTGAACTTCTGGCCTCCAGAACGGAGAGAATAAATTTCCATGGTTTCAAACTACCTAGTTTGTGGTAATTTGGTATGGCAGCCCCAGAAAATGAATACACCATGCTCTGGAGGACACAAGTCCAAAGTCTGCCAACAGAGCTGTGCTCTCCCCATCTGCTCCACGCCTTCCTCCCCGCTTCTGGTGTTACTGGCAATCCTTGGCGTTCCTGGGCCATTGTTTCTTGGCTTTGGCTCTGTTATCACATGGACTTCTCTGTGTGTCTCTCTCCTCTTCTTATAAGGACACCAGCATACTGAATTAGGGTCTACCTGATGACCTCTTCTTAACTTGATTACATCTGCAAAAACCCTCTTTCTAAATGAGGGTACCAGAGGTTAGGACCTCCACATATCTTTCTGGGGCACACAATTCAAACCATAACACGTGATAACTGACTGGATACCAACTGTGAGAGAGGCAGGACTGAGGAGCTGCCAAGACTCCAAGTCCCATAGGAAGGAAGTCCTCACTCAAGTCTAACCTACTTCTCTCCTGCTGCACCCATCTCACCTGGCATCCAGAGAATAAGCCCGTAGTGTAAGAGAAAGCAGCAGGTCCTGGGCTCTCACTCTACTGCATTTTTATCCTCTGCAACTACTGAGGCATTGGGCTATGGGTCGAGTAGGGTCCCTGCTCTGAAAAGTATACAACAATGATGGTCTCTTACTTCCCCGGGCATTTTCTACCCTTTATTTCCTCCCTACTGGTGCATAGTGGGAATTCTTAGCTTTTACAGTATGTGGGAAACTCATTTCTTCCCACCTCCCCTATCTGGGAGAAACTCACCGAGCCCTGAGCTATATTGCCGGGGGCTGAGTTAGGGAGGAAAAAAAATGACTAGCATCCAGACGGCTGGAAGATATGCCAAATCACACACAGGTAAAATGCTCAGCCGTGACGGCTGGCAAATCCAAGGGTTTCCCGCTTACTTTGTCCAACAGCATTATTCGATCCATCAGCTAAATGTCACTGGCTGCTCTTACAAACACAAATTGAAAGAGAGAGAAGTGACAACAGATCTTTAAAATGTTTGGAAGAGGTTTCTGAGAGGGCCTGACAGTCATGGGGAACTGGGGGGACGTCTTGCTTTTGTTCCTCAGTCTTCCCTTTCCCCTTGGGGCCCTGCTCTGGCCTTTTACATAGTAGGTGCTCAGTAAATGTGGGTTGTGTTAAGCTTCTAAGTCTGTGGTCGCTGGTTATAGCAGCAACAGGAAGCGAATACAATCCCTAATGCTGTCACTTATTCACCAGTACATTTTTACCGAGCACCTACTATGCACCAGACACCATTACTTCAGTTGCCAAATATTTTCTGAGCATCTGCTGTGTGCCAGGGAGGTTTCTGGGCCCTGGAGATAGAGCAGTGAATAAGAGGGGATTTCTGCCTTCCTGGAGTTGATACTCTAGAGAGGAGAGATGGATAAAGGACAAATAAACCAATGGGAGTAAGGGGGTAGAGAAGAAAAAGAAGGCAGGTCCAGGGCAGAGAGTGGCCTGACATGTGTGGTGGAGGGAATGGTGCTAATGAAGGCAGGCTGGTCAGGGAAGCCTTCCTTTTTTTTTTTTTTAAGATTTTATTTATTTATTTGACAGAGAGAGACATAGTGAGAGAGGGAGGGGGAGTGGGAGAGGGAGAAGCAGGCTTCCCGCGGAGCAGGGAGCCTGACGCGGGGCTCGATCCCAGGACCCTGGGATCATGACCCGAGCCGAAGGCAGACGTTTAACCGACTGAGCCACCCAGGTGCCCCAGGGAAGGCTTCTTGAAGGAGGTGACATTTGAACAGAGCCTTGAAGGAGGTGAGGGAGCTAGCAGGGGGTGAGAGAGAGAATAATCTAGACACAGGAAGCACCAGGATAAACAGCCCCCACCAGACCAAGAAAGGGTGGTGGAACCTTGTGACCAGCCCCCCCTCCCCCCAGTTACTGTCCCAGAAACGAAACTTAGCTCCATCTTCACAACAACGGACCCATTTTACAGATGAGGATGTGGGGTGAGAGAGGCTGGCAATGTCTGGGGACTTCTGGTGCCAGTTTCACCTCCCTTCCCCGTAGGCTGGTCTGGGTGCTGCCACCAGGGGTGGAAGTTGGGTTCAGAGCAGGCTCTGCCCATAACCACTCTTTTCCGGTCTTCGTTCCCCAAACTCCAGCTACCATCAATCCTGGAGCAGGTGGGGCACCCATATCTGGGAAACTAGGGCATGGGGTAGATAAGACCCCCATCCAGTGTCTTGAGCCAAAAGCTCCAGGGAACTGACATTTCTTCATATTCCCCCCACTCACATATGCCAGATGCTTTGCATATATTTACATCTCATTTAATCATCAAAACAATCAAATCATGTGAGAGATGGTTGTATCCCCATCTTCCAGAGGAGAAAACTGAGGCCTAGCAAAGGGAAGCCATCTGTTCAAGGCCACCAACCTAGACCAAGGCAGAGCTGATTTGAACCCAGTTCAGCCCAAATGCCAAGCACTGGCATGCTCACCTGACAACTTCTGCTGCATCCACCTGCCCCTAAAACATTACCAACGTGACATTTGTCCTTATGTGACTCAGTACTTTTTAACTCAAGAATATTTTAAAGGGAAATTTTGTTACATTATTGTAAATAGATAACTGGGATCCTGTATCATAAATAGAAGGTGCTTTAAACTGTAAAAATAAACACAAAGAGGGGCTGCCTGGCTGGCTCAGTCGGGAGAGCGTGCAGCTCTGGATCTCAGGGTCGTGAGTTCAAGCCCCATGTTGGGTGATAACTGATGTTATTAAATTCTAGTTAGACTCTCTTGTTACCTAAGACTGGGAGCCCGAGGCTGGCTCTCCCTTGGCTAAAGGGGGAGACTCTCAGGTGTCCTATAGGTGTTTAAGATGTTCTAGCACCGGACTGAAACTTTATCTAGAAGGAAGCATAAAGGTGACACCCAGCACGCAATGTGTTCAAAGATTTCACTGCTGTGCCAGGTACACCGGGGCTGTTCCCCGTGTCAGGTGACCCCACGAAGGGAAGTGCCACGTCCCACCAAGCCCCCAACCTCCAAAGTGACCCGTGTTCCCACTCTGGTGTCTGGCAAGCCTCCTATCCTGGTGTCAGGAGAAGTGACAAAACATCCCTGCATCTCCTCATCTGGAGCCAGAGAGCCTAGGGTTCTGCCGGGCTCAGCACTTCCAGTGGAAACCTTTCAGCCAAGACACGGAGCTGCCCAGAGCCGTGAGCGGGACTCCCCCACTTCACTCCTGCGGCAGACACACAGTCGATACATAGATGAGGGCAGTGGCAGTGGGAATCAAAGGGCTTTGGATCCAACCTAAGTGAAAAAGCCCCAAACAGGGGACCCCAAATCAGAATTGTTGTTTGACTACAACAAATCTTTTGGATTAATTGAGCACGCTGGCAGACACGGAAGATCAAATATGAACCATCCGAGGTGGCAGGTCCTGGTGGGAGTGCAGGGAGGGGGGACATTGTCAGGAAGCGCAGTGCCTTTGTCTTACAGCCATCAACCTGCTCTTTATGCACACACTGCTTAATAAAATGACTAATTCATTTTGGTTACATTGGATCTAACCCCTTAGAGAATACTGCCAACGGATTTGTAATATTTTAATACCACACCAGGCTTTACAAAGGCCCTGTCAGAGATGGGTAAAACATCGTCTATTCCCTCTTCCACCACTAGCTGATGCTGTTGGTGTTTTTTCAAAAAGTGTCTATGGGGTTGGGTTGGGGGGGGGAGCCGGGGAGCTAGGAAAAGCTGTCTCATTCCTCCCACTGTGTCCATCTGAAGGAAAGTGGCATTCAGAGCTTTTTTAGGAAAGCTGGAGTCGCGAAGGCTGTCCGAGAGGCTGTTTAGAAACACATATATGCAGAAGTATGCGTGCGCCCCTCCAAAATATCTTTGAGACAGAAGCCTTCTCCCATCTGGGCCCAGGCTCCAGGCGCCTGCATGGGTGGGAGGCTCGGGCTATTGACGGCGGCAGCGAGACTAACTCTGATCCTTTAATCTTAACTTTTCGAGAGCAGATGGGGTGTGGGGCCCTTACACACAGCCGTGAGCCATGTGTCCGCCCACCCGCTCTTCCCTCCATTGCCAGGACCGGCTGCTCCGGGGGGTCTTCTGGCTGAAGGATGGGCAGAGGGGCTGGGGAAGGTCTTCCTTCTTGGCAAGGGGTGGTGGTGGTAATGCAACAACACCAACATGCTGCGGGGACTGTTTACTGAGCACTTACTAGGTGCCAGACACTCAGAGGGCCTTCTATGCTCTGCACCATGATTACTCCTCTCCGAGGTACCAGGAGGTAAGTGTGCTTTTCTAGACCAGGGAACAGGCTGAGAGGCAGAACCAGCTACTCAGGGTCACCCAGAACCCGGATTCAAAGCCATGTCCGTTATAGTACAAATAAAGCTCCCATATACGGAGTTTCACAGAACATGCCAGGCAGGCAGCGACAGTGTGTTTTGCTTCACATTGTGCTCCTGGTGGTGAGTGGAGTGTCCAGCGAACAGTATTTGTCTACTGAAGTGCATGGGGCTGCTACTCTATACCAGGGACCACGCTCAGTGTTCTCCACTCTCACCGAATCCACCCAACTGGCCTATGATTAGCTAAGATCACTATCCATATTTTGTAATGGGGAAACTGAGGAGCAGAAAAGCGAAGAATGGTAAGGGAAGCACGACGGCAGGACAGGGATTGGCCCTGCTCTGTAGGAGGCCCTCGGGCCTGGGGTCCTGCTAGTGCTCATCCTGATATCACTCTGCTCCCTGAATTTGGAGGCTTGAGCTGGGAGAACGAGGAGTTCTTAGCTAGGGGGGTTCACTTGTTCCTCTTCTGGGTAACACACCTGCATTTCAGCAAAGGGCTCATCCTCTTAGTTTAGAACCTCTCAACCTACTGGCAACAAAGACCCTTAGCTGTTTGTCACTCTTTTTGGAGGCCAAACATCCAATGGTTTTGTCCAAATCCTTTCACTTTTTAAATTGAACCTGTGTGTAGTTTAGGAGCCAGGGGTTAAGATTCAGACTCTATTGCCTCTCTGCTGTGTGACCTCGGGCAAGTGACTTGATCTCTCCGAGCCTACATTTTCTCAGCTGCACAGTAGGACAGCTTATCTACCGTCAAGGGGGCTGTGGGGATCACAAACTTATTTCTGTAAGGGGCTGCGTGCACTGCCTGACAGCACCCCACAAACAGCCCCGCAAGGATAGCAGCTTATGCTTAGAACCACATTCAAAGCCTGACCTCTCTGAGGCGCCCCCTCTGGCTGTCTAGCCTCGGAGCCCTTTTTCTGCTGGGTGTTCTGGCCATCTGACTTTGGGTCATGTTGTCCCTGCCAGACTCCGAGTCTCTGAGGGCAGAGGAAGGCTCAGGCTTGAGTTCCCACAGGGCTCAGCTCTAGTAGGTGCTCAGAATGAACTGATGAAAAGCCACAGTTGACATGCCCGGCTTTCCTTCTGAAAGGGAACAGCCGTGCGTTGAGCACCTACTGGGTACCAGCATCATGCCAGATGCTTTCACTTCATCTTCCTCCAGTCCTTGGTTACCAGGTGAACGTTAGACTGGCGGCCATGGGGAGAGAGCGCTTCTGGCAGGGGAGACGGTGGTGTAATGCCTTCTAAAGTTAACTACCATCTTCGGGAAAATCTGGCCTTGTTCCCTACAGGATCAAGTGAGCAGAGGCATATTCAGGGAGAAAGGGAAGGAAGTGAGAGCAAACAGAAACAAGAGTTTCTCATTATACTAAAATCCTTATTTCCTATATTTGGGAAGGTGGCTTATCCACTAGATGGCGGTAGAACTAGTCATTTGGGACAAAAGCAAAGCTAAATTCTTAACCTCCCTCACTACACTTCCATCAAAGATTCATTATTTTTAAAAATTAAGGTAACAAAAGTACTAAAAAACCCCTATAACTTTCAAGCAAGAAGGGGTTTTTAAAAATATGACATGAAATCCAGAAGCCATAAAAGCAAAGGTTTGGTAAGAATTCCTACTTTCTGCAAATATTTTTTGAATGCCTGCTGTGTACCATATACAAGAGACATTATAAACAAAAAGCAAACTAGGGGAGAAGATATGAGACACGTTTACCAGGACAAAGGCTATTATCTTTAATATACAAAGAGTGTCTACAAATCAATAAGAAAGTGATCTCTTTGATATTTAAAATGGGCTACAGACACATGAACCAGTGAGTCACAAAAGAATATGAGTGGTTCATAACATATGAAAAGATAGTTAGTGTTACAAATGAATGAGTACAAAATAAATCAACAAGGAGAAAAAAAATTTTTATTCTTTCTGACCACTGATCCTGGGTTTGGGGCCAATGCATGGCTACAATCTATTTTTTTCCCCAAGTTTTCTTCCTTGTCTTCAGAACTACAGCACAGTACGAATAAGCTGCTCATTCCTGAGCACCCTAAATGCCCAACGTTGGAGAGGGGGTCCAGCAAATTACAGCACAGCCACACAAGAGACCATTGCACACAATGAACCAAAGTTACTCAGGATTTTTAATCACACAGGGAAATACCTATGCTCATGTTGGGTAAAAGGAAGGATGATTCAAAATGGTACAAGCAGAATGAACCACCGTTTTGAAGAAGTACATAGGGAAAAGATCAGAAAGAAAAACAGTGTTCCCATTGCTTCTCTAGTAGGGAGTTCTCTCTCCTTTCTACTTTTCTGTATTTTCTGAAGTTGACAGCATGTATATGTGACTTTTATAATTGGGGAGAAAAAAATTAAAACCCTAAATACCGTAAAGCATTTTCCTATTCCAGACTCAGTAACCCTGTTGCCTAAACTGCTCACCCCATGTGCTCGATAACTGACAGAACCTTGTGAGATCAGCAGTAAACGCTTGTGATCCATTTAACTTACACTCTGATGTCAGCTTTGCAATGGGCTGCTGGTTATTAGACCCTGCCAAATGCTTTCACGCCTAGCAGAGTGAGTCTTCATGTCAAATAGCGAGTAGCTTCTATTATTATCCCTCTGCTAAAGACATAGAAATCAGAGCTCAGAGAGGTTCGGGCCCCTACCTAAGGTCACACAGCTCAAAACCACCAAACTGAGAGTCCTACCCCGCTGTGTCTGACTCTGCAGCTCGAGCACCTAAGCTGACCAGCTTTGCCTCCTGAAAGAAGAAGCAGGGAGAGAAACGCCTGTCAGGAGTTGCCGTCTCCTGCACTGGATTTTTAAAAACCAAAGTAAAGCAGAAAAAACCATTCTGGGGGCACTCACCTCTCTCTTCTTATCTCTTCAGCAGTCCTCCTCTGCCTGCTCTCTTACTTGCTCTCTCCTTGTTTCCTTTTTTTCATTTTTTCTTTCTTTCCTTCAAATCCACCCCCCACCCCCTTTTACCTTTAACTAATCACTCAGTTAACAAGTTAGCTTTGTGAGGCTCGGGTCGGTACCTAGTGACTGCGGGTGCGATAAAGAAATCAGCCGTCACCGATACAGAAGTCAGAAAGGTTTAAATCAAATCATCCTCCACAACAATGACATTAATTATGCTTTTAACACGTTTTACTGCTTTTTTTCTCACTTCACGCCACATCTGTGTGAACAATATCCAAAAGATTTACGGTTTTCTTTCGTAATTACAGACATACAGGCTGCACACTTATCAAAATACTTGCTGAGCCATCACGCCATATCGCACTCTCTGCCAAAGATTTGTGTTGGCAGCAGTCATTCAAAACAAAAATGTTGAATCAGGACTTGTGTGGCTTTGGAGGGGGGTGGAAAGTATTTCGACAAATAATTTGCCTGTCAAGAAATATAAAAACAGGAGAGTGTGCATCCTGGCAAATTTTCCAGGAGTGTTATTTTTCTGGAGGGGGTTGGAGCAGTGTGTGTGTGTGTGTGTGTGTGTGTGTGTTGGGTTGGGGGAGGAGGGAGAGTGCGCAGGGGAGCTCCGAGCACCAAAACCACATCTGACATTTGGTTCTTGTGTCTGAGGATAAAATTTAATGAGAACAAAAATATGTCTTCCTAATTCCCCTAAGAAATCATTAAAACATTTTGTTATTCTTAAACGTCTCGAAAATGAATTAGAGCCCCTAAAGGGGCCGTTCGAACGGTATGTCTCCATCAGTTAAGGCTCCTTGTTCTCCAACTCAGTGACAGCTAGGGACATACGTCTCCCCCGCCTCTCCATTTCTGGGGAGCAGAGTTGCGAAATCAGACGCGTGGAGTCAGCACCAGACTTGGAACAACCCCTTTGCGGGGAGGGGCCGGAGGGCAGGAGGACCTTCTGGAAAGCTCTGCACCGGTCTTGAGAACTCTCACAGTCCCTGGCTGGCACTCTGGCCCTGTGACTGTGTTATCAGCCCTATCTCCAGAAAGATGAAGGTTTCACGGTGAACCCCAGAATTAATGACTCTTTTCTAAGCAGGGGCCGTAGCCTCTACTCACGCTCAAGCACTAGACTTGCCGGCGCTCCCCTAGGTTTGCCATGAGCAATGATTATTCGAGGGATGATCATGGTCACCTCTGCCACCAGAATGCAAGCTCCCTGAGGGCTGGACCCGTGTCTGCATTTGCAGGCTCATGGCTAGGTTCTCAGGGTCTAGCAAGTGCCAGGCACACGGCAGGCGCTTAATAAATGTTATCTGAGTAAATAAACACATGACAGGCAGAGGGCTCTAGTTAACCCCTTCTGGGAACTATCGCCCCCTCCAAAAGAGCACCCTTTCATTCAAATAACCTTCCCCCCATTTCTGCATCTGAGTCTTATTTCTCATTCATTCAAAAATTATTAGGTGCTTACTGTGTACCAGGTTCTGGGTATACAAATTCAGTATGATTCAGTTCCAGGCTTAGAGCATTTCACTTCTAGGGAAGCCAGACACATACGTGATGATGAGAGTAGCTCAGTCTCCAATTTATACAAGAGGGGGCTGGGGCTCAGGGGGTCAATTAATTCATCTGCTGTCACCCAGCAAGTAAGTGGTCCAGGTAGGATTCCAACCTGAGCCTGGAACCACAAGCCTGTCTCGGTGCTGCCCCCTGGTGCTACAGGGGAAGTATACGGGGTGAGAGGAGGAGCCTTGTGTGGGGTCTCCTAGGAGACATTTTTGGGGTCTATTGTGGGTCACTCTCCAATGTCATTTGTCGCTGAGCCTGTGGGACTGTAAGGATTGAAAACTGATGGTAAATAAGAGGGTTTATTTTCCCAATTATTTTTTTCCAGATAACTCTGATGAGAGTAGAGATATAAGCAAAGCACCTGCCAGGAACAGGGCTTCTCAGCCACATGCCTGGTGTGGTCCTCAGTGAGGGTGACAATGGCCGGGGCTGCCCCAGGGCCATGTCCTCATGGTGGGCATAGAGCCCCAAGGGCCATACTGTCCAACCCCAGCTGTTCTCACTGCTCAAACATCCTCCTTGAGAAGACCCACACAGCATGCTGCCCTCCTGGGAGTGGGGAACTGGAGGGTAGGACCAGGGCAAAGAGGATGGAGTCTGCACACTCCTCTGCAGTGGGCTGAATGGTGGCCCCTGAATATATATCCATGTCCTAATGCGTGGAGCCAGTGAATGTGACCTTATTTGGGAAAAGGGTCTTTGGCAGATGTAATTCAGTTAAGGATCCTCTGGAGAAGATCACCCTGGATTATCTGGGTGGGTCCTAAATTCAATGACTAGTGTCCTTATAAGAGAAAAGAGCTGGAGATTTGGGACCCAGACATAGGGAGGAGGGGGCCCTGTGAAGACAGAGGCAAAGACTGGAGTGATGTGGCCACAAGCCAAGAGACACCTGGAGCCACAAGAAGCTGGAAGAGGTAAGGAAGAGCCCTCCTCTAGAACCTTCAGAGGGAGCACAGCCCTGCGGACACCTTAATTTCGGATTTCTGGCCTCCAGAACTACGAGACAATAAATACCTGTTGCTTGAAGTCCCCCAGTTCGTGTTAAGTTGTTACAGGAGCTCCCCTGGGTAGCCAAGTTGTGACGCAGTGCAGCCACTCTGGACGTATTTGTTGAGCGTGCGGAGACCTGAGCCCCACTGCTCCTGGCTGTGAGACCTCAGGCGTCACACTCAACCTCTGGGTACCCCCGTGAAGGGGGCTGGTTGGCCTGTTCCCCTGGGGCTGTAACATGCAGAGGGTAGAACAACCGCTATACCAGGCGAGTGCTTTTCAAACTTCGACGTGCTCACAGAGCTCGGGGAGCTTGCCTTTTCCCATTTCTCGTGGCCTCAAGTGTTCCTTGGCTTGTGGCCACATCACTCCAACCTGTGTCTGTCTTCACAAGGCCTTCTTCCCTGTATTTCTCTGTGTTCTCTCTTCCTCTTACAAGGACACTAGTCATTGGATTTAGGGTCCACCCTGTATCCAGATGGTCTCATCTCAAGGTCCTTAACTAATCACATCTGCAAAGACCCTGCTTCTAAAGAATATCATACTCCAAGGTTCAGGGTAGACATGAATTTTGGGAGGACACTATTCAAGCCACTCTAGTTGTCCAAGACAGATGGAATGAGGGACTTTCCCACCCACAAACACAAAGATCCTGGAAATGACCTCGACATTGAGTAGAAATGACTTTGCCTTCTCCATGACTTGACTTAGTTGGGATTTCATTTTCTTCTTCATAAACCCCCCAGCCCCAGTCACCAGATAGCACTGATTCCTGTAGCTGTGTGGCAAGCCCCAGAAAGGACTGGGAGGGAGTTGGCACAGAGGGTCCCCTCCCAGCCCCACCATTGTAAGCAAATCACTTACAGCTCTCTGGGCTCCCTGTTCTGAGTCAAGAAATGAGAAGGTGGCAGAGAAGGGGCCATTTTGGAAAAGGGAAACTTTTTTACAGAGGTGCATCTACGTATCTTAGGGGTACAGGTGAATGTTTTCAAACTACTCACAGCTCTGTAATCCACACCAAGATCAAGAAACAGCATCTATGGCCCCCAGAAACCCCTTCTGGGAACTATCGCCCCCTCCAAAAGAAACCACTCTCTTGACTTCTAACAGCACAGGTTAACTTTTTTTTTTTTTTAGTTGAGGTGAAATTCTTAGAACATATAATTTACCACTTTAAAGTGAACAGTTCAGTGGGATCTGGCATATTCATGAAGTTGCACAACCACCACCCCCATCTAGTCTCAGAGCATTTTTATCCCCCTAAAAGGAGACCCCACACCCATTAGCAGTCACCCCCCCCCCCCCCCCCCAATCTGATATCGCTCTTTTAGATTTGCCTATTTTGGACATTCCATATAAGTGGAGTCTTAGGTTATGTGACCTTCGTGTCTGGCTTCTTTCACTCAGCATCATGTTTGTGAGGCTCATCCATGTTAGAGCAGGTGTCAACGCTTCACTCCTTTTTATGGCTGAATCCTAATTCCATTGTACCACATTTTATTTATCTATTCATCCATTGATGGACATTTGGGTTGTTTCCCCCTTTTGGGCGTTGTAAATAGTGCCGACAGATTAATTTTTGTCTGTCTTCATATTTTATGTAAAGAGAGTCATATAAGTATGTGTTCTTTTGGGTTGAGGTTGGCTGCGCCATGTTGGGGAAACATTTGAGGTCTTTCCTCCAGCGCCCTCAGCAGGCAGAGAGCACTGGGCACCATCTGTCCTTTGTAGCAATGGGATGGGGGTTCTGGCAGGCAAGACACTCAGCTCCCCAAGAAGGTCCAGGTGGGAGATCTTGCCAGGAGCCCCCCAAAGCTTCCTGGCTAACACTGGAAGGTGGTGGGGGAGGATGGAGGAACTGTGTGGGGACATGTCACACCAAACTGGGTGTGGACCCTCTCACCACCCCCCAACAACCCTCTCCTGTGGAGGGCCCAGCCTTCCCCAGGATCCTTGGCTTGTCCCTAGATCCCATTGTGGGGAGGTCCCTGTGTAACGACCTAATGGGTGGTTCTTCCTTGACATTAATTATCCAATTATGGAACCCAAATGTATCTTACCTGGTGCTTCAATCAATTGCTTGTAAACACTCAGGAAAGCTGCCTCAGCCTCCTGACTTCTCTTACTAAGGGCCACCACCTTTGGAAACAAGAGAGAGAGTCATGTGTAACCATGGCATCTGAGTCTACAAGGAAATATGATCATTTTCTACATGTGCAAACATGGGATGGGGGGAGGAGGTGGGGAAATGAAGGTCAAAAGTATGGAGTTAGAAAGTCCAGGTTCAAATCCTGGCTCCACCGCATTCCAGCTGTGTGACCTTGGGCACGTCATTGGCCCTCTCTGATCTAACTAAGGTTTCCCTCATCTGGAAAATGGGGGGAAAACAGAACCTACCTCCTGGGCCTCTTCTGGGGACTGAATGATGCTGCATGTAAGTGCTTAGCACAGGGCCTGGCACAGAGTAGGTTAACAGCTATTATTGTCGTTGTTATGAAAGGGTCATGCTGGAGATCCAGATATGACACATGTTCTGGGGGAAAGTGGGACACATCTGGGGAATATTTCTTGCCACTGAAAATTACAGAGAAATTGTTAAAGCTCTCGTGAGATGTCAAACAGCTCAACAAATGCTTCCTGACTGATGAAAACACAAATGGCTGGATAATCCCATGGTGAAGAGCTAACTTCATGCATTTGTTCCCTTCCTCACAGACTTTTTTGTTCTGCCAATGACGTTCACTAAGATGATGTTCCTCAAGTGAAGTTCCTCAAGACGTTTCTGGGGCTCAGCACCATCTCATCCCTCTCTGCCCCTGGCTATGAATTCCAAGCTCTGGCCTCATAGCTCCCTTGGTTCTGGCTCTTGGTAGCCAGTCCCCCTGGCATCGTCCTGGGCCTCCCCAGCACATGCTGGCACGAGCTACTGGTACCCGCAGGCCACCGTCCCTACATCCTCAAGAACACCCTAGGCGGGGTATCTTTCTTTGCACTGGAACATCTTTATTCTCCCTGACATTGATCTACCTCTCCCTCTGGTGCCAACTTCAATGATGGATCTATGGGGAGTCTCTCTCTCTGTCTCTCTCTTTCAGAGGTGGGCTTTTCTTACCAATCCCAGTGATGCCACTTGGAGGAGTGTCTGTTATCAAGTTCCTTCCCTTGACGTGAGCTCTGTGAGTGCACTGTCTGGTGCACAGAAAGTGCTCAACACAATTTGTTGAATCGGCAAATCTAAGAGAGTTGTCCCAACTTTAAGTCCTGTTTGTGACATCATTTTGGAGAAATGACAAGGGCCAATTCTGAGACGGTCCATTCATAGAAGTGGCTAACTAAGGCACAAGCCTTGGAGCCAGGCCACCTCGGTTCAAATCCCAGCTCCACCACTTACTATCTTTGTGTCCTTGAGCAGACAGGTCACGGCAATCCCCGTGCCTCTACTTCCCTCTCTGTAAAATACGAATAGTAACACCACACCCTCCCTTGCTGGAGGATCAGATGATTTAACACATGTAAAGCGCTTTGTAAAACTCATGGGATACATTAAGCCCCATATATGTCACCTCTTGGTATGACTGACCCCTTCCTTCTTGCCTGTTATGGGGACAGGTTCTGTCCAGTATTGGGTGATAAACCCCAGCTGTGCTTATCTGGTGTCCTACAAAGACCACCTGAGAAAGGCCCTGTCTCCACACCTAGTAGCACACACTGGGAAGAGGAATTTGAAAACCACAGTGGTTCCTGTAAGGCCTCCAATATGGCAGCCGCAAATCACAGTGGCTACTGAGCACTTCAAGTGTGGCAAGCACACATTGAGATGGGCTGTGAGTGCAAAATACACACCAGGTTTCAAAGACAGTACGAGAAAAAGAATGGACAATAGCTCATCAGCATTTTTTATATCGATTACATGGTAAAGTTACATCTTGGATATGCTGGGTCAAATAAAAAAAATAAAATTACATGGTAATTACGTGGTAATTACATGGTAAAGTTACATCTTGGATATGCTGGGTCAAATAAAAAAAATAAAAAGTTACATCTTGGATATGATGAGTCAAATAAAATCTCTTATTAAAATTCATTTCACCTGTTTCCTTTTACTTGTTTTTCAATGTAGGTACTACAACCTGTAAAAGTACATCCATGGATCACATTATATTTCTATTGGACAGCACAGCTCGAAGGTTTTACAAGGTCCACAGAGAATTCGTTATTTAAGAGAGGTGGAGGGAAATGTATGGTGGATGTTGAGCAAATGATTTTAAAAAGATCAGTTACAAAAATTCCTTAAGCTCTCTTGTTATTCTGAGAACAGTCTCTGGTCTTTTAAAGTCCAGAGGGAATGATAGTCTCTCATTCATTCAACAAACATTTCCTGAGCACCTGCTATGTGCTAAGCATTGTGGGCTGAGAACTCACGGATGGATAATGCAGACTCGAGCCCTGCCCTCATGGGACTCACAGTCCAGTGGGGAGACTGACATCAAAGCAGATTCTCCAGGTAACTCATTAATTACAAGTGCTAAATGCTTCGAAGGAAAAGTTCAAGGGGGATTTGAGAGTGTTTAAGTGGGGAGAAGCTGACCCAATTTGGTGGATGAAACATTAGGAATTGCCTCCTGGAGACGGGAAACCGGCAATGGCGAACATAAAGAATGTTCCAGAATCTAGGAAAGGGAAAAATCACCAAGTGCAGGTAGATTTTTGATCTTGCTGAGATGGACAAGACACAGTTCTTGTTCCCCTGGGGACTCAGAGCTGAGTGGGAGATACAGCTATGTCCAAGAGGAACCACAACATGGGAGGAGGTGATGCAAACATCAGAGTATTTAGAGTAATGTGAGGAGGGAGCAATTAATTCAGAGTCTGGGGGGGCATCCTTGATGGGCCAATAATAATAATAACATATATAATATTTAGCATTTACCATGTCCCAGATGCTCTTACTATCCATGATCATCTCTCTCCATGGATACACCAATCACTAAAGATAGCTGCTGTCATCATCCCGATTACACAGATGAGGAAACTGAGACTCGATGACACTGAATAACTTGCCAAAGGTCACCCAGTAAGTAAATGGCAGAGTGGGATTCATCCTAGGCCTGGGGGTTCCAATTCCTGCTCTGATCCAGATGCTGGCTCCTTTCTCCTGGATAGAAAAACCATCCCAGTCAATGGGGATAGTCGCTTGGACCCCACGTGCTGCCTCATGACATCATCCATGGCTGTACCAGGTCATAGGTTGCTGTATTGCTGATCTGGAGCCCAAGAAAAGCCATGAGAAATGAAAGCAATTCATTTCCTGAGCCCTAGATGGAAAATTATCAAAGATCAGCCAGCAAAGTCTGAATGTTTCATTTTACAGTTGTCTATGCTGAGCACGTGTGGTGGACGGGGTTTGGGAAAAGGCATAAGAATGTTCCACTGACTTGGGGCGCCTGGGTGGTTCAGTTGGTTAAGTGGCAACTCCTGGTTTCAGCTCAGGTCATGATCTCAATGTCTTGGGATTGAGCCCTGTGACCAGCTCTGCACTCTGTGTAGAGTCTGCTTCGGATTCCCTCTCCTTCCCCCTCTCCCTCCAGCTCACACACACTCTCTCTCAAATAAATAAAATCTTAAAAAAAAAAAAAAAAAAAAAGGAATGTTCCATTGACTTCTGCAAAGGAACTTTGGGCAGGGGTGGGGCAAATACCAGAAGATTCCTTTGATGTTTCCCTGTCCCTGCCTATAGAACCTTCTGCTTTCTACTCACAGGGCTTATCAATTTGTAAGGGTGTGTTGTTTACCTGTGTGACTGTCTCCTTATGATGCCAGTCTGCCCATCAGAGCTACTCTGTCCAATACAGTAGTCACCACCACATGTGGCCACTGAGCACTTGAAATGTGACTATTCCAAATTCAGATGGGCTGTAAGTGTAAAATACGGGATTTTTAAGTCTCAGGATGAAAAGAGGGTTGTAAAATAGCTCAGTAATTTTTTAAAAAAAGATTTATTTGAGGGGGAGGGAGAGAGCACGAGTGGGGGGCGGGGGTGGGAGAGACAGAGGGAGAAGCAGACTCCCCTGCTGAGCAGGGAGCCCGACCCGGGACTCGATCCCAGGACCCTGAGATCATGACCTGAGCCTAAGGCAGACGTTTAACTGACTGAACCACCCAGGCACCCCATCTCAGTAATTTTTTATATTGATTTTATGTTAAAATGATAACACTATGGACATATTGGTTTCAGTAAAATATATATATATATATATATTTTTTTTTTAAGATTTTATTTATTTATTTGAGACAGAATGAGAGAGAGAGAGAGAGCACATGAGAGGGGGGAGGGTCAGAGAGAGAAGCAGGCTCCCCGCCGAGCAGGGAGCCCGATGCGGGACTTGATCCAGGGACTCCAGGATCATGACCTGAGCCGAAGGCAGTCGCTTAACCAACTGAGCCACCCAGGCGCCCAGTAAAATATATTATTAAAATTAAATTCACCTGTTTCTTTTTACTTTTTAATGTGGCTATTAGAAAAACTTACGTATGTGGCTTGCATTATATTTCTACTGGATAGTGTTGGTCTAAATCAAGGGTTGGCAAACTATGGTCCTTAGGCCAAATCTGGACCTTCATCTGTTTGTGTAAATAAAGTTTTATTGGAATACAGTTGCAGCCATTCTTTTATTTATTGTCTATGGCTGCTTTCATGCTATAATGGCCTAGTTGCATAGTTGTGACAAAGACTCTGGCTGTAAAATAAATATCTGGGGTGCCTGCATGGCTCAGTCAGCAGAGCATGTGACTCCTGGTCTCAGGGTCATTGAGCTTGAGCCCCATGTTGGGGGTAAAGATCACTTAAAATAAAATAAAATAAAATAAAATAAAATAGGGGTGCCTGGGTGGCTCAATCAGTTAAGCATCTGACTCTTGGTTTTGTCTCAGTCATGATCTCAGGGTCATGGGATGGGGCTCCATGTTGGGCTCCGCACTCAGCGGGGAGTCTGCTTGGGGGTTCTCTCTCCCTCTGCCCCTCACCCCTGCTCACATGCTCTCTCTCACTCTCTAAAATAAATAAATAAATAAATAAATCTTAAAAATAAAATAAAATAAAATAAGAAATATTTACTATCTGGCCCTTTACAGAAAAAGTTTGCTGATCCCTAGTTTTGAGACTCAAATCTAATGGCTGGACAATATTTTCAAAAGCAGAGATCAAAAAACATCCTGGAATGGCTCTCAGTTTTAATCAGTTCAAGTTTAGGGCTTCCCACAGTCAAGATGACTTGAAGACAGGGAGCCATGTGGATGCCCTGCCTTGTTCAATCTTGTTTTAGAACAATAATCATGACTGTTTCTAGAAGGCTAGGTCAAAATTCCTAATGGCATTAGAGCCTGATCTGGTGCTGGGCCTAATGTCATTAAGCATCTCTTGGCCTTAGTTTGTTCAAACATCAAGTGGGAAGAATACTCTCTATCTGCCTAAGAAGCTGCTAAGAATGGGCTAACATGTGGCAAAAAGTCCCATGGAAGTTGGCAAAAAGCTTTCTAATAAAGCAGTTAATTATTCTTCCAACCACACAGGATGTCTTTTCCAAAGTCTGCAACTTTAGTGCATTTCACCCACGTGCCCAGACAGGTGAGCTTGGCACAAATAAAAGGCCATGTGTCTCTGCCTCATGGCTGGGTCCGACCACACAGAAGGGCGGGAGAAAGTGTCCAGAATGACAGATTTGGCTTGTGACAGGCGATCTTTGAAGGCCATCTGGGGAAGGAGGAGGTGGCGGCCAGCTACAGACACCAAGAAGGTCACATCAGAAATAGCTCAGCGTCTGATGGAGCACGCGGCATTTACACCACCCGCTGTAATACGAGGGGTGAAAATGTGTTTGGTCCCCCAAGTATGAAAATAACAGGTGCAGAACCAGTTAAGTCAGGGGAGAGGCAAAAGCCTGTTCTAGCCACTTAGGTCTCATCTGTCAAGTGGTTAAAAGTGGCAAATTTGGGGGCCTCCTGAGGCTGAGCTTCCATGAGCTGTCCGAGTTAGCAGTGACAATATCCGCTGGCTATCGAGAACTTCTCTGTCCAAGCTCTTTACGAAGAATGGTCAGAGCTTCTGGAAACTGAACCTTATTCTGTGCTCAGTGCCTTACCCTTGGATTCTCCCCCAGTTCTCAGATGTGAGCACCGTTATGGCCCCCCATACTACAGAGCAAGAAACTGAAAAGAACCAGTTGGTGGCAGAGGTAGCCCAGAGTCTTCTCATTCCAGGGCTCAGGCTTCCAACCAGAAACCATTGCTTCCCAAAGCATTTTGCACAGTCCCCTGGGCATGGAAAGGAGGACCTGTGATCAAGTGTGCACACACTTTCTGCGTGGATATGTACAGAATATATCAACAAAATGGACGTATGGACAAGAGCTACAGGAAAAAGTCCCCTTTAACTCAGCTTAGCCCAATGTTTTCCCAAATGCATTTAGGCCACAGAACTTTTTGCTTCAGAGAATGAACCTGGAAACTAGGGTTCTGTGGAACACACTTTGAGAACAGCTTTCCTTTACCACTGGGTCCTGGGCTCTGGGGAGGGTGGATGTGGTGGTTCTGGGAGACAGGGCTGGGTGTATCTGATGTGGCAGGATTCTGGAAGAAACTGAACAATGGGTAATCGAGAGGAGGCAGGTGCTCCGAAGATCTCAGGATCAGGATCTCTGAGGAGGATGCAGAGGAAATGAGATCTGGGGAGAAAAGGAATCAGCTCAGGATGGCAAGGGGTGTGTGGGGCATGCCCTTAAATGCTCTCTGAGGCCTGGTTCTCCCTCTGGAGGCCTGGAGTGCAGATCTGAGGGAGTGCATGGGGAGCAAGGGGGTGCGGAGAGCTGTGGTGTTTGTGGTCACTGAGGGGAGCACGGAGAAGGGGGCGCAGAGGGCTGCGGTGTTCATGGTCACCGAGGGGAGCATGGAGAAGGTGCAGAGAGCTGTGGTGTTCGTAGTCACTGAGGGGAGCATGGAGAAGGGGGTGCAGAGAGCTGCGGTGTTTGTGGTCACTGAGGGGAGCATGGAGAAGGGGGTGCAGAGAGCTGTGGCATTCGTGGTCACTGAGGGGAGCACGAAGAAGGGGGCACGGAAGGCTGTGGTGTTAATGGTCACTGAGGGGAGCACGGAGAACGGGGTGCAGAGAGGTTCAGTGTTCACGGTCATTGCGGGGGAGCACGAAGAAGGGGATGACGGAGAGTCAGCATGGAATAAGGGGGTCAGAATGAAGGGGGAGCATGGAGTGGGGGCACAGACCCCCAGGGGAGCAGTAACAGTCAGGGGGTACATGGAGAATGAGGGGGGCAGGGGCATGTGGAGAATGAAGGGCAGGAAGAAACCCAGATGCTATGAATGGGGGAGCAAGTTGCTCACTGTGGGGGCTGCTCACGGGCTGGGGTGGTTTGGTACCCAGGTTCAAGGGGGTTCTGGAGGGGGTACTAAAGAACAGATTCGAAAGATGAGGGGCACCTGGGTGGCTCAGTCGTTAAGCGTCTGCCTTCGGCTCAGGTCATGATCCCAGGGTCCTGGGATCGAGCCCTCCATAGGGCTCCCTGCTCCGTGGGAAGCCTGCTTCTCCCTCTCCCACTCCCCCGCTTGTGCTCCTGTTCTCGCTATCTCTCTCTCTGTCAAATAAATAAATAAAATATTAAAAAAAAAAAAGATTTGAAAGATGATTAGGAGATAAATTCCTGATTCTGGACAAGATGGAACTAAAGGTGGGGAGGGCTGTGGGGTACATTTAGCCAAGAGAGAGGAGCAGATGTAGGGGGACACACCCAAGAACAGTCTGTAATCAGCTAAAGATCTTTCTGGCCATTGTGTTGAGAGGGATAGAGCTATAAATATTCCAGAGTAGGGGTGGACCAGGGGTGAGAGGAGGGTGGAAATTTCAGTCTTAGAAAGCTCTAAGTTCTCAAAATGAGCTACCTTATGAGATACTGAGCTCCCCATCAGGATAGGCATCAAAGTACTTGACTATCTATCTGAGAGGCCTGCATATGGAGGTTTGGCTAGACTATCCAGAAGACTTACATGTAATTCTAAGATGAGTCTGTGTGATAGATCCCTTTTCTTTATAGCAATATTCTGATTTTCTACTACCTGTAAAATAGGATAACTTTTATCCTGTTGTGCTGGTATAGGAACTGTTATCATTAATAACAGTGACTACCGAGCACTAACTCTGTGTCAGGCACTGTGTTAAGTGTTGGGCTTATATTATCTCATTTAATTATAACTCTGAGGAGGTGGTGTTACTGCCCATTTAATGGATGAAGATATTAAGGCACAGAAGGGAGAAGGTCATACCATGTGGGAGTTGGGATGCAGATTCAGCTTAACTGGACTCCAAAGCCCATGCTTCTAATCCCCGCTTGGGACTGACTCTAGTGGGAGTTTTGTGGAAGCCGCTGGAATGTCTGAAAGAGTGGGAGGAGCTAGGTGGTCAGGGGACTGGAAGGCCAGGAGGAGCCAAGCACCCGAGTCTTCAGCAGAACCTGACTCCCCCTGCCTTACACAGTGTGTTTGCTGGGAGCTCCATTCCTGGGTTGAGTGCTAACGCTCTCTCTGCTATAAATCATTGATGTGGCTGAGCAAATGAAAATTACAATTTAATGTTGGGGTTTAAATAAGAAATAAGAGTTTGACTCTTATTTTTGTTGGCTATTGTTGATCTGGGCTATCTCGGCTCCTACCTAGATGGGGCAGAAGGCTGAGACCTCTCTGGCCTTCTGAGGTCTTGCGGGCATTCCCTAGAGGGCCATGGGGGTCCCAGAAAGACCTCATCCTAGCAGCCTGATTCCAGATTCCAGATTCCTGGAGCCAGCACCAGACACTTTCAGATCCCGACAGGATGGAACAGAATTAATGCATCTGGCCACCTGTTACTATTTTGAATCCTCAGGTGTAAAACACTAATTCGAATTCCATGCTTGAGCTCTGAGACCCCCCCCCCTTCTAGGGCTGCAGGTCCAGCTTCTAGATTCTCCCCTCAATGCCTCAACCTGCAACGGTGATGGACATGGGCACGAGCTCAGTAACTACAATAATAACAGGTGTGTTTACTGAGCACCTACTATGTGCACACCCAAGGGGAATCATCCCACCCCCTCCCAAGTCCCTCAAACACATACTGAGTGCTTTACATGCATTAGATCACTTGATCCTTGCAAAATTCCCATGAAGTAGTGTTATAGACTGAACTGTGTTCCCCTGAATCCATATGTTGAAGCCCCAACATCCAATGTGACTGTATTTGGTGATAGGGCCTTTAAAGAGGTATTTAAAATTAAATGATGTCAAAATGGCAGGTCCCTAATCCTATAGGACTAAAGTACTTTTTTTTTAAGATTTTATTTTTTTATGTAATCTCTACCCCCAATGTGGGGCTTGAACTCACGCCCTGAGATCAACAGTCACATTTTCTATCAACTGAGCCAGCCAGAAGCCCCAGGACTAATGTCCTTATAAGAAGAGGAAGAGACCCCAGGGATGTAGGAGCACAGACGAACATAGTGAGAAGGCAGCTGTCTATAAGCCGAGGAGAGAGCTCTCACCAGACACCAACTGTGCCAGCACCATGATCTTGGAATTTCTGCCTCCAGAACTGTGAAAAAATAAAATTCTATTGTTTCAGACACCCAGTCTGTGGTATTCTGTTAGCCTGAACTAACACAGGTGGGCTCTATGGTTATTCCCATTTTAAAGATGAGAAAACGGAGGTACAATGAGTTTAAAAAGCAACCAAGGATGCAGCAGTTCTTCAGGGAGGCATAGGGTTTGGGCAATTTGCCTTCTTGGGGACTAAAATATTACTTTGATAGGCGGCAGAAAGAAGCCAGCAGGCTGGGGCCCTTTATTTTTATTTTTATTTTTTTTAAAGATTTTATTTATTTATTTGAGAGAGAGAATGAGATAGAGAGAGAAAGCATGAGACGGGGGAGGGTCAGAGGGAGAAGCAGACTCCCTGCCGAGCAGGGAGCCTGATGTGGGACTCAATCCTGGGACTCCAGGATCATGACCTGAGCTGAAGGCAGTCGCTTAACCAACTGAGCCACCCAGGCGCCCAGGCTGGGGCCCTTTAACCAAGAGGATGGACAAATGGTTGTTAATAGGGACCATGTGACACATGCCAAAAGGGGAAAGCAGCTGTTTGATAGCAGATGTTTGAGATTTTAGAAACCAGTTCTCTTCCAGCAGGTTATACTTTTAGCCCTAGTTGGTTTCCACTGAATGCACTGGTGGGGTGAGTCATGCAGGCATCCCTTCCTGAGGAGTCATTCCCAGACTAGTCCAGCTCCAGATGCCACCTTCTCAACCCATGATTTGTCAGCTCTTAGGTCTGAGCCCCACCATGGGAGAGTGGGTCTGTCTGTTCATCGCTGTGTCCCCTTCATGCAACTCTGTGCACAGCAGGTATTCAATAAATGACTGCTGAGGGGCGTCTGGGTGGCTCAGTTGGTTAAGCGACTGCCTTCGGCTCGGGTCATGATCC
Source organism: Phoca vitulina (assembly GCF_004348235.1). Classification (NCBI taxonomy): domain Eukaryota; kingdom Metazoa; phylum Chordata; class Mammalia; order Carnivora; family Phocidae; genus Phoca; species Phoca vitulina. The sequence goes on from NW_022589749.1 coordinate 7,731,775, forward strand.
CAGGGTCCTGGGATCGAGCCCCACATTGGGCTCCCTACTTGGCAGGAAGCCTGCTTCTCCCTCTCCCACTCCCCCTGCTTGTGTTACCTCTCTGTCTCTCTCTCTCTGTCAATTAAATAAATAAAATCTTAAAAAAAATAAAAATAAATGACTGCTGAATAATGAGACTGTGTTTATGTGTCAATCTTGGGGGTGATTCTAAGGCTGGAGAGAAACTGGTGGAAGTGGGGGTCCCTCCTTATTGAGCATCTCTTAAAGATGGGGTCTGTTCTAGGCATTGGGCATTCAGCACCAAGCAGGACTGAATCAAACCTGTACCCTTGTGGATCTGACACTCTAAAGGCAGAGGTGGACAATAAAATAAATCATAGTATAGAATGTGTGAGCGTGACCAAGTGCAGGGGAGGAAAATAAAGCAGGGAGAGGGATAGGAGTCTGGGGCAGAGTGTGTGCTGCCTAGCAGGGCCAGGGAAGGCCCGGGGTGAAGTTGTGCCCTGATCTGGGGGAAAAGTATTCCGGGCAGCGAGAACAGCAGGTGCAAAGACCCTGGCGCAGAAGTGAGTTCAGCTTGTTTGAGTAACAGCGAAGAGGCCAGTGTAGTGGGAGAAGGTGCGTGAAGGGGAAGAGAAGGAGAAGGGCAGGGGTGGAACCTTGCAGGCCACTGTGAAGACTTGGGACTTTTTCCTCTAAGGGGGATGAGAAGTCCTGCCAAGGTTTGAGTAGAGAAAGAGACATGATTTAACATTTGTTTTAACAGGATGCTTCTGCCTGTTGCTTGGAAAATGGACTGAGGCTCGCTGGGGTAGAAGCAGAGGGACCCGGGAGGTGGCTACTTTAACAGTCTGGGTAAGGAAGGACAGCTGCTCAGAGCAGGGTGGTGGCAGCGGAAGTGGGAGAAATGCTCGGGTCTGGATGGATATGAATTCAAGCCACAGGCTTTGTTTCTCAGGAACACAGAGGCAATGGGGAGTGGGTGGCAAGAGGTAGAGGGGAATCAGGGAGACTCTGCAGTTGGGGGCATGAACAACTGGATGATCTTAAATGGCCATTGCTATGATTTTTCTCCCTCCTTTGCAGCCCAGCACAGGACAGGTCAGGAGTGGGCACTAAATCAACACCGACTGAATGAAAAAACGAATGAATGAGATAAGGAGGGAATTTAAGAGGTTCTCTGAGCTAATCTTTACAAACTACAAACTTAAATAAAACCCCTCATCAAGAAGGATGATGTAGAATAATGCCCTCCAAGGAGCCCAAACTAAGCTGTGGTCTCGGAGGCTCTGCAGAGGTCTCTTGGAGGCTCCCTGATGGAGTAACCATGCAGCCCAAGGTGGGAGGGGTCAGAGGCCCAGGATGTGCCCCAGAGGACCCCAGCACACACTTGTCTTAGGGAAGCCAACGGCAGGGTAGGAAACAGAAGAAGCTAGACCTGGGAGTGAGCAGATGTGGGTTCTGGTTTTGGCTGGGGCCTTGAGTCCCTGCTCATCTTTGGGCAAGGCACACCCCCTTTCTGAGCCTCAGTTTCCCCATCTGTAAAGTGAAGGTGCTGGCCTTAAGTTCCCTTCCTACTTTGTTGTGCAATGGTTCTAACCTGTCACCTAGGCAGACAAAGACACAGTCTTCTCCCCACACACTGATCCCCACCCCACTGGTATTTTAATCAAAGGCAGTACAAGGCCTAGGAGCCCACCCAGGCTCTGACTGAGGGGTGGGTCTGCTGGGAGAGGATGAGGCAGGGGAGAAAAACACTGTGCAATTTTATTCTAATATTTGTAATTATTCCCAGGCTAAAAATAAGGCACAGAGAAAAGTGTTTTCAAACGTCGGCATTAATGAACACTTTTTATCCAACATAATACAGGCCCCCAAATGCACTTGATGTCAAGCTCCCTGAGATCTCGTGAGCAGCGCCCCACGCCGGGTTGACTTTCATGGCTTGGAAGCGGTGCAAAAATGAAATGTCCCACAAGTGCAGGCTGGCAGGCTTGCTATTAGCAAGAGTATAATCATCAATTACGTCCAATCACAAACTACTGATTTTATAATTATCAAATGAAGTTCTAACTTCTCACCTCTGCTCAGTGGCAAACTAATATAATCTCTCAGTTCAAAAAGGAAGCTTTTTTTCTTTTCCCTTTTCCTCTCCTGCTCTCTCTCTCTTCTGGGGAAAGAATTTCCAGGCCTCCACGTAAGACTGCATTTAAATTGCTTGTCACTCAAAACAAAGGCGAACCACTCATTTGTAATTCACCAGCCACCTGAACAGACTGCCTGTTTTCCTTTAAGCATCCATGCACTGAAGCACAAAGATCATTTTTCTATTGTTAAAATTGTATAAGCCAGGGCTTTTTTTAGCAGCGAATACACAATTTCACTTCTCTTCCGAGGGCTCCCGGCATAAAAGGGACAGGAGGTTTTCTTTAGTGCCTTACAAATAAATTTTGCTTCGGGGTATCAAAAAAATCAACTATATGCACATATAATAAGCCACAAAGCTTATTATCAAGGCTATATATATACATATACATATACATATATATATATATATATATATATATATATATATATATATGGGGGGCAGGACAGAAGGTACATTTCTTGTCCTGCCTGGGGTGTGGCCAGTGGATGAAGCTGGATGATTGAGATTCATTCTCATGGGTGCTGGAAGCATCTGTGTCCAATTTCCTCTTTCTGGGAGCTGCAGATATGGCAAACGTGGCTCTGTGCTGACTGGCATTTGGCCGGCAGGCTATGAGAGCAGAAACAACCCAGGGGTGGGTGCCCCCAGCTCAGCCTTGCTGTTCTAGCCGGCCGCAGGCTCCAGCTCTGTGTCTGACTTCCTGGCTACCTCACCCCAGAGGGACAAGCCATGGATGGCTGTCACGTAGCCCCTGCATGCAACTGACCTCTTGCGGCTCAGTCTTTGAGGGCCGGACTTGCTTCGCTAACAGCTCAGTTTTTCTGCCTAACTGATTATAATAATAATATTTCCAATTTTAATCTAGAGCTTTTTAGAAAGTACAGAGACCTTTCACAGAAATTAGTGCATCTGAGCCTCCACACGCTCCCAGGGATGGCCCTGGACAGGCAGGATGGTTGTTTGAAAGGCCCAGAGAGGCTGATACAGTGGCTCCGAGTCACACAGGAAGGGCTGAACTAGGGTGTGAATGGGGTCTTTGGACTCAGAGCCAGCTGTGTGGCAGGGAATTTGGGGCTGGAATTTGTACGACTCCCAACCTTAAGTGGGAAAGTAGCTTCCATTTTGGGTAAATTAGAACAGACTCAGGTTCACCTCTAAAATGTCCCCTTCTTGTGCCTGAATGTGCTACACTTCCTGAGTGGGAGAGTAAAGAATGGGGTTCCTGCCAGCCCACCAGAAGTTATTCATAAGCTACAGCCGGTCTTTCTCTGCAGTAGCCGTGGGGACGAACAAAGATTCTTGATTTAAAATAACAGTGAAACTATTCTGTATGATGGTGGATACACGTTATGCCATTTGTCAAAACCCATAGAATGTACAACACAAAGAGTGACCCCTAATGTAAATGACAGACTTCAGTTAATAACAATGTATCAATATTCATTCAGCAATTGTAACAAATATACCTCACTAATGGAAGATGTTAGGGGAAACGGTGGGGGGCGGAGAGGGAGTATATGAAAGCTCTACACTTTCTGCTCAAATTCTAAACCTAGCTAAAACTGCTCTAAAAAAGTCTATTAACTTAAAAAAAAAAAAAAAGGCAGTAGTGAACATGTATAAAGCAGTTACTATGTGCCAGGCACTGCTGAATGTTTCCCACATTAACTCATTTAATCCATACAATAGCTCTAAGGTCAGTATCATTATCTCTCTGATTTTATCGGTGGGGAAAACAAGCATCAGAAGGTGAAATAATTTGCCCATAGTCACACAGTAAGTGGCAAAGCTAGGATTCACGCCCTGGGCTCCAGAGCCCACGCCGTGAGAGTAATGGGGTTATCAGTGAGTTTTCACCCAAAGCCTGTCCCCTTCCCCATGGGATATGGTTGTGTGTGAGCATCCCACCATGCTCATGGGGGTCACAAAGTGCATTAGACTAGGGGTCATGAACGGTGAGGTCCAGGGCCAGATGCACCCCAAGGACATATTTTCTTGGACCCTCCAGTGTTTTAAAAATATTTGAGGCATCAAAATTCATCAAGTTACACACTTAAGATTTGCGCATTTTACCGTATGTAAATTACACCTCCATAAAGTACTGTGAGCATGAAAATATGTGCATATATATTAAGCCAGCATTTAAAAACCAGAAGAGATCCAAATTGCTGGCTTCTCTCGGAAAATCAGAGGATCTGGCTACCCTGGGCCCATGTTTCCACTGACAACCATCGCCTGGAGCCAACTAGCTGTCTCCTGTTGAGACAGGATGGGGGTCTGCAATTCACCCCAGCCCCCCGTGCTCCTGCAGTATAGGTGTGGGCCTAATTGGACCCCCAAAAGCCTCAGTGTTTTCTTTCTGTCCTAGACAGACACCCCTTTCCCCCTTGCTTTGTCTTCACCACATTCTTCTTGAGTTCTGTCACCTTCCTACCTCTTCCCCGCCCCCTTCAAATAGTGATTTTGCAGTCCCGATGAGAACCAGGAGTGATGAGCAGAGTGTCCCATACTGGTCCTACTTCTTGCTTCCAGGCAGCCCCAGGTGGCTGGCAAATTGACTTTCCAAACTGCAACAAGATATTTGTGTGAGCTCTCCATGGAATAAAAACAGAATGGTTAGGTCCTCCCACTCAAGTCCACCAGACTCAGAGAAAAGAGGCCATTTAGAGCATCTGGATGATTCTACTTTCTTGGTGGTGAGTAACTCGTAGGCAAAGTTGACAAAGACCTAGCAGGCCTTGGCATTCTGTATGTTCTGGTGGGAGTGATGAAGCCAAGTGGGGCCTGGAGAGAAAGGGGTTGAGTTCACAAGTGAGGGGGAGAGAGGAGCAAGGGGGTGCATGCAGCAGAGGCCTAATAAAGGCCTGTGGCTTCAAGGAAGGGCGAGAGAGCACAAGGGCTTTGGAGGCAAGGCTGAGTGACCAGGGTCTGAAGCCTGCATCCCTGGCTGTGTGACTCTGAACAAATCCCTGAGCTCTCAGAGTCTCAGCCTTCATAACTGTAAAATGGGTACAATGATGTGAAGAGCTGCTGGGGCATCCAATCAATCAAGGCAATAAAACAGCTGACACAGTGCTCGCCTAGCTAGCACTTAATGAATGTGCATAGGATGGATAAATGAACATCCTTTCTTGACCTCTCTGGGCCTCCTTTCTCCACCTAGAGCCCAGCTTGGGTATGGAGACACCAGCAGCTAAAAGATCAGGTTTGTTCACTCTTAATATGGAACGAAGGTGGCCAAGTCATAGATGGTTCTGGAGATTTCTGGGCCAAGGGTTCCAACGGAGTTAGAAGTTGGTGCTTTCCACAGGGAATGTGGGGGTGGAAGCTGCTGGAACATGAGGGCCGCGGCCAAATTGCCAGGGTGGGTAGAGGGTCAGGGATGCCAAGAACCACCCCAGCCTGCCCCTCTGAAATAACAACCACCACCCTCTGAAATGCAGGGTAGTCCAGGGGTCAGCGTGCCGGACTCAAATGACAGCTGCTGCCTCCCAAGCTGGCTTGATGACCCTGACCTGGCCCCTGAGCTCCTGCTGCCCCCATGCTCAATCAACCACGTGCCGTGGCATTCTTGCCCCCGGAGGGAGGACTGCAGGGGTCCCAGGTGGCCGCAAGAGGGGAGACTGTGGAAGTTCTCCAAAATGCCAGCTCGGAAGAGCAGAATTAAAAGAGCATGCATGCCCTTTATGGAAAGGCGGCCACCCAAATGTCACGAAGCGCCACCCTGCCTGGGCTTTTAAATATAGCAGTGTCCTTTCTGGATGTCTCTGAGGAGTGTGACTCGAGACAGGCCCATGAGAGCCTCAGCTGGACACTCAGGGCACCACTCAGCCGGGGCCGCACTGCCTGTAACTTCCGGCTGAGGTTCTCAGCTGCCGCTCAGCTTCCCGAAGAATGCTGATTCCATTCCCGGTCCCTCTCACTTCTCTGTGGCCCTGGGCAGCTGCTGGCCTTCCCTGTTTCCTTATCTCAGGGTTACGGTAAGGATTAAAGGTGATACGCATTGAAATTGCTTAGCTCACAGGCTGGCAAACAGACAATGCTTAATAGGGGTTGCTTCTGCTGTTATTTATTATGATCTTCAGTGTGCCAAGCACTATGTGGGGATGATGAGCCCTAGACCCAGCCAACGAGTCCTAGAGTAAGAGAGAGGCCATGGGAAAGGGCAGAAAGCAAGCAGTACTTTGAAGAGAGAATCAAGGAGGGAGTGATTCATCCTGCAGAGGCAGTGCCTAGAGGAGGGCTTCAAGGAGGCGGCCCTGGCTCACAAAGGATGAGCAGGTCGCTGATGTGCAGAGGAGGGAGAAGGTGGTGTGTGCCAAGATGGGAGGTGAGAAACAGCCTGGTGTAATCAGACGATATTCATTGTCCCTCCCTCCAAGTCTGAAGTTGCAAACAGGGGGTCCGTGGTCCAAATCCCCTCACGTACTTGGTTTTGTTCAGGTTTAAAAAATGTTCATTTTTATTTTTATTTATTTATTTTTAAAAAATGTCTCCTCTTTTCTTTTTTTTTTTAATTTTATTTATTTATTTGACAGAAAGAGAGAGAGAGACAGTGAGAGAGGGAACACAAGCAGGGGGAGTGGGAGAGTGAGAAGCAGGCTTCCCGCTGAGCTGCGAGCCCGATGCGGGGCTCGATCCCAGGACCCTGGGATCATGACCTGAGCCGAAGGCAGACGCTTAACGACTGAGCCACCCAGGCGCTCCCAAAAATGTTCATTTTTAGCCAACATTTAAAAATCAGGAGGTTTCTACAGAAAAATTGAGATTTCCAGCTCATCTGGAAAAATTAGAAAATGCGGCCACAGCAGGCTCACATTCCTGCATAACAAGACCATAAAAAACCCCCAGAAAGAATAGCGGATACTTATTGAGTACTCAAAGTGTCCCGGGCCGGTTCCTAGTGCTTTACACACACACACTAAGTCTAAAAACCCTTATAAAAGCCCTATATGGCAGGTGCAGGGATGTGCTGTGCTAGTAAAGGTTTAACAACTGGCTATCTGGTGGGGGAAAAAAAAGGCCCTGCTTTGTAAATTTTGCCAATTTCTGCGGCATAAATATTCCAACTGTGGCAGGTTTCAAGCCACCTCACTGACCAAGGGAGTGCACTGTATGAGCCTCTCCAGCACATCAGTGGTAGGTGAAGTTATCGTTTCTAGTCCCCAGATGAGGAAACAGGCACAGAGAGGTCAAGAGACTTCCTCAAGGTCACACAGCAAGCGAGTGGGCAGAGCAGGGATTTGGAGACAGGCAGCCTGGCGTCCAAGTTTGTGCTCTCAGCCTCCACTATGTGCTGTAAGACCAGACTTCTACAGTCGGCTCGAGCTGGGCAGAGGCCACTCCTTAGGTGGCACACAGAGCCCAGGCTTGCCTCAGTCTCCACTCCTGTCATCTTAGCTATGCCTGCATTGCTCATTCAGCTTACCTGCAGGGCCCCTGCATCCCTGCTTATATCCCTGCTTTGAGGTATGAAATGGCACCCTGCCCCCAACTTTCCCCCCCACTCTACTGGGAACTTCATCAGGTACCTGGACACAAAGAGAAGGCACCCAGGGTGGGGGACGACCAGCTTCTTTTCCTCTATCCCAACCCCATCCCCTAGCACCTGGCACAAAATGCCAGCGCAAACCTTCTAGTTCAAATGTTCTCTCCACTTTCTCTCATTCTCTCTCTGCCAGGAGCACTAACAGCAACAATTTAATGGAAGCAATTTTTCTGTTCCCCTCTTGGCCTCCCACCACCCCATATGACAAAACCTGGAAACAACATGATTTATAGGGGGAAAAATATAAAAAACGGTCCACCTCGGGTTAGAAATGCAAAAGTTGCTGTATCCCCTGTACTCTGTTGGGAGAAGGCACTTCCATTTATCAGGGGAAGGGGGCTCAGATGGGGAACCCCATCTTCTTTGCTGTTTTCTCAAAGATAGGCAGCCCTTGCAAAACCCCCGACAACTCTCATCCTCCCAGCTGAGAGCCCAGGATGGCAGCAAACGAGGGAAAGGCATATGTTTGGTGGGAAACGTGGAAATAATCAAGTGAGGGTAGAGTCATGTAAATAATTTAATTACCTTGCACAGCTATGAAATCTCTTGGTTTCCGCTTCCATTATTAATGATGAATGTTAACTATCAGAGGACATTGGCTGAGGTTTCCCGACACACTGGGGGAGGGAGTTTAGGTATCCCCAGGCAGCCATACCAGGCCTGTCACTGATCAAAATGGTCCTGCCTCCAGCTGACCCCCACCACCATCTGGGATTGACTGTGAGGTGCATTATGTACCTCGTGATGGAAGCACCCAGGACCATCTATGAATAGACTTATCAAAAACACAGAACCTGAACGTGATCAAGTCTCTAGTCCAACTGTCTGTGCACAGCAAACACAGGGGACAGAGGAGCAAATTAGACCATATCATAGGGACACAATCAGAAAAATCTCAGCTAGAGCTGAAGGGACTTGCTCAAGGTCCCACAGCTAGTGGTGGAGCTGGGGTTTGAACCCAAGCCCATGAGCACAGCATTCTCCTGAGACCACGTTTGTGGCTAGAAAAAGCGAAGCTGGGCTTCCCAGAGGGTGCAACAGGGAACCAGAAGGGCCCAGAAGCAAGGAGGGTGCTTCTGCTACAAGGGGCAAGGTCTGTCATCCTGTTCTCTCTCTAGGCCAGTCTCAAATTCACACTCCTGAGATAATGAGTATCGTTGGCCTTGCTTGAGATCGGGGCTGGACACTGGTGCAATCAGCTGTGATCAGGGTAAAGTCTTAGGAAGAAAGGGTCCAGTTACTTCCACAGGTAAATTGCCAAAAAAAAAAAAAAAAAAAAAAAAAAAAGCTGGGGGATGGAAAGGGAGTTTGCAGATGAGTGGAAGTAGTTGCCAACCTGTCCCAGCGTGCCTGGGGCTTTCCCAGTTTTAGCCCAAAGAGTTTTGTACCTCAAGACCTTCCCAGCCTTACAACCAGAAGTTCTGCATCCCAGTCCAACCAGGACAGCTGGGTTGCCGTACTTAGGAGGCACATCAACCAATCCCAGTGTGTGGGCCCTGTAGGAGTCCTGATATGGATCAAAAAAAGATTTAAAAAACGGAGGAGCCAATCAGGGACACTGAAGCATAGCCTGGATATTAGGGGATAGCGAGAAACTACTGTTAGGAAACAAACAAGTAACCATGTGTGGTAGGCATATTAACTAGACTTAATTGTGGTGCTCACTTAGCAAGAGAGACACATAGCACACCTGAAACTAATATAATGTTATATGTCAATTACATCTCAATTAAAAAAAAACTGTTAACAAATTTTAAGTAAGTATCTGCAGGAACCGAGTAGTGACTCCAGTACGGTGAAGGGGTGAGATGAGAGGGAGAGGTGGGCAGTGGGGAGCATAAATGGACCAAACTGGTAAGAGGCTGGAAGAGGCCTGACGGCCAGCTTACTAGTCTACAATCTTTCTTCTTCCTAGATGGGCCACGGTAGCTGATGTTTGTACTGAGGCATCTTCCCGGGCACAGCTGACTGCACCAGGGGCCCACACCAGTCTCAAGCTAGGCTAATGATCTTCATTATCCCAGGAGTTTGAATTTGAGACAGGTTGATTTTGATTTGTCTGTGTTGTTAGCGTCAGTGACTGTGGGGTGAACCCAGAGGCTGAGATGGCTGTTATGGGGGCCACCTTCTATCTATCATGTGTGAGAAAGCCGGCCTAGGGAGGCAAGATGAGCGACCTTGCCCCTTGTAGCAGAAGCACCCTCCTCGTTTCCATGCCCTTCTGGTTCCCTGTTCCACCCTCTGGGAAGCCCAGCTGTGCTTTCTCTGGCCCCTCATGTGGTCTCAGGAGAGTGCTGTGTTCATGAGCTTGGGTTCAAATCCCAGCTCCACCACTAGCTGAGGCACTTTGGTCAAGTCACCTCAACTTGATGAGCTTCAGTTTCTTCTGTAAAATGGGGAGAATACCAATTCTTCCCTCACGGGACTGCTATGAGGATTAAACGGCACAAATGTGTCTGGTGTACAACAGATGCCCCATAAATATCATCACAGCCAACACAATAATAAATTCTCTTTGTGAAGGCTAGCTTCAGTGGATGTTTGTTTTTTGCAATCCAAGGTTTTCTCTTAAAATGGGCCTCCCAGCTGCCCTCGACACAGACACCTCCCACTCCAAGGCTTGGGTGGGGCTGGGATTCTCCTCTCCTCCCCCCCAGGCCTGGGACAGAACCTAGACTGAGACAGAATGCAGACGGAAGTACTGGATTGCTCCTGATGGCCCAGGAAGCCCCGGTGTTGCTGTTCCCCCACCCTACTCATTACAAAAAGCAACAGGCAAGGCAAACAGATGGCTGAGAGATGGCTTTTTTACTCTCCTCCTAAATAACAAGGTGAAAAAAAAAAGGGAAAGGAGATGAACAGATTTCTACCATCTAGGAGATCAAAGAGAAATGGCCATTCTCGCTGATAAACTTCACTTAGATGCTGTCCCTGCGCCTAGGCATGTGATCTCCTGAGGTGGGACTGGGAAGGGTCTGGCTTGCTATTGCCTATCGATGTATCATTAATTTCTTTTTGTTTCCTGCTATGGCGTACACCCGACTCAAGGTGAGAGAACGCAACTGGGCTGCGACTTCTCAGATTGATAGATTGCATTTCTGTGCTGGGTCCGTTTCATGCTTGGTGACTTTGCAGCAAAGCAATTATCACTGTGGAATGCATAATGGCCTAATTAATAACTAATGTCAGGTTGGCCTCTGAGCCATGATTATACCTTGGCAAGCCAACTTTTTTTTTGTTTAAACATTCCAAGAGAAAAATATTATTATAATTGACTGGTTAAATTGTCAAAGTGTCCCTACCCCGTGGACGTGAGGTGTAGTAGGAAGCACGTAAAGCCTGGAATAAAGAGAGGTGTTCTGCTGCCAACTGGCTGTGTGACCTTGCTCAGCATCTCAGCATCTCTGTGCTTGAGTGTCTGCACCTGTAAACAGAGCCACCTTTCTGGAACTGAGTGGGATACCTGTGTGTTTATATATTTTATATATATATATAAAACCTGGGCTATGTACCTCTTATTTACTGCTCTATCCCCATGGCATGGCACACAGTAGATGCTTAATAAATAATGGTTAAAGTAAAGGACTCTGGAGCCAGACTGCCTGGGTGCAAATCTTGTTTCTGCCCCTTATGACCTGTGTGACCTTGGGCAAGTTACCTAACCTCTCTGTGCTTCATCGATCTTATTTGTAAAATTTTGATAATAACACCTGCCATAGGGTGGTCATAAGGAATAGTGAATTGGTATCTGTAAAGTGTTTAGAATGCTGCCTGGAACATGGAAACCGCATAGTCATGTTTGCCAATCTTACTATATGTCCACATTCATGTAATAAATACTCACGCAGCACCCATTGTGTGTCAGGCTCTGTGTGGGACCTGGGAACATAATAGTCTACAAAGTGCTCCCTCTTTCTTTTGGTTAAGTGGGAGGGACAACCATTATTTGAATAATTAGACAAAACAAATATATAATTATAAATCATGCTAAATATTGTGAAGGATGCCACAAGTGTAAATAACAGGGAAGTGTGATTTAATTTGGGAGGTCACAGAGCCCCTCCTGAGAAAGTGACATTTGAATAGCAACCTGAAAAACATGTAGGCATTAGGTCAGTGGTTCTCAGCAATTGTGCCCCTCAGGGGACACAGTCTGGAGACAGTTTTGGCTGTCCAACTGAGGAGAGAGGTTCTTCTGACATCTAGTGGGTGCAGGCTAGGGATGCTAGTCAACATCCTACAATGCACATGACGGCCCTCACAACACAGAATTACCTGGTCCGAAATGTCGAATGTGCCGAGGTTGAGAACCTCTGCATTAAGTGGACAAAATCGGTGGAAAGAGTGCATCAAGCAGAGGGAAGAGGCTGTGCAAAGGCTCTGAGGTGGGGAGAGCATGTGTTCAAGAAAGTACATAAAGGATGCACAGAGAGAAGGGGAACAGGGTGAGAGATAAGGCAGAGGCTCGGGGACCGAGGGCCTGGTTGGTTAGAGGTCTAGATTTCATTCCAGCCTCCAGTGGAAGTTACTGGAGGGTTATAAGCAGAGAGCCATGCCATGTGTTGTCTGCCTTCTTAAGAGCCCACCTGGGCTGCTGGCAGAGAGTACTGTTTAAATTAATTTGGAAAACAATAGAGCTGGATTCTGTGATACCTAATTTTCAGAAGAAGCAGAGATGTCAAAACCCCATCCCTGCCCATTGAAAGGGCCTCTTCCAGAAGGGATGGCAGAAAAGGCCCAGGGGACACAGGTGAAGACAGGGACCTGGAGGACCAGGACTCTCACAGTTAAGGTCACATTTGGGTGGAGCCTTGAAGGACAAGCAGGGATTTGCTGGGAGCTTATGTAGGAAAAGCATTCTGGGAGAAGGGAACAGAATGTGCAAAGGCTCAGAAGCCCTGCACAACAGCTCTCTGTCCAGGATAACTTGGAGTCAAGCAGTCTGGAGACGGGGATGAACACAATGACCTTCGTCTTGGATGCCAGAAAGTTTTTGCTGCTTTTAGAAGGCAATGTGTTTTTTGGCAATTATTTGTTATTTATCTTTGTAATTATTATACGAAAGAAAATTAAAGCAGAGAGATTTGAAAAATCTTTTTATGACTCAAAGATGCTAGGCAAGTGGCAGATCCAAATTTGAACCCAGGTCTCACACAATTAAGTAGAACATAAAATAAATAAAATCTTCTGGGCATTTCTCTTGAACCAATGTCAATCAGGCTGTAGCCTCTAATCCTTTGGCTTCTTTGAGACTCTCTCTCTCCTTGTCTCACCTCAGGGCATGTGGTTAAGAGCTGGGCCTGGCACTCCTTGGGGCCCAGAGTAGAATTATTTACCTCCCAGGCAGATCTGATCTCCAAAACAGAAGCTCCTGGGCTGTTCACCCAATCTCCTAGCTGTTTGGCCTTCATGCCTCAGTTTGTTCGTCTCTACAACAGGCACAATATCAACCCCTATCCCAGAGGGTTGCAGCAATGATGTCAAAGGCCAGTACTTGTAGAGGGTCTGGAAGAATGCCTGGCATATACGGAGCACACAGGAGGGTTTGGCTGCTTCTGTGGTTACTGACGTTGTTATTAGTAGTAGTATCCTCACAGCCTGCAGAGTGTCTGAGGAACCTGCTGGTTTAGCATCTGCCTTTTCTTAACCCAGTTTTTGGTCTGACTCAATAGGAAAAATTATGGTGATAACAAGGACTGTTTCTTGAGCACCTACTGTGTGCTAGGCATAATCTTATGGAATCTTCCACAACAACCCTATTAGGGAAGGATAATATTATCCTTGTTTTCCAGATGAAGGAGGTGAGGCTCAGGGAGGGCAAATGACTTGCTCAAGGTCACACAGCTGGTGAGAGGCAGAGCCAGGTTGAGTCCAGGAGTCCCTGGCTCCTAGAGGCTGGGTGTCCAAACCAACTGGGATTGTTTTCCCAAAACCAGCTCTGCCCCTGCCTCTTCTGTTAATGCTGTCATGCCCTGTGCCCTCTGGAGCCTGAGACCCAGGCCCTGTATCTCCATCTGCCATGTCTAGTCTGGGCCCCACTTCCAAGCTCTTTCACACCAGCCTTGTCTTTGCCACTCTTTTGCCCCTGCCTCAGGCCAGAACACCATTATTGCTGTAGGTCTCAAATGCTCCAGATTTTGACTCTTGAGTCAACCCTCTCCACCCCACATACCTCCAGAGGGGTCTTTCTAGAAAAGGTTTCCAGGGCTGCTGTCCTCATACACCAAAAGAGACTCTATAGCACCTCCTCTGCCCATGAGACGAAACGCAGACTGAGCCTGGCACTCAGGGTCCCTCTGTTGTACCTGAATGTCTTTCCTAGCCTTGTCCTCTCCCCCGATCCCCATGGATCATACCGCCAGTGAGATTCAGTGGCACTGCCCACTGAACAGCCACTGAGAAACAGTCTTCATTTTAAGCCTTCTGTGTGCTATGCACTTAGCTAAGCACTCCACCCCCATGACCATCTCATTTCATCCTCATGACAAACCCGTACAGTAGGCACCAATTTACTCATGAGGAAACTAAAGCTTGGAACGAGAGGAAGTGACCTGCCTGAGATCACCTCCTCAGTGATCCAAGCGGGGCTTGAACCCAGGTCTGCCCGATGCCAAGGCCTGTGCTCTTTACCGCCACACCTCATTCTCCTCTCCATGTTCCATCCTATCCGTCTTCCTCACCTGAGCGCAACTTCACCTCCTCCGGGAAGTCTTCCCTATTGCCTGCCTATGAAATAATCATTCACCATGGCACACAGGGCATTTTCCTCCTACTTCGCTTCTGCTTCCTTTCCTAGTGGACTGTGAATGTGGGTTCCTTGGGGGTGGTTTGGCCTTCTTGTTGGGACAGAGCTCATTTCTTCCCTTAGCCAGTCCAGCACAGAGCAGGACACACAGTAGGGGCTTTAAAACATCTGCCAAATTGTTAAAATCCTTCCTTGCTCTTGCTTTGCTGCCCCTTGGATTTGGCAGACCCTTGAATTCCATTTCCCATTCATCTTTCCAAAATGTACTGATCCTGTGTACAAAGCTCTGCATTCTGGGCTCCATCTTGTTCCCCAGCAGCTAATGAGGAAGGTGCTTCATCAAGGAGGGAGTCCACAGGGCAACAGACACGGTTATGTGCTCACATAACCCTGACTTTTTCTCTCCTTCTTGGGCACACAATGTAGACTATCTTTTCAGCCTCCCTTAAAATTGGACATGGCCCTCTAATTGAAATCTGGCCAAGGGAATGTGGGCAAAAATGACGTGGCCACTTCCAGGTCTGGATCTTGAGAACCTCCCCAGAGATCCACCATGTTTTCCTTCCCCCCCCCCCCCCCCCCCCCCCCCGCCGTGTCAACCAAAGGAAGGGGACTCTGGGACACAGTGGAGGGCAGAGCCAGAAGATAAGACATGCCTGGGTCCCTGAATGACTACGGTGAACAGTCCCCTTCCCCCCATCAACCAACACTAGATTGTGATGTGAGAAATAAACTCCAGCTGTGCTCGACGCTGCTACAGGAATGAGCCTCCTAGGACTCATGCTGACACACATGGGTTCAAATCCCAGCTCTTCTCCTCAGTGGCTAGGTGATCTGATGTCAACCTCTCTGAGTCTCAGTTTCCTCCTTATAAAAGAAACACAATCATCTCTATTTTAGAATTCCCTAGAATATTCCACAACATTCCAGATGTCAGACAGTCAGCCTTGAACGTGGCACCCAGGAGGAGCTCAAGAAATGGAAATACCCTCCTGCCCCTTGGCCCCACCTCCGTGTCTTAGGGCAGGGTCTCTGCTTGGTTCTGGGACATAGGATTTGGCTAATCTTCATCTTTGTTGGTCCCCACTAATATTTGGTTTTATGTATTTTAATTGTTATTATTTTGTGCTTGTGATAGGAATAATTTTATTACAGGGCAGGAGTTTATAAACCTCAGGGAGGAAATAAATACGAGATCTTTGTCTGCTGCAGTGTGGGTTCCAGGGCCAGGAGAGGGGAGAGTGGAGAGACTTTAGGAAGTGGCCTTTGAGGGTAGGGAGGCAATGGGTACCAACCTGCCTGGGTGAGCCTGGTTCAAGGTGATGCTGTGCTTGGCAGGGTGGATCTGGGGGTGGACAGAGGCCAGGGCATAGGTGAGGGCCTGGGGACTCAGGATACCTTTCCCTGGCTTTTAGCCCCTGCAAGTCTAACTTCCTTCCCACCTCAGGGCTTTTGCACATACTGTTCCTTTTACCTGGAATGCCATTCTGCCCTTCCTGGGGTTTTAGCCACATTCTGATGTTCCTACTCTTGCTTTAGTTCATAGGTCATTTCCTCCTGGAAGCCCTCCCTAACATCCCAGGAGGCTCTCACAGCCCCAGGAAGCTCCCTGTCACCGCCCCTGCTGCAGATGGTAATTGTACTGTATTTACTTGCTGTGTGAGTGTCCGAATTATGTCTGTCTTCCCCCAGAAGGTCACCTCTGGGAGGGAATGGACTTTGTCTTATTTGCGCCTGTGCCTAGAACAATGCCTGGCACACAGAAGTGCTCTGCAAATATTTGCTGAGTAAACAAATGAATGAATAAGTCAATTCAATCTCTTCCACTCCCTATACACCTAAAAGCAGGGGTCAGCAAACTTCTCCAGTAGAGGGTCAGATAATAAATATCTTTGGCTTCGCAGGCCATACGGGTTCTGTTGCAGCTACTGAACTCTGCTGTTGTGATATGAAAACAGCTATAGACAACACATAAATGAATGAGCATGGCTGTGTTCCCATAAAACTTTATTTATACAAACAGGCTTTGGCCCAAGGGCCATCGTTTGCTGACCTCTGTCCTAAAGCCTGCCCTGTTCTTACTTAGTACAAGGCTTACTTCTGGTGGTGTGCTGGGGGCTCGCCTGTAGGAGCTTGCAAAAGCTGATTGTTAAATTTTCAGGAATTTTGCAAGCTGGTTGTTAAACACAGCCATTATTAAAAATTAAATCAAATGAACCTATAATTATAGTAAATAATTTATATTAAAAATAACGATACTACAAATGGATGAATCTTGAGGACATTATGCTGAATGAAATTAGCCAGCCACATAAAGACAACAACTGTATGATTCCACTTACATGAATTACTTAGAGTAGCCAAAGTGAGATTCAGAAACGAGAACGGTGGTTGCCAGGGCTGGGGAATGGGGAATTCTTGTTGAATGGGTACTCTTGTTGAATGAGTTTTAGTTTGGGAAGATGAAAAAAGTTCTGGAAATGGATGGTGGTGATGGTTGCACAACAGTGTGAATGTACTTAATGTCACTGAACTGTACACTTAAAAGCAGTTAAGGTGGTAAATTTTAAGTTATATGTGTTTTGCCAAAAAAATTTAAAAAAAAAAAAAAAAAAGGAAATACATATTCAGTACTCATTACTTCCTAATTGTTTGATTGCATTTCACTCCTCTCTGTGCTTTAAGGTTACTCACATCTATTACGTCTGCATGGTGAACTGTGCTTCTCTTCCCAACCCCGTGCTGGCAGCTTGAAATTGGCCATGCTGGAAGGATTTACACTGTGGAAAGTGGCAGATGATACAAATCAGTCCCGTCTCCCCCCCCACCGCCCCCCCCCATTGTTCAGTATTGACCAGCACGTCGCTGGTTATTTCCCTGTGTCTGTCTCCTCCACTAGATGGTGGCTTCTAGGGCAGAGCTCCTCAAACATTAGAATCACCAGCAGAAGCTTTTAAAGTCCTGATGCCCAAGTCTCATACCAGACCAAGAATGCCAGCCAATCTGGGGTGAGACCCAGATCTCAGTGTTTTTTTTTTTTTTAAAGCCCTCAGGAGATTCCTCTGGGCAGCCAGGGTTGAAGGCCAGTGGGCTGGTCTAAGGTTGAGCATCTCAAGCTTCAACATGATTACGAATCACACCAGAGGACTTTGTTCAACTGTAGATTCTGATTCAGGAGGTCTGGGGGAGGGTGGGAGGCTGAGACTGCCTTTCTACTGAACTCCCAGGTGATGCAGATGCTGCTGGCCCATGGACCACACTTTGAGTGGCAAAGCCTTAAAGGAAAGATGCTGCGGTCAGTTACAGGGAAAGATTTCCTTTCTGCTTGGTGACCACGTGGCAATCTGCCTGTCTCTCCCTCCCACCGATAAACCGATAAACACAGTGGGAGTTACAAGAACCCATTCTACAGAGCAGGAGACTGAGGTTGGTGAAGTGACCTACCCAAGGTCACACAGCCAAGGAGTAGTGGTGGGACTTGGACTTGGTTTTTTGAGACCCCAAATCCAGTGCCTTTGCCTTCATTAGCTGCCTGACTGAGGCCACTCTGAGTATGGGGATTAAATGGACTTGAATCTGCATCTAGACCTTTCTTTTCCCTCACTGTGTGACCCTAGGTGGGTTTCTTAACCTCTCTGGGCCTCAGTCCTGACGCTCAGGGCACAGGGAGGGGTAGACTGTGATACTGGATGCTTGAGGGCCTCTTGCAGGGCTCACCTCATGGAGGACACCCACATCCAGGAAGGTTCCTTTTCCAGTACCTAAACTTGGGGATGACACTTCAGGGGCCCCACCCTGGCAACAACCCTAGGGGGTCCTGCAGTCCGGCCCTCTGCCTCTCAGCTAGATCAAAAGGAAGGCAGGAGTGGGGCCATTCTGGGTGCAACTGCGTTTTGCCTTGGCAGCATTCAGCTCATCCGTCATTAGTCAATACACTGCTGGAGGATTTCAGAATCAGAACATTGCCATAGCCACGGTCAGTGCTTAGCCTCCGACAGGGCTCTCAGCTTTCTTTGCACCAGTCATTGCTTTAAGCCTTTCTGGCTATAACCTCATTTGATCTTCACGCTTACCTTATAAAGTACATATGAGTCCCATTTACAGATGAAGAAATCAAGGAACACAGAGAGAAAAATACCTTGCCCCAAGTCACACAATTAGCAAGTAGCACAGCAAGGATCTGAACCCAGGCTGTCCCTAACCACTGCACATACTGCCTTTCAAATAATTTATGTGCAAGATACAAATGTGCCATGTCCCCCGATGTACTCTGAGCTCCCCAGGGCCAGAGGCCCTGTCTCTCTTGTTCCCTGCTGTGTCCCTAGCGCCCTGAACAGGGTCTGCACACAGTAGAGGCTCAAGAAATAGTTTTGGAACGAGGGAATGAGTGGGCTGTTTTAATCTTGCCCATCCCACATCCTGGCCACGTGAAACTCAATCATAGCCATGATTATCAGTGGCACCAAGGGGTGTGCATCCATCTGTCTCTCCCACTAGGCTGTGAGTGCCATGAAGACAGGAATAGGATCTGGGGTGCTCACTGCCATATACCTAGAGCCTGGCACTGACCCTGGTAAACAGCAGGTGCCAAATAAATGTCTGCTGTAGAGTGAAGTTCTCAGTGGAACTGAAAAGGGAAGCAAGGGTGTGCATATGTTTCAGGGGAGCTGGCTGGAGAGCAACGACACTAAATAATCATGATTCTATGGTCCCGCCTCTGGGAGGTTTACACCACATCAAGCATTTTATCTGCATGGATCCCTGGGAGGATCCCTATTTTATATTTATATTTATTACCATCCCTATTTTATAGCCAGGGAAACTGAGGTTTGCCGAAAACCCTGTCAAAGGACAGAGATGGGATTTGAACTCAGGTCTGTGCAACTCTCGGCTTATGTCATTTCTACTCCACCAAGGGCGCCTGATGAGTAATTTGTGTTCACCTTCTCACTATCAGCCCTTGGCACACAGCAGCTGCTCAACTATTTTTTGAACATGAGTGAATACTTATGCTCACCACCTCATGCTGAGGCACATAGTAGGCGCTTGGCACATAGTAGGTGCTCAACAAACATCTACTGGATGGTCGCATGAGTGACTGTGGGAATGGCCACATGTCCCACGCTGGCGTGGTGGGCTAGCTGTTGCAGAAGCTTCTGCTTTGCTCCCTGCCACCCCCCGGCAGACACGAGTGCTAAGAGACACTTGGCTGACAGTGCCACAAGATGGATGCGCGCCTGGCGGCCTCATCTCCCCACCGACTGGCCCCGCATGGCCTTCCATAATGCAGTCCATTAAAAGGCTTGTAAATTTTCATACACGAAAGCCTACCATGGCGTCAGCATAGACTAATTGTTGTTAAATGTGCGGGAATGTTACCGCCATGCCGCTGGAGCGATCACTCTTCCCAGCCTGGCCCAGACGCCGACCCATTCCTCTGCAGGCGGAAAGCTTACAACGTTTGCACAAGGCCAAAAAGCAATTCGTGTCAAAAAGATCAATAATATAAAAATAAAGCATGAGAATTCTAGTTAAAGGGAATGTCATATAAATATGTGGTTCACGTCCATGATTCCAAGATTAAAAAAAATCAATCAATATCGTTCTTTAGATGATGTTATTTCTAATGAGAAATACCCGGAACAACTGCAAATAACTGCTTAACTGGGGGGAAAAAAGCATTAATAATTTACTTTATAAGGCATATGATACCGAATGAAAGAGGATCGCTGCTGGTTCTTAATTTGGTTGTAATGCAGTGTGACAGGTTCAATGACGCTTTGGTGGGTTCTTAATATTAAATTTGGAAAGATGTTCAGCTCATTTTAAGTTTTACCCCAAGCTGGGCAGGGTAAAGCCAAAGGGGCAAGACCCGTTATGGGAGCCAAGGAGACTTGCACCATCAAGGTTATTAAGTCATCAAAGAGGAGAGGGTAGGGAGTGTGTGTGCACGTGTGCAAGCCGGGGGCAGTGGGAGGGACAGAAGTCCTCATTGCATCTTGCAAGTTACACTCTGTTTACTGAGCAATTACTATATGCCAAGTTCTGGGCTGGGTGTGCAGACCTGGGTTTGAATCCCAGCTCCCGTTATGGGTCAGGCTTCCCTGGTGGAGTCTATCTGAAAAAGCTCAGCAAAGTCACATCTGAAAGGCATGCGTCTGGCTGAGTGATGAGGTCCTCCCCAGCCCTAACCACCTGCAAGTGTCCAATTTTAGCCCTCAATCTAGAATCTATATCCTCAGTGCTTCCTGCACTCCCAGGCCTCTGCTCAGCCCTTCAAACTGAGGTTTGAATCTTCCATGCTCTGCCCTGTTGGTGAAGAGCTGTGTGAGCTTAGGCAAGCAGCCAATCTGTCCGAGTCCCAATTTCTCACCTGTCAAAGAGGATGATACCAGCAGCACCTCTCTCACCATGTTGCTGAGAGGTAGTGATGCGTGAGAGGCTTTGCTAAAGGCTCAATAAACTTTGCTGGCTGCTGAGCCTCAGTGACCTCACCTGAGAAATGGGTAAGACCAGAAACCTACTCATGGGGCTTGCGGGAAGAATAAACGTGATGACACAAGTCTCAGCTCATCCATTTGGAACGCCGATTTATGTTCAAGGAGCGCACACACTATGTGCTGGGCTTTGTTCCTGGGGCTTTTAAGTATCAACTCAATTAACCCTCACATCAATCCTTTGAGGTGGGTACTATTATTATCTCCATTTAAAAACAAGAAAACTGAGGCCCAGAGAGGTTAAGTGACTTGCCCAGGGTCACACAGCCAGGAAGAAGAGAGCTAGGATGCAAGCCAGTGCCAACCTGGCTCCAGAGCCCATGCGTGCCCCCAGTGCTTGTCTTTCCCAGTGGGTTCAGCTGGTCAGCGAGGCCATTTCTCCCTGTCTTGCTGGCTGGTCAGGACTACATGCATCTAATGTCATTTGTGGCCATAACAAGCCTCATTTACAAAGGATGGTCATGCCAGTGCTAGGAGTCTCTGAGAAAGGGTAGTTTGGGGAGCAAGGGAATTATGACATCGAAGATAGCTGGAAGAGCAAATAATGTAAAAAGACCAAAAAAAAAAAAAGGCCCTGTAATTAAATTTCAGCTCAAAGGAAAGGGCAGGAGTCCTGCAGGTACATGCAGAACAGGAGGGGACCACAGGGACCAAATTACAACATGGCATGCAGGGCTGACTAGGGGATTGTGGCCCGGGCAGGCAGAGACATGTCTGTCTCAGGTGATTTGAGCTGTGAAGAACCCCTCCATGGCTTTCTCAGGCAGCTCAGGTGCAGGAACACGGATTGACCTCCTCGGAATCTTGTTCCTGGGTTAGGACCTCCTTCCCTGCCCACGACTGCCTGGGAGGGAAAAAGGGATACTCAGTGTTTGGGGCTGGAACAGATGGTGTAGAAGTCAATGATGACTTCAGGCTTTGGGCACTGGATGGAGGTGGTGAGCAGGGGCTCAGGTAGAGGGTACAAGGGGACAGTCTCCTCCTCTCAGTCATCTCTGAAAGGCCAAGCGCACCCTACCCCATGCCATCTGATTAGCCGTTGGAGGGATCCTATTGAAACCTGAATCTGACCTGGTCTGCTCTAAAGTCTCCTATGGCTCCCACCTAATTCTGAGTCACAGCCAAAGCCCTGGAAGTAGCCCCAAGGCCTGAATGATCTGGCGCCTATAAAGATGACTTATGCTAAGTGTCATGCTGGGTAAGTAAGGGCTGTGCTGTGAAAGGTGGCGGGTGTGGGGAAGTTGGTTAGGGAGGGCTTCTTTACTCCCTGAGGATCTGATACTTGAAAGGAGTGAATCAGGCAAAGAGAACAGCAAATTCTCTGCAGGACTCTGAGGCAGGACCAAGTTAGGCAGTCTGCTGGCTGAGGGGAGACGTAGGCAGGGGCCAGAGAGCGGCGGGGCCCACTGGCCTGGGGTTTCTCCCCTAAGGACTTTCATCATCCCGCACCACCCTCCTGGGTCTGAATCCATGCACCCTCACTTCCCTCCCGCCGCAGGTACAGACCTGGGCACTGGATGGGTGCTGGCCACCTCCTCTGTGAGCCCTGGTTTCCTCACATGTGAAAGGGGGTAATCACAGAACCTCTCCCTGATAGAGATATTATGGAAAACACATGACATAACCATTAGAAAGTGTGCAGCATATAGTAGACGTGCAAGAAAAGTCACTCTGGGAGACTTCTCTAACAAAGGAAAGGCCCACCTTTAGTGCCAAGGTTGGCTGCTTACTAACTGATGATAGTGGGCAATGAGGTTTTAGTGTCACCCAGATCAGGAGGCGGCACTGTGGGCATCATGGACCGGGTCTGATCAACCACAAGATCCTGGCATGCAGATGTGGGCAAAAGAAGGAATTTCCAGCTGTCTGCCCATCTGAAAGTGAGAGGGACTGGACTCAGGGTAGACAGTGCTGGGCACCTTTGGCTGGGTGAGGCCTGCAGGGAAGGTTCTGGAAGGCTTCAAACTATGGCAGGTCATAATATCTTACATCTCTGACCATTGTGGCACCCCTAAACCCATGTAAATCAGGGGGGACAAGTGTCTCCATCCCACTTTACAGATGGCACAATAGAGGATATCTGACTGGATTAGAGTTAGATATATCTATTTGTCAGTTGACTGACTGAATCATCAACTCACCCAACAAACATCCACTGAGGCGGAGCTGTCAAGTTGGGAGGGCACGTGCTCTGCTTTGCCACCTAGAAGACCCACAGGGGAGGCAGGGAGACTCTACCTTTTGCTTTCTTGCAAATCTCTATTTCAACACTACCTCTCTGCTCCTCCATAAACAGACCTTCCACTGGGTCTGCTCTAGACTCCCTTCAGCCATTGGGGTTTGTCTCAGAGTTGTGCCTCAATCCCATCAGAAGAAACACAAAGGAGAAGAGACAAAATCTTCCAAGCTGTTGACACTCCCCACCTGGGCATCTGCAGGGCAACACCAGGCACTTTCCTCCAGGAGCACCCGGCACTCTCCCTCTGGAATTGCGGCGGGGGCAGGGGAGGCTGCACTCTCCAGAAATGGACACCTAAGAACTTGGTGCTGTGGGGAAATGTTTCGAGAAGGCTGAAATCTGCTAAAAGGCTGAGGGAGGGGAGCCGGGGGTGGAGAAGAAAATGGAGGAAAAAGTGGAAGAGAGGAGGGGAGAGGCAGAAGAGAGCTGAGAATCAGGGGAAAGAGGGCAAAGAATTGGCACTCTGCAAATCCTGGCTATTCTGGTGATCTATTGCTGTGTAACCAGCCACCCCAAAATGGAGTGGCCCAAAGCGATTACTTATTATCTCTCATGCTTTTGTGGGTTGATGGGGCTCAGCTGGGCAGTTCTGTTGTCCTCTCTCAGGTGGTCACAGCCAGGTGGCAGCTGCAGTCGCCTGATGGCTCGACTGGGCTGGATGGGCTGGATGGGCTCCTGGACTTGTGCTGGGGCCTTGGTGCTCCCAGCCCGTCTCCTCCGTGTGGAGTCTCATCTCCCAGGGCCTGTCCATACAGGTTGGGCTGGAAGAGGCAGGAGGCAGAACTGCCAGTCCACTGAAGGCCTCCACCTAGTACTGACAGAGGGTCACTTCCACCACATTCTATTGGTGGAAGTGGACACAGGCCCAGATTCAAAGAATGGAAACACAAATTCTATTTCTTGATGGGGGAATGCCAGACACAATGCAGTTATGCAGGGGATGGGAGGTATTGTGTGAAGCTTGGCAAAGAAGAAGTTCTGGGAGGAAATCAAGAGGCCTCCCATGAGCTCCTGACATGACGGGACATTATTTTGATCACAGGGACTGAACCTCTAGTGACATTCCTTAAGGGCAGCGATGGTTTCTCACCATCTTTGGACCTTCCACAGCTTTCACCTGGAGCCTGGCACATAGTAGGTGCTCCACAAGTATTTGTTAAGTGGACCTGTGAGGCGCCCAGTAGAAAGGCGGCCCTTCTGGGGCTGACACAAATACCTGCCCACCTCCACAACAAGAGGCATCTAGAACACCACCTAGTATGCAGTAGGGCTTCCGTAAAGTTTTGTTGAGTGAATAAATGACTGCAGGGATTCAACAGATGATGAATATGTCTCTTATAAGTGGCACCTGGGTCTCATCTCTAAGCTCCTAGAGGGTGGTCATGCTGCCCAAACT
Source organism: Phoca vitulina (assembly GCF_004348235.1). Lineage (NCBI taxonomy): Eukaryota > Metazoa > Chordata > Mammalia > Carnivora > Phocidae > Phoca > Phoca vitulina. Next base: position 7,756,340 of record NW_022589749.1, read on the forward strand.
CCCTTGGACCCTGAGAGGACAGAGAGAGAATATCTTTGCCCCATGCCACCAAACACACCCACCATGATGAGAATAAACGACTCAGCAGTCACTTGACAGAGGATCTCACCGAAGCTCATGCAATCCTCTGAGCCGTCACGAGGAAACAGCAGAGACATGAAGTCACCTGCCAAAGTCACATAAGCTTGTCAGTGTTCGGGTGGGACTCAGACCCTGGGTGTTAGACCCTGGGTGGTCAGAGGAGGCATCAGCCCCCTTGGTTCCCAAACTGCAGTGTTTCCATCAGGCCCAGGTTCAGGTGTCTGTTCTGACTCAGCCAAGGGGTTTTCTATCATACAGGCCACATCCCCTTCCTGGTGGAAGAAGAGGGAAGCAGAGAGAAAAAAATCTTGCAGTGGGCCTGCCGTCTTCGTGGCTGGGCCAGTACACACACTCCTTAGAAAAGTTTCACCTCTGGTTTAGCATAACAAAACTTTTAATTTAGATGTTTTCATCTCTCTCTCCAAGTAAAAATAAGTTTAAAATAATGACTGTAATAAATGAAGGTAATTAATTGTAGTTTGTTCCTTTACTGTCTAGTCAGCTTAATTTTACCTTTTCAACTAATAATGAGAAAATAATTTTTGTGCTCGGAGGGTTAATGATATGTAACTGCGAGAGCTGCTAATTGCATGTTGCAATCCATCCATCAACAACCCCATCTGTGCGACTTGATTATGTTTGCTAAATTATTGCTTTGAATTATCTTTCATAAAGCAACTTTTGTAATTAGCGGGGCTTTCGTCTTGCTCTTTTCTCTGCGCGCAAGGATATTCAAACTTTGGCCATTTCAAGCTGTCTCCATTAAGCCACCTTCTCTGGCTGTCTTTGTTTCCCTGAGCAGGGGGAATCAAGACTGTCCTTTAAGCAATCAAGGCGGAGAGAAAAACCTTCCTTGATTCACAGCAGGGTAAATTCACTTCCTCTCCGCACCCCTCCCACTGGCATGCGCGTGCACACACACACACACACACACACACACGCGCGCGCGCGCGCGCGCAAAACAAAAAAAGGCCCACACATATACAGAATGAAAAGATAAAAAGGATACCCAGATTCTTTATATACCAGGGCTGGTGGAGTGAAATTAAGGAATGAACTTGAACATGTTGTATTTCAACAAGAGGCCCACACTGGGGAAGAAGGAATGACGGGTACGATATTCAGCCCTGGCGTTTTATGGGCTACTTTATGTGACTTGAGACAGTGTTTGCCTCAGGGAATATTCCTGGGAGGTGATTAATGCCCACTTGGGAATCCTCAGCTCTGAGCCTGGAGCCTGGTGGATCACGAGAGGGAAGTAGCATAAAGGATGAACCCTCATTAAAAAAATTAAAATGAAAATCAAATTTGGATTATAAACGGCTTGTGCGTGAGCAGTTTGTTCTGGACGAAGAAGATGCTTTTTATTAACACCTTTCTTTGGCGGCGTTTCTCCCTGGAGGCGCAGGGAGGGACATGGCGGCCACGATGGATTAGTCAATAGATCATGAGGAAAGCAGGGGTTTCAGGAATAAAACTCCAAACAAATCTAGTCTTTTTGGTACATTAAAGGGACGATGGAAAGCCCTCTTAAGAAAATTAACGAAGTTCTTCGGAGATCCTCAGCTATTAAAACAGTGTGAATTCAACATGCCACAAAAATTTGGAAATGAGAATTCAGCTTTGTCTTCCCTTTTGGACCCACTAAAACTTTCTCTCCCTCAGTGAGTTACTGAGTACCAACTGTGGGCCAGACACTGGGTCAACTGCCTCCACCTTTAGTTCTTTGAATCCTTACTGTTAACTTCATTTGTGAGAGGAGGAAAGCTGCAGCTCAGAAAGGTTAAGGAACCTCTCCCCAGCCACACAGCTAGGTAAACAGCAGGGCTGAAATTCAGGCCGGGCCTGTCTCAGTCTGATTTGCACATGCTTTCTGCCATGCTGCACTGGGGTATTCTCTGGATCATCACCCAAACGTAATGTTGAACTCTTTCTCCTATTGAAAAGATGATGTAAGTGACACCTGTTTCCTTCAGGGATAGAAAGCCCCCTTCTTTTGGAGAAAAGTTTTGAATATCTACTTAGGAAAGAGGTAGATTCCAGCCCAAGCATAGCAGAGGCCCTGGAGGTGACTGATAACAGGAATAATAAAATAACCAGGACTACTAATATAAAGCAATGTTCTAAGCACTCCATGGGTATTAACTTTGTTCTTCCTCAGTCATGACCCTATGAAGGAGATATAATTATTACCCGGTTTCATAGACAAGGAGACAAAGGCACAGAGAGGTTAAGGAACTTGCCCAAGGTCAAACAGTGAGGAACTGGCAGAGGCAGGGTTCAAACCCAGGTTGGCTCTGGAGTCTGCTCTTTATCGCCCGGCAGCTCTCTGTGTGCCAGTCATTACATTACACTGCTTCCCTGCATTACTTCTCAGTCCTTAAAGCAACATAAAAAGATTGAGTGTGTCTTTATTCCCATGAACAGATAGGGAAACTGAGGCTCTAAGTGGCTTAGAGAAGCTCCGTCCATACCAGCCCAAGCAAGGGAACAGCTGAAAAAGTGACGCTCAGTGCCTGTCTGTGGGCTGGGCAGAGGGATCAGCTGCCTGAGAGGGCTTGTGTACTGAGAATCCCTCATGGGACCAGGGCCTTGCAGATGGGAACCTCTTTTTTAAAAACACAGAGCCATGACAACAAATTCCCAACATCATTGGTCTTTCTGGTTTGTTACCCCCACCCCCCACCCCACCCGGCACCGTCCCCTTTCAGCTCAGGCACCTCACAACCAAATGAATCAATACCGGATGGCCCTATAAATAAATAAGCATATCAGTCAACTCAATAATAAAATGAAGGGATGAAAAATATGGAAATCAGCGACATTTGTGTAAATCCAGTTATTGTTTACTTTAATATTGCCTTATGCGCTTACGCGGTTCCAAAGAGACAGATTTAAAGTAATGTGGCGCTTGGCGGATGACAGACTTAAAATGCGTCTCCACCAGAGAGCTCGGAGAAGGGCCAATCCTTCCAAGGTCCTGCCTGAATCCAGGAGAGACTGAGAAGAGGCCCCCTGAAGATGGAATATTGACAAATGGCTTCCCCTTCCGCTATCCTGCCTCAGTGTAACTCCATTCTCTTCCTCGCCTGCCTCCCTTGCCAGCAGGACAAGTGGACATTCTCAGAATCCTGGTCACAGAGTCAAGCCAAGAGGAGAAATGGGGGAGGTTCAGCCCCATGACAGGGCTCCAGGAAGGCAAGAGAAACAACTGGCTAAAGACAGCTCAGCTGCTGCCGAAGGAAATAGGGCCTGATGGGTTGTCAGGAGAGAATGTCAACAGTGTTGGTTTTATACTCAGATGGTGGGTCAGTAGAGAGGATTTCAGGGTGGGCCGGTAACTGTCTGGACTTAATCTGCAAGACTGCCTTAGAGAATCAAAGCTGAACAGAATGCACAGCAAAGGTCACTGAGTTCAAACCTCCTCATTTTAAAAATGGGAAACCAAGCTTGGAAGGTGAGGCGGTTTGTTCAAGGTCACAGATACTGTATATAGCAGAGCTGATGTAAGGCTGGACAAAGTCAAGGGAGAGGGAGAGAGAGAACCCACTCTCATCATGTCACCACTGGCTGATCTGGAGAGAATGGGGTGGAGTTTGTAATGGGGACGGGCATGTATTCTCCCAAGCTTTCAGAGGCTGCTGGCTTCCTCTGGCAACTCCAGGTGGGATAGGAGAGGGAAGCAGGGAATGTTTTTGTGACATGCCATAGGCCTTGGGTCTTACCTCAGCTTGGAAGCTTTTTAATACAGGAGCCACCATCTCTCTGATTTCCTGAAAAAGAGATCAGCGAAGAGTTCACCACAGTGCCAGGTGGGATACCCCCGTGGCCCCTGCTTGCAGTGCACTGTTGTCCCCCAGGCCAGCATTTCCCAAAAGTGTCCCGTGGGATGTGCACTCCATGGGATTTCACTGGGGTTTCTCATATATACACCTACACACAGACACACGCACATGTACACACACATAGGGTGCCAAGCCAAATCAGCCTAGGAAATAAAGTCCAACATCAAGTTTCTTCCCTGTGGGACTTTTAGTATAATGCACATTGGGGATTTCTGGAAGAGGGAGGAAGGAAGGAACGTTTCCCAAATAGATCTGATCATGGAATGTTTTTTATGCAAAGGGCTCATGGGACTCGTGGTGCATCATGCGACTGACTCTTGCTGAAGAGGTGGGCTCGACTCTCCACACCCAGCAAAATGTCATCAAAGTCCCTTCATAAAAACCTTCTGTCCTTTAAGCATTTGCTCAGGGCTGTCTCCTTCAGGTGGCCATCTCTGTCTGCTTCCCCACGCAACTGCCCTTCTCTGGCAAACACCCCATTCTGCATTTTAGCAACATCACTTCTATACTTGTCTCCCTTCCTCTCCAGAATGTGCAGTTTCTGGCACCCCCTTGGTGCCCAGCTCAGAGGAGGGGCTCTGTAAATGTTTGATGAACTCTATGGTAGCGGGCTGTCTTCAGAAGGGAGCCTCTTATTTCTGGACCCTAATTTCCTCACAAGTGACCTTGAAGTTCTCAGCCCCAAGGGCTTCCCTGGTTGGCTCCTATGAGTTCTCCCTAGCACGCAAGAGGGAGGCCTTTTAGAACCTAGTGTCACCAAGATTCCAACCCTAAATGCTTCAGTTTTCTCTCAGACCCACTGGTGACTCCATGACTGCTGTCAGTCAGGTCCCACAAGAAACCCCTGTGGAAGGAGGAGCTGAGAGGGGCTCGAGAGTGTGGGGAGAGAGGGGACAGTAGAGAGAAGCAGGAAAGGAAGACGTGGGCACAAGAATACATATGTTCAGGTAAAGAATAAATCCCTTAATTATGAAATAAGGTTGTGCTTCTGTCCCTGAAAACGATCCCTCTTCTGGGTCCTGGGTACACCTCCTCACTGATTGGTGTCTTCCAGGGCTCCTTGGAGCTGGTGATATACTAATGGTATGTTTGGGATCTTCAGGAGGGACACAGGGAGTGCGTGCGAATCTAGTGGATCTGATCACAAGGAACTACGGGTGCATAGGCTGAGCCATGGAAAAGGAAATGCATGAAAACCCAGGTCCCAGGTTGTGAACTTAAATGCCCACAGAGGCTGGGGCGGGGGGAGTGGACACGAGGGAGGCGGGCTGAGGGGCAAATATCTGGAAAACCCGAGCCCCCTGTAATGGAGGTAGCAGCTGCTTGGCTCCAGCTGGTGACTGCCATGTGGGCATGGAGCCCCTGTCTGACCAGATCCACCAAAGAGTCTCAAAAGATACTGGAAATCTGGGGTTTTGGGTGAAATCTTCTGAGATGCTAGATGTTGGTAACTTACTGTAAAACCTGAACGACTTTACAGACCAAATACAACATATCAGCAGGTTAAACCTCAGTCCAAGTTCAGGAAACGTTAGTGATGGAAGGGGCCTCAGAAATCATCTCTCCAGCCCCCTGATTTTCCAGAAGGGGAGACCAAGGTCCTGAGAGGGGCTGGCTTGCTCAAGTCTGGCAATGAGTGAGTGGCTCAGCTGGAATTTGAATGCAGGTCAACAGACAGCCCAAATAAGCTGGCTGCACAATACCACACTCAAGGGGATTCAAATCTGAGGGCCGAGGGCAGGGGGTTGGCAGGACTTTGGACCAATGCTGACCATTTCTAGAAGCCCCCTGTCCTGTATGCTTCACCTCTGGGGGTGAAGTTGAGCATAGGCACCAGCGGGAGGTGAGCTGGGCACCAGCCAGATGATGTTCTTAAATAAAGCCTTGGCATGACTCTCCCAATCAGGAGACACTAGTTCCAAAAATGAGAATTTTCAGAGGCGCGACTATAATAGGAATGGAAACTTATTCCTCCTAATTACATAATTGCATAATTATGCAGTATTAAAATTATGTAAGCTAAACTCGGAGGCTTAAAACCTGGCCTGGATTTTCCTCATCACCTGGGGGCTCCCATGTGGCCTGGGAGAGGAGGATGAGATGGAGGGTCTGTGCTGACCAGAGAGAAGGCACATAGGGCTGGGAAGATCTGGGGCTGCTTCATCTCTGCTTCCTACAGAATGGAGAGTCAGAGGCAAAGCTTCTGGTACCCTCTTTCTGGGCAGAAAATCAGTCTAAATATCAAGCTGTTCTCTGTTCTAAGAAGGAAGCAAAGGACACTCAGCATCACCTAGGCCTTCTTAGCTCCAGGGTCAAGCCCAGGACTTGACTTGGCCTTTTTGAAGCCACGACATGGGAGACACTTGGATCTGAGATTTTCACTCCTTCTCCAAGCATACCCTCCCTCAGCTCTCAAACCTAAGATTCCTTCCATACTTGCTCCATGGGCAAGTTCTAGCTATAGTCCACTTCCCTCTCTTGCCTTGAAGAACCGAAGACACTTATCACTTATGAGGAGGATTTCACAGCTAGAAGACTCAACCCCTCTTTGCTCATGTAGCCCAATTCCTGGGTAGGCCTGACTCTTCTCCGTCTTTCCATGGCCTCCTCCTCCATCAGCAAGATGGTAACAGGACCCCTGGGTGATTCTAACAGGCAGAGTGGGATCAACATCTCCAGGTCTGATACTTCCAGAATGCCAGATGCTGCCCCACCCTCCTCCAAGATCCAGGCCACCTGAGTAGGTTAGGACAGAGAGGTCAACTGTTAACCTCTGCTGACCACAGAGAACCACAGTTGGCTTTGGGGGCAGTCAGGGTCTCTGTTTCCCAGTGGCTCTTATGTGTCACATCCTTGGTAACATTATATGGAATCAGAAGGCTTTTTTTTTTTCCTATTTATTCCATCTTTTTTTTTTTTTAAATCTGAGCAGCAACAGGGGGCCTGATAGAGAAAGTAAAGGAATTAACACATTCACCCCTGTAAAGAACAAAAACATGTCCATTCTAGTCTCTTCCCCTGGGGGGTTGAGGGGGTGGCAGGATGGGACTGGTCATTATCTGTACCACCCTCATGGCAGCTGGGAAAGACAGAGCTGGTGGCTGGAGCTGCAAAGCAAGAGGTGAAGGGGAAGAATGAGGCCTGTTTATGGCAGTGGGAGGCAGTTTCAGAGGAGATTGAGGGAAGGCCCAGAGGGTAGGGGAGCCTATAGCTGTCCTCTCCCAGACACCAATGGAAAAGCAAAATAAAATCAAGAACCCTAGACAAACTGTCTTTGCTGTCAAGGCCAAGCATTTGACTAAAGATGAATACGGGGGGAAAATGGATGTTTTAGGGAGCCTTCAGAAACAATGACTTCAACGGAGAAGTGTCCTGCCCTCACTTTAGATAGCACCGCTGAGCACTACTATACCAAGAAACACCCAAAGGTTGGGGGCTTTAATTTCTCTTTGTGGCTAATTAGCTTCTTTTCTTGTTAGTCACTTATGTCTACAGTTTCCAAAATATAGTTTGAACAGAGAAAAATCTGCATTCCTACTGAGTTAATTCTATAACAGCAAATATACTGTACCTCAGGTACATTTTTCTTAAATTCCCGGCGGAGTTCAATTAAATGTTTATGAGAATGTTCACTCTCCTCCTGCCGTGCAGACAGCTCGGAAGCGACGGAATTAAGCTCCTTCTGAAACAATAAAAAAAAAAAAAAAAAAGAGAGAGAGAGAGAGAGAGAAAAGAAAAAGATTTTTTCCCCCTCCTTTTCCTTTTTAATCATTGTACAAAACAGCATTCTGAACAAGTTTTCTTAACTTACAAAGCTGAGAAAAGACAGGATATTGACTCCTGGCACAAATGAATAATTTACAAAACGGGATGCAACTGAAAAAAATCCAGGACAGCTTTTTTTGCTCATCGGAAGATCAATAATCTCCCATAAAGTTGGGTGGAGTTGGTTTTTTTTTTTTTTAATCTCTCCCCCACCCCCCTGCCCCACCTCTTAAATTTCCAAAGGAGTGATGGCATAAGCTTGTCAGTAACTGTAGAAAACATCTCCAAACCGTGTCAAAATAGTAAAGTGCGGCATATTGTATGGGCATATTATAGTGTAAGAAAGTGCTGTCGACAGCTTTCATATATCAGAGGTGGGAACTGTTCCAACTATGACTTACTTACACTTAAGGGTTCATAAATACGCCTTTTAAGATATAGATGGCTTTTTAATTTCAGTAGATTTTGGAAAAATGAAGGTGCCAATAAGAAGCAAGCTGACCTTTTGTGTATCCTGCAGTAAATCATTTAAGGTTCACTTCAAGTATAAGAAATATTTCACTGAAGACTCCTGGATTCAGAAGAAATGGTTTGGAAGGTACCTTGCTTGCTTATGTGCAATGAAAGCGCCAGACCAGGATTTTACAGGACGTACCATTGAGGGGAAAAAAGAGAGTGAGGGATGGAAGGGGGGGCCCCTCCAGCTTACACACATCACAGACAGGGTCTGCTGCTTGTACATGTATATTTGATCACCCCTCTCTCAGCTTTCTTCGCTTTAATGGTGGCAGTCTCACAAGGGGAGTACAATTCACCATGAGTTGTGATGGGTTTCATTTGCATAATTCAAGAAATGCTCTGTTTATGTGGTCTGCTGCTTTCTTGCACCATCCCGAGATGGGCTTTTTTTCTGGACCATAACTCGAGGAGCATTTCTGTATATATCACCCGATTATATTTGCAGCAATCAAGCCCCATAATTTCCTAAATCCGGTGATGCAATAAATTTCTGCAATCAGATTTATTAAAAACACACACGCAGATGCAAGAGTGTATTTCTAGGGTGAACTCTTTAATCTAACATATGTATGAGGAGGCCCGGCACCGTGTTGAAAGACCCCATTTGTCATCGCTAATACGCATTCATCTTGCACACACAATGAAACACTTTTACCATTAGATAATGAAATAAAAGTACTATTAACCCGCAGCAAATCCTTTTCCCTGTAAGAGACGAAATGCATGGTAATTGTCTTATATCATGTCTGAGTCGGTAAATCTGCTCTATAGCAGTTCACCATAGCACCATAAACCTCATACCCATCAGAGGCTGGAGAGCCTACCCCAAGCTCAGCATAAGTGTCTCTGCCTATGGTGCCTTAGGAAGAAATTGGCAAGGGAATTTCTATTTCTGGAGAAATGTCTAACCTCTTTGGAGAACCACAGGACTAGGAGAGAGAAGGTCAAGGCATAAAAGTAGCAATTAAAATAGAGGGGCAAGGGAATCAGAAATGTGGTGCTCTCCAAGGTGCTGACGTCAATTCTATGGCACAGCGCTAGATAAACCGACCTGAAGGTGCAGGCATTTCCAGAACAAATGCTCCATAGAATTTTAAGCCAGGTGAAGAAGAAGGTATCATTAGAGAGGAGAGACAGAAACAGTTTTTGACAGTCCACCAAAGTGACAGAAGAAAAAAGGGAGACTTCTGATTTATCATCATTAAAAAATAATCATAGTTTCCAATAAAGAAACTACAATCGACCACAACCAAAGTATTGAGTAACTAGGGAGAGGTCTGCAGCAAAAGGACTGATCAAAGGTAGACAAAAATCAACCAGGTGGTGCAGCCAGCTGGACAGAACCTCACTTGGCGGAGAGAAGGAACTGGAATGTCAATGGTCAATGTGAGTTGTGATAAAATGCTCACAGTTTTCCTTAGTTTTTCTCATCCGTCTTGGAGACAAAGATGTGATTTTTACATTGCTGCAGAACAAGAGAACTGGGACTTGGGCTGACGTCACTTGGTTTTGGATTATCATGTATCTGACATTATGTTCTAATCTCTGGGACACTGCCCCTCCCCACACCACAGCAACCAATATACCTGGCTGGTGTTGGACTTGGACTCCTCAGGTAAAACATCAAACCCAGGCCCTGAGAGGAAATTTCACAGCAGGATAAGTCCAAAGACTTGATGTGTTGTACCAGACAATTATGCTGTATGACTACACTGGGTCCCTTCACCAGAACCTCCCAGGCTGCTGGTGGGTATAAATCTGTCTGCTGCAGACACAGCAGAAGCAACACCAGGCCAGGGAATGTCAAGAGACCCCCAGCCCCAAGCCTACTGTAAGCCCAGCTCATGGTGTCTTTCTCATTGAGCCATAGAAGAGCAAACAATGTCCATGTTCTTCTCAACTTTGCCTACTTCTAATGCTCATCCTTCAACCCTGAATTCTTGCCACATATCTATGGTCAGCTCACTAACAACAACATCATCAATAACAATAATAGTAAATAATAATAATAATGACCATTCCTCGGGTGCTTAGATGTATTGGGCATCATGCTAAGCTCCTTACATACCTCATCTCATGTAACAAACACATTAATGTGTCTGTTAGGTGATTCACGAAGGGACTAAGAAATAAATTACAGTCAATTCTAATAATTCAGGTGTGGATTATCCCCTTGGTGGATAGTAAAGGCAAAATTGTAATGCCCGGCTCTTCGTAGGACTTCTGCTCCACTTTCCCACTAGCTGGGGGATGTTCAGGGAGCTTGTTTTAAATGCTATAATTGTATAAACCATCAAGCACAGTACCGAGTGTTCAATAAATGTTGGCTTATATTATTGTTATTTAGATAAACTGAGAGCTCAGAAAACATCTCAGGTCTCATCATTAGATCAGTGATTCTTTTTTTTTTTTTTTTTAAAGATTTTATTTATTTATTTGAGACAGAGAGAATGAAAGAGAGAGAGCACATGAGAGGGGGGAGGGTCAGAGGGAGAAGCAGGCTCCCCACCGAGCAGGGAGCCCGATGTGGGACTCGATCCAGGGACTCCAGGATCATGACCTGAGCCGAAGGCAGTCGCTTAACCAACTGAGCCACCCAGGCGCCCCTAGATCAGTGATTCTAAGAGTTCTGGATTTCACAGGTCAATAAAAATATCGAAAGAAAGAAAGGAAGGAAGGAAGGAAGGAAGGAAGGAAGGAAGGAAGGAAGGAAGAAAGGAAGGAAGAAAGGAAGAAAGGAAGAAAGAAAAAGAAAAAGGAAGACCAACAGAGTATGGCCAAGTTTTACTGCATCAAAGAAAAACATTAAAAACTACTCCCTCTCACCCTAAAAGATAGGGTATTTGAACATTAACAAAGCAAGAGGGCCAAACAACAGAATCAACAAGAGTCTTTTAAAATAAATACACTGGGGTGCCTGGGTGGCTCAGTCAGTTGGGCGTCTGACTCTTGATTTCAGCTCAGGTCTTGATCTTAAGAGTTGTGAGTTCAGGCCCAGCGTTGGGTTCCATGCTGGGCATGGGGCCTACTTAAGAAAATAAAAAATAAAAAAATAAAAACACTTAAAATAAAAAAGGTCCCAGCACTATCTTTATTTTGAAGGAATGGAAAAAACTCTCATAAACATAAACCAGTACTGTTCTGAAGCTGAGTTTTAGAAGCGGAATTTTAGAAATGAGTGTCTGAGCCACTACACACATACACAGCTAGCAGGGCCCTCCTTTGATGATCAAGCAGAACTCGGATCCTCTCCCACCCTGGCCCTCAGCCCCCAGCCCTAGGGGAGCCATGATTAACACAGCCCCAGACTTTGGACCAGGCCCAGGCCGGGAGGAGACTCATCTGATTAACCTGCCATCAGCAGCAGACAGACAGCCCGGAGCCCGGCGCAGACCATTCAAATAATGATCATCATAAACAGCCCATTTGCAACTAAAAAGAAATAATTTTAATGAGCTTGAAGCAGATGATGGATGCAGCTGAGGCTCGGGCCAATGCACAGAGAAAAAGGAAGCTGGGACTGAGCTGCACCCAGGACCAGGAGCAGCAGGAAGAAGCTGGGGTGGGATGGAAGGCTCTTCTGGGGTAGATGGGATCTACAGCTCTGCTGCTTCCCCACCGTAAGTGCCCACTGCCCAGCGAGTGCCCCTAGCTTTGAGAGGGTCTGCCATCAGTGTGCTGGGAAACCTTGAGACTTAGACCTCCAAAGCACTCAGAGTCCCAGAATGTATGAACCAGAAGGAAACTCTGGGGCTGTCCAGTCCATCATTGTCCAAACTTCAACCACACACACCCCTGTGGCATGTGTTTTGCCATATTGATATTCCACATGAATTAGTATATAATATTTATCTTCAAATTGACTATTTCTTTTTGATTGAGACATGTATAGCTTTAAGTTCAACTTTAAGACTGAATTTTTACACCCTTGCAACCACTGCCTAGATCAAGATATAGAATGTTCATGTTCCTAGCACCTTAGAAGGCTCCCTTGTGCCTCCTTGTGAGTACATCCTAAAGGTAGCCATTATTCTGACCCTAGCATCATAGATTAAGCTTGCCTATTCTTGACCTTCGTAATAAACCTCCCCCCTTCTTTTTAACCTAAATAAGTACATTTGGAAGGGACACTTTTTTTTTTAATCACTAGAGAATCCTAGGTCATAAACAGATGGCAGCCATTGAAATAAACTACAATGGAAACAAAGCATTGTTATTTGTCTTTGTTATAAAAGGAGGTTGGTTACCAAATGCTAGAGAGATGTTAAAGGTAGTGTAGCACCAGACAGACTCTCTTCTTGTTCGAAGGAGAAGGAATGGAAGAGTACTGAGAAGGAATAAGTATTCCTCCTAACATGAGTCGATCCTTCTAAAGCCAGGTCTATTAACTGCTTACAATCGTCTCATGTCCAGCAGTCAGTGTATGTCCCACACTTCAAAATTAACTGAATCTGATTCTGCCATTTTACAGATGAGGAAACTGAAAACACAGACAGCTTAGACTACCTGCTCAAGTCACACAGCTGTTTAAGAGGTTGGATTTCCTCAGGGAGAAGGGTGGGTCTTAGGTGGGGAAGGAAAACTGTTGGTCATCTCCAGGGAGGCAGGTTGAACATTCTCAGTTAAACTGTGTCTCCCAAGCAGGAGGGAAGGGGAATCTTAAAAGAACACTTGCTTTTGAAATTTAACATGTGATCCTAAAGTGTCAACTACGTACAAAATTTTGGGCTGGATGCTATGTTCTCACAGGAGAAACACATAAGACACAACCTGAGTTGTGTATATGTATGTCAGTTCCCCCATCATATTCGCACACTCTTCTCAGCTCCAAAGACAACCCCACTTTTGGGGGATTCAGACATGTCCCCCCAAAACCAACTCCGAGAAGACACCTTCTAAAAAGAATGCAGTTATTGTTGGGGATCGGGGCTTAAGGAAGTGAGGACCTCAGGTGTCACTGGGTCCCTGTCAGCCCCTCCCATCTTCTCCTCTCCTCCTTTCCTTTCCAGCCAGACAATTCCTTGCAGGAATCCAAATGCACCAGGGTCTTCCACCTGCATGGCTCCACAGACTTCATTCCCTCAGCCCGGATGATTTCATTCTTTCTTTGTGACTGATCTTATCCTTTTGTCTCAGCTTAATGTCCCCTCTTCCAGGAAGGCTTCATAGACCTTCCCTTCCAAGTCCAGGCATCTCCTTTGTGCTCCTGCTAATCTTTTCCAGTATTTGTTTGCCCTATCAGGAACTATATGATAAAACATTATCAGATTTTATTTTTTAAAGCCCTAGAACTTTGTCTTCAAATGAAATCTTAAACAGAAAAAAGTTCTCTATAGACAATGAGAGCTCATAGCTAACATTTCTGAGTTCCTATTAGTATATTTATGCTAATATTTATGGAGTGTACTAAGTACTGTATGTACATTATCTCCTATAAGGATATGTGGCTGAAGTGATGGTTGAGATTCTAGTCCACGCCTGGAAAACCAGGATGAGCAGTCACCAACTCCCCCAAACACACACATGGAACTCTGCCTTCTCTTTACTGTAGGGAGGTCCAACCAGAGATGTTGGATCCTCATCCATCCATTCACCTGTCCGTCCATCCAGCCATGATCTCCAGTGTGCTAGGCATTAGATAAGGGGAAGGGCAATAATGAATCAGATGTAGCCTGTATCCTCCAAGAGCTCAGAAACCAAGGTAGACAAGCAAGGGCATAAATAATTCTGGTAAAAGGGGACAAAGGCCAGCATGTTGAGACACCATCTCCAGTGCACGCTTGGAGGAGTGAAACCCTAATATATCTCCTGTCTTGCCTCTGAGGGGTTATGGAAACTGATGGGGCAAGGGAGAGGTAGAGTTTTACCTACCTCTTCTAATGTAATCACTGTGTGGTTCCCAACTTGGGCAGGGGCTGCCAGTACCCAGTAAGGTGTTACCTAGGATGGAAGCCCTTTATCCCACATCCATCCAATCACCCATCCATTTATCCACTCATCCATCCATAATTCATCTATGTAATCATCCATCCATCCATCCATCCATCCACCCCCATCCAATCATCCCTCCCATTAATTACTGAGCCACAATTCTGTGCCAGGTACAGATATACAGAAACCAGCCAACACAGTCCCTGTAGTTGAAGAGTTCACAATGCAGTGGAGAAGACAGGTCGATTCCACCACTGTGTGCCTACTAAATACAGTATGAGAAGTATGAAGAAAGTGCAATGGGAACACAGAGAGCAAGGTGACTTCCTGTGACTGGGGGGGAAGGGTCACCAAGATGGGAGTATTTGACCTGGGTCCAGAAGAATGTGTTTGTCAGAAGCTAAGCATCCCAGGTAGAGGGAATGGGATTATTGCAATAACCCCTACTGGTCCCTATTCCTGTCTTTGGTTTTTTGTTTTTTCTTGTTTTGTTTTTTTCTTAAGATTTTATTTATTTATTTGACAGGGAGAGAGAGAGAGAGAGAGAGAGAGCACAAGCAGGGGGAGCAGCAGAGGGAGAGGGAGAAGCAGGCTCCTCACTGAGCAAGGAGCCAGACTCGGGGCTTGATCCCAGGACTCTGGGATCATGACCTGAGCCGAAGGCAGCTGCTTAACCAACTGAGCCACCCAGGCGCCCCGTCTTTGGTTTTATTCTCCTTAACATGTATCACTAGCAAACACACTGTGTACTTCACTTACTTAGTTTATTTGTGACAATGAAAACTCCATGAGAACAAGACAGATTTTGGTCCTTTCTTCCTTATTATATAGTCACTGCCTAGAACAGTTGCTGATACATAGTATGCACTCCAGAAATGTGTGTTGGTCAAATGAATGAATGAAAGAATGCTATGTGTCAGAAGCTCTGAAAGAGCCTGGTCTGTCTGGGAAACAATGATATAATTTAGAGCCCACAGACCTGCATCCAAATTCTGGCTTTGACACTTCACTAGCAGTATGACCTTGGACAAATGACTCAAACTTAGTTTCTGTGTCTGTAAAATGGGGGTAACAATTTGTGCCCATAGGTTTATTATAAAGATCCCCTGAGAATCAGACTGCAAGTAGGTAAAGTGAAGGGCACAATGTTTAGGATCTTCAGTGTTCACACTCTCCAATGACATGTCAATCCCTTAGGGTGGGGACTGTGCCTGTCTCATTCATAGCTGTAGCCAGGGGTTCTAGCTCAGTGCCAAGTGCATAGTAGGCACTCAATAAACATTTGTGAATGAATGACTGTTAGCAGATATAAGCATGAGAAGTCCTTTGTGGCAGCAGCAAGTTGGGACCCTCTCTGTGCACGCCAAATGTCTCATTCTGCATCTCCGGTCCATAGAGCCATTCAGGGCTTGTCCATCAGAGTCTCAGGCAAACACTGAGTAGCAGGGTTTCAGGGGATGCTGTGGGTCATGGTGGGAGTGACACCTGCAGAAGGGCCTCAGAGCCCAGCTCCAAGAGGAGGCTGTAGGATGACCTGGGGTGGAGGGCACATGCCGGCCTGCCACGAACAAGGAGACAAGATGGATGGCTCCGCAGCCTGCCGAGATGGATAACTGAGCCGCAGCTGAGAGACAGCCCAGTTACCAGAGCCATCCATCACTCCCTGCACCGTATGTAAATTTCAGATGCCAAGATGTATCGGGCCAATTATCTGAGGCTGGGGCAAGGGGTGGTGCCTAAGAGAAAGAGTTCCCTGCCAAGCTAGCTTTACTGCATTCCATCAGCTGGGCTGGGGGTGATAGACAGTTCATATTCGGGTCAAAGAGCCTGTTAAGGGGAACGTGGCCAAACCTCGAGGCCTGGGTGTGTGGGTGAGGCTGCCAACACTTCTTAGCAAACTTCCAGTGCAGTGATAACAATAATATAATAACTGCCCCATAGAGGGCTTACTATACATATACTAGGTCCATGCTAACTGGCACACAAAAGTTCATTTAATTCTCCCAACAGTGCTTGGCACGCAGCGGATTCTCTAGAAACATCTGTTGGGGGAGCAAATGAATGGTCTGTGATGCAGGTGCCATTTTACACATAGTACCTGCAGAGAGACACATAGTACCTGCAGAGAGACAAAGCCAAGGTCACATGGCTGGGAAGTGGTATCATGGGGACTTGAACTTACGTCTTTTTGGATTCTTTCCTCCAAATACTGACAGGGCAAACTCTCCCTGACCTGTCTGTCCTCGACAAGGACTCACGTGGTCTAAAGACCAGGAACATGACTGGGCCTGTCTGTCAGTCCATCCATCCATCCATCCATCCATCCATCCATCCATCCCCTTATACTCATTCACTCAACTATTATTTAAGCACCTACAATATTGTCTAGAACAAGCCAGACACAGATCCTGCCCTCATGGAGCAATGGGTCACAAAGGGAACACAGCCAATTACAACTGTAGTCCATCAGGCCCTCCTAGCAGCCCTCACAGCTCTGGCTTCTAGAAAATCCAGGTGGCAATTTGATTCTCATTGGAGGCAGCCCAAGAACTGACATTTGGCAGGTAGAGTGGGTTCAAGTTCAGACATTCTTGCTTACTGGCTCTGTGAGCTTGGGCAGACCCCTGGCCTCTCTGCCTCTAAGGTTCACCGCTATTAAATGGACTCATGGCATCCACTCCCTCTTGGTGGTATAGGCAGGACAAGAGGCCTGTGGCTGGCAGGGGTCCAGGCTGCAGGAAGTGCCTGGAAGGGCTGGGTGCTCAGGGGCCTCAGGTGTTGCTTGGGCTGGAGCCAATGCCAACCCTCAGGCTCCAAGGGAGTGGCAACTTTCTATGCCCTGGTGTTGGGCTGAGGCCCAGGGCTGTGGTGGGAACACTGTTCTCATCAGCAAATCCTATCAGCTTGATCTAACCATTTCTCATCCTGTCTACTGCTGCCACCCTGGGCCCGGCCACTATCATCGCCTGCCTCCTCCCTGGGCTCCCTGCTGCCACCCTCAGTCCCTTCCTCATCCAGCAGCCACAGGGATGCTGTTAAACCTAAGTCACATCCTGTCCCTCCTCTGCTCAAAACTCTTCCATGGCTCCCACTGACTGGGAGCCAAGACCAAAGTACTCACCAAAACATCACGGCTCCACGTGATCTCTAGCCCCACTCCCTGCTACTTCTGCTTTGCTCAAGCTCCTCCAGCCACATGGGGTCCTTGCAGGCTCTTGAACACATCAAGCACATTCCCACTACAGGGTCTTTGCACTGGCTGTTCCTTCTGCCCCAAATGCTGTTTTTTCAGAATTCCACATGGATCTTTCCTTTGTCTCCTCTGGTCTGGGCTCTTACATCACCTTCTCACAGAGGCCTGTCTCACCATCCTTTTCAAAATAGCAAGCACCTCCTTCCTACTTGACCTGTCCCTCTCTCTGCTTATTTTTCTTCATGGCACTTGTTATAGACACATTTATGTAGTTACTTCTCTTATTTGTTTATTGTCTGTTTCCACTGCCTAGCCCCCTCCAATGTCAGCTCCAGAAGGACACGATCTTTGTCTGTTTGGTCACTGATGTATCCCCAGTGCTCGGCTCATAGTTGGTGCTCAATACTCGTTGAATAAATTAATGTATAAATAAATGAATGAAAGATAGGCTGGCCAACTCTGGGCCCCAACCCTCTTCCCCCTGTAGTTGCCCCCCACTCAGTGCCTTGCCCCACCTTCAGGGCCCTACCACATCCCTAAACATTAGTCAGGAAAAGAAGCCAGCTCTTGGAGCAGGCAGGACCTGGAGGTGGCTGTCCTTAAGAGAGGATGCCAATCAAACACCTAATTATCTCGCCACGAACCGGGAGCCACATCTGATCACTTCCTCCTGCCCTTGATTGCTGCTTTACATTCCGGGGTTCTCAGAATGTAAAACCTCACAGCACCAGGAAAATAAAGTAGTCCTCACTCTGGTGGGTGTCAGGTGAGGAGTCAGTGACCCTTAGTGCCCCTCTCTTAGGGCTAACACATCTGGTCCAGCTGGGTGAGCTGGTCGGGTAGCTGCTCTATTAAGAAGGGGGAATCACATCAAACAATCATTCATTCACTCTTTCATTTAATCAAGTGTTTACTAAGCACCTATTATGTGCCATGCACTTGCTAGCGGCCACAGTGGTGGTGACTCATCACATCACAGGAACCAAGCGCTTACTATGTAGTGCCACTTTTCATGTCTTGGCTCGTCTCGTCTCCTACAGCTGAGGAAAACAAGTCTTAAAGAGATGATGTCACTCATCACAGTCAGGCAAAAGCAACGCTGGGCCTCGAACCTGAAACTCTCTTCTCCAAAACAGGGCACCACCTCTAAAGTTTGTGACGTTTTCAATATCTTTTCTCAAATTCAATTTTCTGAGCAGCCTCTCTTTCGAAGTAGGGGTGTACTGGGTTTAAGAAGGTCTGTGGGTGGGGTGCCTGGGTGGCTCAGTCCTTAAGCATCTGCCTTCGGCTCAGGTCATAATCCCAGGGTCCTGGGATCGAGCCCCGCATCGGGCTCCCTGCTCGGTGGGAAGCCTGCTTCTCCCTCTCCCGCTCCCCCTGCTTGTGTTCCCTCTCTCGCTGTGTATCTCTCTCTCAAATAAAAATCTTAAAAAAAAAAAAAAAGAGGGTCTGTGGGCCCCTCAGAAAGCTCTGGAAAAAATTCACTGATGTACAGGGCTAAGATGATGACAGGTGTACAATCCAGGTGGAGAAGGAAGCATTTATGGAGAGCCCACTGTGTGTTGGGTGGGGTTTTTGGAGCCTCGAGTAGCTCAGTGGTGGAAGACGACAGGCACACAAAAGTACGGGCATCCTAAGGGACATGCGCAGGGAGAAAGCTGTAGCTAACAGAACATGGGTGCTGGCATTTGGGGGAAGGCACCTGAGGAGGAAGACGCATGGGCCAGTGTGCGGAGGGAGGAAAACCCAGGCTGTGCTGGGGAGTGGCTGACCCCCTGGAAGCATGTTAGAAACTCATGGGGATTAGGGTCAGAAAGCCATGAGATTAAGGCAAAAGCAATTGGGAGCCAGAGAAAACTGTTCAAGCAGAGAAGGGCACTTGCTTCAGGCAACTCTGGAAGCCATAATGGTAGGAGAATGAGCCTGGAGGCCGGGACAGCAGACACACCAACTCCTGCCACCTGCCAGGTAGGTGAGGGTCAGTGGGGGCAGCAGGTAGGAGAAAGGGGATGAGTTTTCAGGACTTACTGGATAGGAACTGATGCCACTCAGCAACAGGGAGTTTGAAGGTAAGATAGAGGGAGAGGGCCCTCAAACGGGGGCAGCTGGGTATGGTCACACACGATTCACACCAGGGATCCTCAGGCTCTGCACTGGCTTGTCCCTTAATTTGCTGTTGACTTTGGCAAGTGCCAGGCTTCCCACTGCCCCACTGTTTCGTTGGCTAAATAAAGGCAACATATCTCGAGCGCTTACTGGGAGGATCTGAAGAAATTTATAGATGCAATTTCTTCCTAAATAATGGGAGGCATTAGTGTTAATAAATGTCCGGTGGAGTCTAGTTTTGTAAGTGTGAAGATGGAAACATTTTCAAAGAAAAATATTTTGTAGGGGTGATAAGGGGGAAGAGGGAGCCGGAGTTCAAAGTAAATGCCGCCCCCCTCCATTCTGCGGGTGTATCTGACTCCCAGGGACATCCCTGAAGGCCAGCCCTAATTTGGCTACATTCCATATCCCGTGGCTATTCCTTTTATGATCGCAAGGTATTTATTTAAGATGCCACCTCCAGGAAGGAGGTCCTGATTGAAGGGGGGTTGCCTAGGCAGGGTCACCTGAGGGTCCCTGCAAGCCTCCTACTATTCAGATGACCCCACAACAAAATTTCCTGAGACTGCCCTGACACCTCAATAAACAACCTAACTGGCTGTTTCCTGTTCAGGGTTCCAGTCTTATGTCAACACCAAGCACTGTTGGGTACTAACACACAATTCTTCCACTTCCAGAATGGAGAGAACAAAAGGGGGTGGAAGAGGAAGAGGAAAAACAACTTTTTTAGGGAATCAACATCTCTTCTTATCTACCTATAGTTTATGAAAATGTTTATTATCAACATTCATGTGAAATTCCCACCAAGCTGACTTTAATTACCTGAAACTTACTGGGGGTCCCCGACTGCCTTCCTGGTGCTCTCAGCAAAGAGATGGACAGAGATGCCCACACGAGGCAGTCACTGATCTGATGGGGAAAGTTCCAAGATGAAACTCAGACCCTCACCGCAAGATGGGGTGTCCTGCTCTCTCCCCAAAACACAAAAGCCATTTTCCAAGATGACGACGCTGCTAAGACCCTTCTCTCCAAATATTCCCTCCCCATACCAGAGAAGACTTTTATCTCTGTACTTTGAGGCATAACAGAATTTCCCCCTACCAACAGACACAGCGTCTGTACAGAATTGGGTTTTTACTGTATTAATTGACTAAGAGGAAACTCAAGAATGACAGAATGGCCTGACCTAGACTAGGGACTGTGGACATCCTTTCCCTTCTAGGAAGAAGGGTTATGGGTTTGAGAAACCCATGCTCATATTATCTACTTTCTTTTTCCAGAGCCTAGAGAGGCCCAGGACACAGGACACACATTTTCCGAGCATTGGGCCTAGATGAAGACTTAGGAGTGGGCTGGGTTTGTATCCTGATTCTGCTGTCTCTAGCTGGGAAAGCCTAATGCCTGAGCCTCAACTTCCTGATCTGTAAAATGCGGATGCTGCTGCTTCGTGAGCATCATTTGAACTGGAGGGATGGGGGATGGACATCAAGCCGAGCTACCTAGAAGTAAGTACCAAGGAGCAGGGTAGAGCCCTGGGCTTGCAGCAGCCATGCAGCTCGGGGTTTGAATCTTGCCTGCTGCACTTGCTAGCTCTGACCTGGCAAGTCACTGCCCCTCTCTGAGCCTCAGTTTCCCCACCTGTAGCATGAGGATAATAAAAATACTGAATGAATCCCAGCCAAGTATCTTAAATATCTCTAACTTGTCCAGAAATAATAACCGCCCCCCACTGCCGCCTTCGTCCAAGCTGCCACCATCCCTCGCCTGGACTATTTCTGGGGCCTCCTTCCTTCTCTCCCTGCTCTCACCCTTACCTGCTACAGTCCCATTTCCATGTAGCAGCTGCAGTGAGCTGTTCAAAATGTGAATCAGTTCTTGTCTCTCCCTGGCTTGAAACTCTTCCATAATTTATTTGCGATGGGCTTAGATTAGAATCCAGACTCTCCTCACTGGGGCCTACATGATCCAGCCAATGCTCAAGGCTCTGGCTTTATGTGTGTGTGTGTGGGGCATCTCTCTCCAACTCTAGGCACTTTGAGTTTTCCAATGCACCAGCCTCTCCCCCACCTCAGGCATTTGC
Source organism: Phoca vitulina (assembly GCF_004348235.1). Lineage (NCBI taxonomy): Eukaryota > Metazoa > Chordata > Mammalia > Carnivora > Phocidae > Phoca > Phoca vitulina. Next base: position 7,777,860 of record NW_022589749.1, read on the forward strand.
AAAAGCCTTTATCTGCAATCCCTTCCCCTCCCCACAACTCCTGTACCTTGTCAGTGGGATCCTCCCTGCCCCTACTCCCCCAAATTTTAAAGGAGATCTACCCCTTCCTTGCTCCTTTTTCACACAGTATTCATCATCTTCTGCAAGGATAAGCTTATTTGCATATTTCATCGTCAGCCTCCTCTCCGAGACTAAAAGCTCCAGGAGGACAGGGACTTGGTCTGATTTGTTCTCTGTATTCCTGGCACCTAGGCCTGTGCCTGGCATACAGCAAAGCTTAATGGACATTTCTTTCTTTCTTTTAAAGATTTTATTTTTAAGTAATCTCTACACCCAGTGTGGTGCTCAAACCCATAACCCAAAGACCAAGAGTTGCATGCATGCTCTACCGACTGAGCCAGCCAGGTGCCCCTAGATGTTTCTATGTTCGTCCGTCCGTCCGTCCGTCCTTCCTTCCTTCCTTCCTTCCTCCCTCCCTCCCTCTCTCCCTCTCTCCCTCTCTCTCTTTTTTTCTTTCCTTCCTTCCTTCCTTCCTTTCTTTTTAAAGATTTTATTTATTTTATTTTAGAGAGAGAGCGAGAACATCAGCATGAGCAGGGGAGAGGCAGAGGGAAAGAATCCCAAACAGATTCTGTTCTGAGCACAGAGCCTGACTCAGGGCTTGATCTCACCACCCCAAGACCATAACCTGAGCTGAAATCAAGAGTCTGGATGCTTAACCAACTGAGCCACCCAGGTGCCCCGCCCCTAGACATTTCTTGAATGAGCATTTGCCTCACTGAGTTTCCTTGTGCTTCAAATGCATATAACACATAAGAAAGGGCTCTGATAACTACAAAATGTTTCACACAAATAAAACAAAAATAACAATTCCGTAAGAATGAAAAGAACTTACTTTGGGGCCTAGAGGCAGGAAAGGAAGAGCAAGAAGAATTAGGAGGAAGAGGCAAAGAAAAGCAAGGGTGGGAGAAAATTCAGGATTAATGAGATGGAACTAGTGGATTCCCCCAGACAAATCTGCGGGGCTGGTGGTAGGAGGGGGGTCTGGCCTGGCTGACCGGCAAGCTCTCTCGGGTGATTCCAGACTAGCCTGCACTGCAGCGGCATTCCTGCTGAGTTGAAGCACTTGTTCCAGAATGGGAAAACCATTTCTGCCCTCACACAAAACAGGCCACTGCTGGCACCGAACCTGGTATTGTTGTCAAGCCAAACTTTCTGAAGGGGAGAGTGCTCTTCTTTCAGGTGCAGGGGAGCAGATTTTGCCACCCCAAGGTATGCCTATTTGGCTTACTGATTGTTTTAGGCTGATTATTTTTAAGAAACTGAAGACACAGGAGAAGCTCTGAAAACCAAGTAGAAGTTACCCTTTTGTAAGAGACATTTACACTTTTAAGGGAAATCTCCATTTGTGAGGGTGTCTCCCTTTCAGTACCAGGAAGAGGGGGAAGACTTTCAATCTCTAGAAACTGTTATCAGTGGAAAAGGCAGGAACTTAAATCTGCAAAACAAGCTCACTCTCTGGGGTGCCTGGGTGACTCAGTCGGTTGGGCAGCTGCCTTCAGCTCAGGTTATGATCCCAGGGTCCTGGGATCGAGTCCCGCATCAGGCTAAAAACAAGCTTACTCTCCTTTACTGAGTCACCTCCTGTAACTGACCCCCCACCCCCACCCCTGACATCTTTTGCCTTTAGCTGAATATGGTTTTTAAGGTGATGGCTTTGGCCATTCAGGGAGTTACTCAGCATTCCAGGGTCTTTCCCATGTATACAGGACATGTACAAGTTATTAAACTTTTGCTTTTTTTCCTGTAAATCTGTCTCATGTCAATTTGATTCTTACACCAGACAGACGAACCTTGAAGGGTAGAGAAAAATTTTTTTCTCCTCAACACAAGGAACCTTCATGTTGCTTCCATTCTGCTCACTTACAAGCCAATGGCATTCATTCATTCATTCATTCATCAAACATGCATTTGAGCACCTACTCTGTGCCAGGTTATAAGGTCACTCACTGCCTGTGTGGTACTAACAGTCTAGCACCTTAGCTTTCATGGATGAGGATGTGAAGTCAGGACTTACATGACATTTATACAGACCTGGGGGCCAGGTTGGGTAACAAAACAATAAAAACAACAATAACAGAAGCTGATATTTTTCTGCATGTACTCAGTGACAGACACTGTGCTAGGGGATTTATATTCATTCTTCATTGAGTCTTACAATAGTCCTTCACAAGTGATGTTAATACTCCATTTTTCAGATGAGGGAACTGAAGCTCAGAGAGGACAGGTCACCTGTGCCAGGTCACAGACTTGGTTTAAAGTGACAGGGCTGGGATTTGGACCTGGGTTCTTCTGGCTCCAGAGACCATCCATGCTCTTTTCCTAACCCCATAGTATACCTTGACCTAAATCCCCAGAGCAACTTCTGGTACTTTCCTCTCTATCCTGAGGCACTGTGTACTATCTAGACATGATATTTCAGGATACATGCAGACCTATAACCCCTGAGCCCCATGCTTATCCCAGCTATCTGTGATTAAAAGAGGTGAACTCTGACATTCCTCACAAAGATTCACCAAGGACCTAAAATCTACTGAGCAATAATCTTGAACTTCCAGAACTGCACTGTCTAACATGGTAGTCATTTGCTTCTTGTGATTATTTAAATTCAGTACATTTCAGTACACCTAAACTAATTTAGATGAAATAGAATTACAAATTTAATTCCTCAGTTCCACAAACCATATTTCAAGTGCTCAATAACCACCAGTGCTAGTGGCTACCATACTGGACAGTTCAGATATACATCATTTACATTATCATAGAGAGTTCTATTGTACAGTGCCGTTTTAGAACATCTAAGATATGTGGTTTTGTCCCATGCATCCCATGCCCCCTGCCTGCCATTCATCTCTTCAAACCTCAACAGCTCCCAGAATTCCAAGGTCAAAACCTGACTAAAACCAGGGACCAAAAGTACATACTCAAATCTCAAGAAGACACAACTAAATGCTGGTGAGGATGTGGAGCAACTGGAATGCCCAAATACTGCTGGTGGGAATGCATGGTCCAGCCACTTTGGAAGACAATTTGGTGGTTTCTTAAAGAGTTAAATATAAATTTGTCTTATGACTCAGTAATTCCACTCCTCTACCCAAGAGGACTGAAAATATATGTTCACACAAAGACTAGTGCATGCAAATTCATAGCACTGCTACTCACAATAGTTAAAAAGTGGAAAAAACACAGCTGTGCATCACCTGATGATGAACGGATAAACAAAATGTGGTCTATCTTTACAACGGAATATTATTTAGCAATAAAAAAGAACAAAATACTCATACCTGTAATAACATGGATGAACACTGGAAACATAATATTAAGTGAAAGAAGCTGACACAAAAGACCACATATTGTGTGATCTTATTTATAGGAAATGGCCAGAAAAGGCAAATCTATAGACACAGAAAGCAGATTCATGGTGTCCTGGGGCTAGGAGAAGTAATTGCAAGGGCACAAAAGACCTTTTTGGGGCAATGGAAATGTTCTAACACTGGGTTGTGGTGATGGCTGCACAACTCTATAAATATTAAAAACCACTGAAATGTACACGTACACTAGGTGAATTTTATTGTTGGTACACTATACCTCAATAAAGCTGTCTTTAAAAACTCAAAAGAAATCAGAAATAGGTAGGGAAAGCTATGTTCAGCTGCCATTTATAATCATAAAGCTCATGGGAGCTTTCTTTTGGGAGCTCTCTTCATCTTTGTACTGAATCATCATGACACTTATGGACCATAATGACAGACATTTATGGACAAGTCACTGGGTGTGAGGCTCCATGGTCAGCATTTTACCTGAAGTGGTTACTAGTATCCCCATATCACAGACAGCAAAATGGAGGACTCAGAGAAGGTACTACCCTGGCTTAAGGACACAGAATGTGGTACAACCAGGCTTCAAAATCGTGTCTGTCCGGCCTCTCATGGTCCACAGGATGCAGCATTCAGTTCTCCCAGCAATGCTGGTGGGAGCTTGGAAGAACAAATTCCATTCCATGCCCGTGAAACCTTGAGCAGGTGGCTGGTTTCCCTCCCTTGTGTCACCTGACACCTTGCCAGCCGGGACCCATGGGGTCAGTTTCAGATGATTTCCATTCTAAAGCAATGTTTTGTGCATTTCTTTCTTTCTTTCTTTTTTTTTTTTTTTTTTCCCCGTAGGGGTTTATAAACTCTGTCTTTTCTGTATCAGGTTGAAACCTAGAATACAGCTTGTCAGCCAACATGCCAGGCATTTTTCTAAAAATAACCCAAATTGGTTAAGCCATTTTTAAGCTTAGGAAAGGGGGAAAAAAAAGTTGTTGGGCAGGGAGGAGGAGGGAGGAATTTTAAAGGTGATTTCAGAGGCTTTTTTGGAATAGCTTCAAACTAAATATAAAAAAGGTCTCGTCTGAATGAGAGAAACGTGGACCAGTCACTGCAGATGCCCGCCACAGGATGGTATGTGGCTTTCTCTGGTGTCCCGGGCCTCAGCCTGGCTCCTCAGGGTGGGCATTTCAACACCCCTGTGTATGGGTCTCCAGAACATCCCATGTAGAAGGGTGGGAAGGAGAGGTGGGGGTGGGGAGGGGAATGGGGCAGAGAAGAGAACTTTCTTCAGGAGTTGGCAGGACATGGGAAGGGGGGGTATCCCAAAGGGCAAACATAATCAAGGCTAGAGTTTGCTGCTCTCTCTCAGGCAAGACCACCTAGGTGCTGAGGGTCTTGCCCCATTAAGTCAAATTCTCATTTGGGTGCACATTCATCCAAATGTGCTGAGCAGTTCTCAGCAGAACTCATGGAAGGCAGGGGCCTGGCAGGTGGTATTAAGGAATGAAGGGATGGGGAGGGCATGGCAAACAGGATAAGTGTCCCTTTGAACGTGGGCAGCAATACTCAGCTCTGGCTGGTGCCACATTGTGGGCCCAGTGGAGTAAGAGAGTCTGATTCGACAGAAGAGCCCGAATCCAGATTTTTAATTTGTAAATCTCCTGATTTTTAATTGTTGGCAACAAATTCAGAAAGAATTTTAACAATGCAGTCTGTGCCAAACAAAACAGATTTACTGGGGGATTTGGACCTTGGCCTGCCAGTTTACAAACTCTGGTCTAGCCTGTTAATTATATGGGATGGAGAGAATAATAACAAAGATGACTTACGTTTATAGTGTGCTTGGGATATTCCTGGCCCTGTGCTAAAACAACCCTGTGAAATACGCTCCATTATTTCCCTTTTAAAGAGGAGTACATGGAGGCATAGAAAGGTTAAGTCATTCACCCAAGGTCACTCAACTGAGGTATCAGGGCTGGATTCAAGCCAGGAGTCCGGCTCTAGAGCCTTGCTTTAACCACAAGGCGACTGCTACGTGGCCATTGGTGTGACATGGGGCTCCTTAACACTGTCCAGATTCATCACTCTCACTTTTTATCAGCCCAAAGAGGCTGGGGAGGAGCCCAAGGCTGAGAGTAGCATGCAGAATGTAGGTTTATTTCACAGTCCACTCCATCCTGGCTGACCCAGGCCCAGGTGACCCTAGCAGGTCTTCAGGAGGATCTGTGTGGCTTTTCAGATGGGTGTCCCCAGTTTGTGCACGCTGCCCATGGGAGCCAGCTTCCCTCCCATCCCAACATTCTACGGGGGTGGGGGCAGAGGCTGAGCCACAGGGTAGGGCTGACCACTAACTCTCCCCTCCAGCCAGCGTGAGGTCCCCAGGCCCAGCTGGCTCACCACCCCCACATCTCCTTCCTCCTTCCTCCCAGGATACCAAACAAGGAGCGGGATCATAGCAAAACGCTCATTACCATTTCCATCCCGCCTTTTTCTAGCAGATGTGCGGCCATTACAATAGCAGGGAGAAAATAGAAAGAAATTTCAGAATTTGTTCTGCAAAGATATTCAAATTAGTTAATCAAGGGGCTTATTATTGCTTCTCCTCTCCCCCCACCCAGCTATCCATGAGGATAATTGATCAGCTGCTAATAACTGATTATACTTCACAAGTGTTTTCTTATACCCATTACCAGCGTGTTTAAAGACATTTTGTAAAGTTCTAATTATTCCAAATTGTTCCACTGTAGAAAACACCTTTGCAACGGTCAGTTGTTGGCCATGGCAGGGATGCCTGTGCGGAGTCAAAGTGTGTTTGGAGGTAGTGATGCACAGCCTGGAGAATCCCATACCTTTCCTCCTCTCCTGGACGTCTGCATCCCTCTTCCCTCCCTCCAATCTATTCTCCATGGGGCCACCAGGATGCTGGCCCCCAACCACCATCCCTAAAAGACAGGCCAGCTCCAAACTCCTTCATACACACTTCATTCATTCATTCATTCACTCAGTCACTGATTCATTCACTCACTCTTGTCTTCACTTACTCAGTCACTTTTTCATTTAACATAGTAGTTCTCAAACTTTTGTTGTCTCAGGACCTGCCCCAGTGCTGGGAGATCATGGGGGTGCCCCAAAGGAAGAGGTGGTGCTGGCCCTGGAGTGTGAAGATGGGGGACTCCCCAGGTGGAGAACAGGGGAAGCACATTACAGGCAGAAGGAACAGCAAGTCCAAAGGCCCAGAGGTGAGGAAGGGCACAGCAGATTTCAGGAGGTGAGAAGAGAGAGATGGCAGTGAGCGTGCCTGAGCATCGTAACAATACAGTAATAACAATGACATTAAAAACAGCAGGTAGCTACATATGGCCACTGTGGACCGGACACCTTCTTCTTCTTCTTTTTTTTTTTTTTAAAGATTTTATTTATTTATTTGACAGAGAGACAGCGAGAGAGGGAACACAAGCAGTGGGAGTGGGAGAGGGAGAAGCAGGCTTCCCGCTGAGCAGGGAGCCCGATGTGGGGCTCGATCCCAGGGCTCCGGGATCATGACCTGAGCCGAAGGCAGACGCTTAACGACTGAGCCACCCAGGCGCCCCGCCGGACACCTTCTTAGCGTCCGTGTAGCCTCCCCAATAGCCCCACTAGTGAAGCACCACCGTTACCCCTGCTGTATGGCTGGGGAAATTAGAGCTCCCCAATAGCCCCACTAGTGAAGCACCACCGTTACCCCTGCTGTATGGCTGGGGAAATTAGAGCTCACCAGGGGTGGAGGCAGGCAATTAGAGCTCAGGCAAGTCATACCCCTGCTGTATGGCTGGGGAAATTAGAGCTCAGGCAAGTCAGAGCCCAAGGCTAGTGACGTTCAAACCTGCACAGGGGGCTTCAGAGGCTGCAGGCCCGGCTTCTCTGCTGTTTGTTCGCCAGGGGTGCTATGGGGTAGGAGAAACAAGGCCCTTGATGCCTAGAAGCAGGGTTCCTTATGAATCTGTGACACCAGACTCTCCCTCACGGCACTGCAGGGGCAGGGAGTGGAGGCAGTGAGTGGTCTGCAAGAGGAGGTGGTAGGGGTGAGTGTAAGGAGCATTGCAGTAGTAGGGTGGGGAGAGACCCCGGAGGGTGTTGGGTCCAACCACAGGATTCACGCACATGCCAGACTAAAAGCCAGGCCCTAGGCTGTGGGGCGCAGAGCAAGGGTGAAGGCTCTCAGGCAGATCGATAGTCAGATCAGGCTCATGAGGACATGGACATGGAGACACACACAGCCTGCCTCCCTCTCTTTTGCCTTGATTCCTCCAGGCTGCGGGGCTGGGATCCACCACCTTCAGAGGTGCATCTTTGTGAAGATACAAAGGGTCAGAAGATTGGCTTACAATGCCAGGCAACTCTCTGGATGTTAAGAAAAAAAAAAAAAATTGAACTAATCTAGTGGCCAAAAACATCAGAGGTAGAAAGACATCAGATGCCAAAGGAGTATCAGGGTTAAGTGCACCTTGGTTTGAGCAGCTTCAGTGGGGTGGGGCTAGCATAGGAATGTCTACCACGAATGTGGGAAGAGGCCCTCCCTTCGGAAGGTCAGTGACAGGAGTATGGGTGTGTAAATGAGCAAGAAGCTGAAAGGATGATCCTTCAGGTAGCAGACTCTAACTTGGTTATGTTGGACAAAGTGGGAATCTGTCCCCATTCCCTGCGAGTCCTGCAATAGTGATAACTACTGAATTAAAAAGAACAGGTGAAATAAGACTGCAAAGGAAAGGCCACAGAGTGGGAAAAGGTATGTGCAATTTACCTAATAAAGGACTGTGTCCAGAATTAAAACCTCATTAAGGAAAAGAGAGATGATGTAATAGAAAAATGGGCAAGGCACTTGAACTAGCACCTCCCAAAAGAGGAGATTCTAACAGCAATGAGCACATGGGAAGATGCTCAGCCTCATTAGCCATCAGGGAAATGCAAATTTAAACCGCAAGGAGATACTTCTACATTTACACCAGAATGGCTAAAATGAAAGACAAATAATGCCAAGTGTCGATGAGAATGTGGGGCAACTGGAACTCTCCAAACATGGTGGAGATATCAACTGATACCTGGAAAAACAACTTGGCAGGGTCTACTAAAGCTAAACATGCCGCCCTCTGACCCAGCAATTCCATTCCTGGGTACATACTTCAGAGAAATATGTTCACCAAAATAGAGCCTTGCTATTTGAAGTATGGTCATGGGCCAGCAACATGGCTTTAATGAGAACTTGTGACAAATGCAGAAACTCAGGACCCACTCCAGACCTACTACATTGGGGTCTTTATCTCTGCCAGATCACTAGTTGATTCATGAGCACATTAAAGTTTGAGAAGTGCTGGTCTGGAACATTCATAGAAGCACTATTCATAATAGCCTCAAACTGGAAACAATCCAAATGCCTATTAACAATAGAATGTATAAATAAATTTGAAATATATATTTACCCAGTGGAATACTACAGCCATAAGCATCAATGAACTACAAAGACAAACAACAGTATTGATAAATCTTATAAATGTAAAGCAAAAAAAGCCAGATGCAGAAGATCACATACTGATTCCATTCATATAAGGTATGAAAACAGGCACAATGAATTTGTGTAGTTAGAAGTCAGGGGTGGAGGGGCGGCAAGGACTGGAAGGGGTACAAGGGATGTTTTCTGGTGGCTGGGAATGTTCTGTTTCTTGATCTCAGTGCTGGTTCCATAGATGTATTCAGTTGTGGCAATTTGTCCAGCTGTATGCTTATGATTTGTACACTTCTCTGAATGATTGTTCTGGGGGATGGGGGAGGAGTAGGGGGAGAGTCAAGGGGAGAGAGGACCGGTTCTTTTTTTTCTGTCCAAACTCTGGAATCTGCCCACTCTTGACATCTCCACTGCCACCAAGCCCTAATCATCACTTGCCTAGACTGGTGCAGTAGCTAGTCAGGGACTTCCCATTGCCTCTCCCTCCCAACAATCAGTTCTGCCATAGCATCCAAGGGTGCTTTCACAAACATGAATCAGATCCCACCACTCCACGGCTGAAAACTCTGCAGTGATTTCCCACTGCTTCTGAGGCTGATGTCCCAGATTCTGCCCAGGGCCAGCAAGCACAGTGTGGTTGGGCCCTGCCACATTTCTGTCCTCATGCCTCCAGCTCTCTATGATCCAGCCACTCTGACTTTCCTTGGCCAAACATTGGACTACCTCAGGGCCTTTTCACCTGCTGTTCCCCTTGCCAGGACCTTTCTTCCCCTAGATTTTCCTACAACTGCTCCTTCTGGTCTTCCCTGACCATCAGGACTAAATGAGACTCTGTTCTTATTCTCTCTTGGCACCTGGTGGCTTCCTTTACAGCACTCCTGATATGCCTCTGTTTCCCTGCTCAACATTGATAGCGGGGTCCATGTCTGTCTGATTCAATGTGTGTCCTGGCCTGTAATGGCAGCTGGTACACACAATGCTTGCCTCCTTGGGCAGAAGGCAAAGAGCTGGCCCTCCTCCGGGTTCACCCCCGTACTCCAAACTCCTCCTCCTTCTCTGCCATCTCTCACCTGCTCTTCATTTCTGATGTTGTGGATATTTTGTGTTAGTAACTTATTTGCAGAGGCAGAACATCCCTTCAGAAAAGTGCATGCAGCAGGTGCTCAATAAACACTTGCCAAAGGAACAAGGCAAGAAGGGCTCAAGCGCCAAAAGACATATTTATAAAGCATTTCCAAGCACCTCCTGATATGCAGTTGTCATTGATTTTAATGGCTGTGCCACAGTTTGGTTGGCTTACCGTTGAGGTTTTGAAAATATGTCCTTGAGGGACATAAGAAAATGAGACAGAAAGGCCAAGTTTAAAAACAGAGTGATTCAGTGGAAATATCTGATCGATGGCTTTTAGGTTGTGGGGTGACTGGCAGCTGTGCATGCCCAGGGCTCTGTGGGACCTGACACCCTTAGCTGACCTGAGCCAGGGGCAGCTTTGCTGTGGGAAGAGGGGGAGATATGGCCAAGGGGGGGCGGTTTTCAGCGAAGGTCCTTGGGGGGTCACCTGGGCCTCCAGAGAAGTACTAGAAATGGCTTTCAGGGGCCCCAGCCCCCCTGAGGGCTCAGCCCTGGGAGTCATTAGCTGTCTTAGAGGGTATGGCAATAACTTCTATAAATAATTTGTTCTCTTTCTCTGGTTTGCAAGTTTCATTAGAAAGTGTGACATGGGTAAGATCTTTTAATATGTCCTTTGAGAAATCCTGCCCCAACTTTGAGGGTGAGGAGGGCCCAGAGAGCCCTTGAAATCCTCCATCAAAAACGTAGAAAGGAATACTTCTTTCCTGAGCTCTCCCAGCAAACAAGGCACTGTGCAAGGTTTCCCCACAGTTTGTCTTATATATATTGACCACTTACTGTGTGCAAAACCCCGTAGTAAAGGCTTAACATACATGGTGCCATTCACTGTTATTAACCCCATTTTACAGATGCATAAACTGAGGCTTAGAAAGGCTTGCTGTAGTGCCAGAAATGGGCAGAATCGGAGGTCGAATCCAGACCTGAGTATGCCCGGCTCCACACTGCCGATGCCTGTCCTGCCGGACTGCCTTATGGGATACTGTAAAAATGGGCTGTGATTCCCTAATGGTAGGCCACTGTCAAGACCACTGGGACTAATCTGAAGGGGCTCCCATGGGTGAGAGGTAGGATGCTTCCAGCATTAAGAAGGAAAGTAATTGCAATGGAACAAATCTATCAAAGAGGTTTAAATCTAAGAGTTCATAATAATACAAAAACAAAAAAACAAAAAAAAAACCCTTCCCTGGTCACTTTGGAGGATGCTGGGGAACCAACTCATTGCTTTGAATCTGGTAAATAAAAGGAAAGACTCAAGCTTACATCTTGCCTTTACTGTGCAAACTGCACCCTGGGGTGACCAAACAGCAGAGGAAGAGAAGTTTCTCTCATTAGATACATTCCAGCTAAATAACAGTAAGGAATAACAGAATTAGACCATCGCCATCTGGCAGCTCCTGAGGAGCCCTGAGTTACCCTGTCGAATCCTGACAACACTCACTCATTCCACCAAACACATAGTGATAGCCCATTCGGTGTCAGACACTGTTCCAGGCACTTTCCACATTAGCTCATTTAATCCTCACAACTCTATAAGGTGTTATTATTCTCCCTGTTTCATACACAAGGAAGCTAAAGCAAAAGAGGTCAACTTACTCGCCCAAGAGCCCACAGCAAGTGAATGCCAGTACTGGGATTTGAAACCCAGGTAGCCTGGCTCCAGCACCCAAGCATTTAGCGACAACCCTCTATCCCCTTTGAACAGACACAAAGATCAGCGGCATTGTGGTCGGAAGCTTGGGCACCAGGGAAGTATGTGGCCAAAGCCCTCAGCCAGGCCTGTGGTGGTAGCCAGCAGGAAGGCTTTCAGGAGGCAGGGCCCATGAACACCTGCTAGGTGGGTGTGACTCTGTCCAAAGAAGGCTCAGAGAGGGGTGTGACTTACATAAGGCCTTATCACTCTTGCCACTGTTTCCCCCAGCTCTAGGATGTATGTTTGCAGCTGAGCCCAGTGGTGAAGAAGCAGGCCAATCCTCAGTCACTTGAAGATGGGGCTATGGAAGACATTTCCAGCCAGAGCCCAGTGTTGACAGACATTGTGTAGAAGACTTGCTGACTGATGCCTCAGATGACCCACCGAGCCGGTCTCGCACAGACAGCGCCAATTCTGGGCACCATTGACCTGGGGTGTAGTCTCCTCTAAGGGCTGGGGGGGGGCAAAGGCACCCCAATCCCTACCTAGATTTCTACCCTCAAGAGCAATGGGAGCCACTGACATACATTTTTTTTTTTTTTAAGATTTATTTATTTATTTTAGAGAGAGAGCACGAGTGGAAGGGGCAGAGGGAGAGGAAGAAAGAATCTCAAGCAGACTCCAGGCTGAGTGTGGAGCCTGATGCATGGCTTGATCTCATGACCCCGAGATCACGACCTGAGCTGAAAGCAAGAGTTGAACGCTTAACTGACTGTGCCCACCCAGGTGCCCCCACTGAAATGCTTTTTAAGTCTGGAAATGCAGAGAGAGAAAATAAAGCAGGGAAGGGGGTGAAGAAGGGTGAGGGTCAGGGTGAACTGCAATTTCACAAAGAACAGCCAGGGGAAGCCTAATGGAAAAGGTGATTTTTTGGCAAAGACTTAAAGAGGGTGGAGAATCCACCCATGTGGCTGTCTGGGGGAAGAGCCTTTCACCGAGAGGGAATAGCATGTGCAAAGGCCCTGGTCCTGATGCAGGTTTCAGAGAATCCCACGGGCTGCTGCATAATATAGATTCCTGGCCATGAGCACCATGGAGCAGGAAGCATAGACAATGTTACCAAAAGAATAACATGCATGAATACTTGGATAGCCCAGGCTCTGTGCCTGGTGTGTTTCTAGCATTCGTGCATATTCATGCAGGTATAGTTCTCAGTGACCCTCTCAGATATACACGAGCACCATCTCCACTTTGGAGAGGAGGAAACAGGCCCAGAGAGGGCAAGGTTGCCCAAGGTCACACAGCTGGCAGAAGCTGGAGCTGGGAGACAAATCCAGGGACTTTGGTCAAAATTCCATTCTCCCACTGCTACTCTGCACAGCTGTGGGGCTCACTCCATGGATTCGCCCTCCTCTCTCTGAGTGACCATATGTGGGTGTGTCTAGAATACGCTCAGTTCACTCTGCACAGGCCCTTCCCTCTGCCTGGAATGCCTCCTTCCCCACTCTCTGCCTTACTAATTCACGCTTGGGGTCTCAGCCTAAATGTCACTGCTTCTAGGAAGACCTGTCACTGCTCCGGCTTGCTGAAGCCTCTCTGAGACAAGAGCACCTTGTCCTCCCCATCAGGGCCCTCATGACACTTTTGTTGCATCTGGGTCCCCAACTGGAATGTCCACCTGCTGAAGGCAGGGCCTGGGTCTGCCACCTTCCTTCCTCTTATCCCCAGCACCTGGCCCAGTGCACGTAGTCAGTCCCCAAAATTGTCACCTGCCTCGGCCCTTCGTGGTGACAACCACAGCAACCCTCAGATAGCTGATGTAGCAAGGGAAAGAGGAGAGGACAAGAGAGAAAACACAGAGAGAGACTGAGAAAGGAAAGGAGAAGAGGGGAAACACCCACATTGGGGGAGCGGGAGTGAAAAAGAAATTCAGAGAGGAAGAGAGAAGGGGGCACAAGAGAGACAAGGGGGGAGGGGAGGGAGACAGGAAAGAGAGATTGAGAAAGAGAGGGAGAGAAAGAGATACAGGGAGAGCACCAGGGGGCGAGAGGGCAACGGGGGGGGGGGGGGGGGGGAGGGAGAGAGAAACAGACACAGCGGGAGGGAGGGGGAGAAACCGCTGCCTAACTGCCCCTTCCTGGTGGGCAGTAGCCAGGCGGGCAGCAGCCAGTCAAGCCCTGGCCCTGTCCCTCCTGTCTGGGCTGAGCTGGTGACCAGGCCTCACTACAGGGGCTGGGAGCATCAGGGGCTGGGCCTCTGGAGAGGGATCCACGACCGAGCCTTCCAGACAAATAGGTTCAGGGGCTTCGCCCAGTATCCTGTGTCTGTTGGGGAGGGTCCCCTGAGGGGCTCAGGGAGCTGCCTCCATCCTCAGCGCCCTGCCCATGAGGCCAGAACCCTCTCTGGTTCTGCCACAGAGGGCTCTGGGCCCAGCACTGTCATAAACAGCATCTCCTTTCAGCTTTGAAGCTGGTAACGGTACCCCCTAATAACCATGGATGGCACAGACCAGGTTATCGATTTACAGGCACAACCTCACTTACACCTGTCACCACCTCATCATGTCACCATTTTACAGATGAGAAAACTGAGGTGTAGGGAGTTGCTACTGCCTATCTCAGGCCAACAGCCAGTAAGTAACGGGGCCAATACTTCCTAAGCCTGATTCCAAGAATCCAGGTTCTTCCATTATACTAGTTTCTTTAAATGGTAAATTTTTTACCCTACTAAAGTAATACACGCATATGATACAAATTGCAACAGCACAGCAAGGCTTAACACTCAACAGGCTTCTGTCTCCAGAGGGGCCCACCATTATTCTGTGTCCTTTCAAAGATATCCATTCGTATTCAAGCACATGAGTAAGCAATGTCTTTCTCTACTTTTGTTTGACTCAGATACAAGCATGCTACATACCATGTCCCGCAACTTGCCATTTTCACGGAACTTATCTTGCCTGCTCCTTTCATCAGCACATGAGGAGCATCTGTCTTCATTTGTACAGGAGGTGCCTTATTTTACGTAGCTGGGCCCTCACTCACGGACACAGGTTATTTCTGGGCTCTGCGTTACTACCACTGTCCTACGGCAACAATGTATTGAGACAGTCATCTCGGTTGCCCCTGTGTGGGTGTGTCAAAGGCTAAGTTTTCAGATAGATAAGGATCAGGTCACAGGGCAGGCACATTTGTAAATGTGACCTCCAAAGGGACTGCATTGATTATTGCTCCCACCAACCACATGAGGGATTGCCTCTCCCCACAGCTATGCTGAGATGACCGGCCACACTTTTATCAGAGGGTCAGGACAGCAGGGATGTGACGAGGAAAAAGAGGAGGGGCATGTGCAATGGGAATGTGGCCAGAAGAGGGTGACAGTGGGTGACAAGGAAGATGTCGAATGTGCCAGGGACTTGCTCTGTGATTTCAGAGAAGTTACTTGACACCTCTATCCCTGGCCTGGAATTCTTCCTGAGCCAAATGAGCTTGTTAGTCACATATGTCCACGGCGGGTGCTGGGTGTTCCTGAATGCCCTAGACCAGCAGTCACTGCCACCAAACCGCATGTGCCAGGCACAGTGTCTGGGCTGACCTGGATCATCTGACTTCATCCTCATAGTCACCTGGACAGGGAGGTTGTATTAGCAGCCTTATTTGCATATTGGGAAAGTGAGGCCCAGAGAGGTTCAACTGCTTGCCCAAGGTCACTCAGAGTTGAGAATGTGATGATCCTGGGCTTTGAACCAGTATCTACCTGACTTCAGGGTTCAAACTCTTAACCACTGTGTTATCCTGGTCAGAGGCTATCTGGCTCCCAGCCAGGTGACCAATGAGCTCTCCCTGCCCCGTGACACCCATTAGTGTTCCTTCCTATTGCTGGACCTCTCAACTCTGAGATTTCTTTGCATGGAAGCTTCCTGGTGACCTCACACATGTTCCTCTAACTGAAGGGACTGGAGCTTGGGCACAGCTCTGTATCCAACAGGAGGAAGCAGAAAGCTGTTCCCAGCAGTCCGGGAAGCCCAAATACCAGACCTGCCCATGGAGGCAACTGAAATTTCTATATTTCTGGTTTCTTCTTTTTCCCTCCGGAAAGATGGCCTGCCATATTCGGTTATCCAGGAGCCCAAGTGAGTCCCCACTGGAGGTACATGTACCATTCATTCGTTTGTTCATTCATTCATTCATTCAACAGATATTTATTGAGTATTCTCCACTGGGGTTGAGAGCCCAGACTCCAGGAACCAACCTGAACTTGACTTTCAGTCTCACCACTTCTTAGCTGTGTAATCTTGGGCAAGCCACTTAATGCCCATGAGCACCAGTTTCTGCATCTATCAACAAGTATAATTATTACCAACTTCCTAAGGGAACTGGGCAGCTTAAAGGAGGAAGGTATATCTGGAAGTCCCTGGCACAGGATCTGGGGCAGCTGGTGGTGAACAAAGGGCAGGTGTTATTCTGGTTATTACTGAACAAGACTGACCCCTTATCTGCCCTCGGGGAGCTTAGAGTCATCTTCACCAGCTCCCCTGGGCGTTCTCAAAGCGGCATTTGAACATCTGCCTCTGGGCAGGCTCAGGGCCTTGTCCCTTGCTCCCTCTTGCCATGCAGATCAATGCCAGCCTTCCAATTCCTGCAGGAACTCCTCGGCTGACCCTAGAGCCCAAACTGCCACCTCCTCCTTCTCCATCCTCCACTATGAACTTTCTAAAATTAGCCGGCACTTGCCAATTCCAGGCAGAGCTGGCTTCTGGGAACTGGGAGGCCTCGGCACTGTCACCTGAGCCTTTTTCCTCCATCCCATCATGTAATGAATCATCAGTCTTGGCCACCCTATGACGGTCTCAAGTTTACAGCTGTTCCACCATCAAGGACGCTGGGGCTAATGGCTCTGAGACGAGAGATCAACTGGAGAGCGCCAAGATGATGGATGCATGTGCCCAATACCAGGATGCTGGCCGCCGGGCCGCATGTAAAAGGGAATGCCTAATTTGTTCATACCCACAATTACCTGGAGCCTGCTCTTCAGGTATGATTGAGTGCGGAAGGGGTCCCAAGTGTGGTCTCTGTTTGGAGGAATTATTTCAAGTGGCGCCAACCTTTGAGCTCGGTTGCTTGGATAACATTCCTTCCCTCCCCGCTCATCAATGGGGAGGCACCCCTGCTTAGGTCCTGCCTGATGTGGACAGAAACAAGGAGAACTAAAAACACAGGCATTCTGGAGGGCTTTGGAGATTGCTTTTTATACCTCACCCTGTCCTGAAACATTTTTTTGCATCAAGCCTTCACCCTGAACACATTTAAACAGATGTAAGCCCCCCCTGTTAACTCCCCTCCCCCCGAGATTATGTGCACCCCACCAGAGATAATCCAATGAGCCGGCAGGCCACTGCACCCCCGCTGAATTACAAGGATTTCTCCTGCCAACCAAATATTTCATCCAGCTGTAGATATCATGAGGAAACGGCAAACAAAGAGAGAGATTTAATAACTGGAAATAAGACTAAGGATACAGATAGTTTAATTTTTTTTTGTATTGCATCTAATTGCAATCAACAGTAGACATCTGACACAGTGACAGCCTCAGCAAAATTGCTGCTGAGAGAACAGAATCTTTGTCTAAAAATAATCAGACATTCTGTGCACCACTGTTTGTTATAACGGTAATCGATGCTGGAGGCTTTGAATTCCATCAATTTATAGATCTGCGCCAGCCTGCCTGGCGATGGGGCGCAGTGCACTGGGGCCCTCACCGGCGCGGGCAGTGCTGGGGCCCAGTGTGTGATTAAGATAAGCCCCGATTCCTTTCATACATTCCTTATCAGGGTCTAATTCTCCAGCAGGTAGAGATGTTCACAACAGTTAAAGATTAGTGCAGCTTCTCAGACGCCAAATTTGAGGGTATTGATCAATAAATCAAATCAGGCCAATCAATGGCCCAATCAGGAGAGTCTAGCCAGTGCATTATTACCGGCGCCTCCCAGCCAAGGCTTTTCATGGGTTTCATCAAAACAGCCTCACCTTGGCTTCCCGCCAGCTGCTGGCTTGCCTAATAGACTCCACAGCCGAGAGGGGCTCCTGCCCAGCGGAAGAGCAATAAATTTCTCATCAAACAGCCGATGGAGAAACAAGATGAACATCTGTTTTGCTGCAATGAAACTCCTGTGTTCTTCAGAATGCGCAAACCGCCTCTGACAGACCACCCCAAAGGCGGCTTCCCTGGCACGCGGCGGCCCCACGGAATATTCCGCCGGTTATTTCAATCAGGTAATTTAAGGAGACTTTTGCAGTCTTCTCTCTGCAGCTACCGGAGCTCTGCAAAGGCTGTTCCGGCACAGTCGATAATAAATGCCATCCTGGGACCCTGCAGTATGAAGGCAATTTTATGATGCCCATTATGTGGCAATGTAACTTCATTAAAAGCTGTTTATTCCCCCTAAGCATTTTAAGCACTTTGCCTCACCCATAAAGGAGGAGCCGGGAGGTTACATTTACAGAAAGGGTTCTAGGCCGTATTTCTTTCCTCAATAACATGGAGGAGCCTCGCCCACTGGCCTTCTCCTTCAAGGGGAAGAGGTGGCCCTAGGAAGGGTCTAGGAAGGCTGGGTAAAGACTCAGTTTTCCCCGGGGCCCAGGCATGCAGGGGCTGAGGCGTCCACGAGAGGAGTGGCATGGGAGGCCTCAACCCTCAGACCTTTGTTCTGGGTCCTGCAAGAGAGGGATGAAGAAAGTTCTAGAATATGCCAGCCAAAGGCAACAATTTCCAAACTGGGAGTCCTCTGGACCATTCCTTTCGCTCTTCCATGTTGACACTAATCCAAAGAAATTATTACTTGGCCTGTTGTGATGGCCCAAATTCTCTTTTGCAGAGATAGCTGGCAGCTGAAAGATCATTTCATAGCCCAAGATTTGAATGTCACACGTCAAGGCTTCTTTGGCAGAGGTCTGCAGACTCCGGGGATGAGAGAACCAATTCTCAAGGGTCCGCAAGATTTGTTTCTCTCCCTTTAAAAAGATCGGTTCTTGTCATGAGCTGGAGAAGCGATGTAGTGGAAGACTACATTTTGGCCTCTGTGAAAGCAGGAGGGGATAGGAAGAGAATGCATATTTCTGCAATGGTGAGCAGGCTGTAGGTACCAGAAAGATCAAGGGCACAGTGGTTCCATTCTGTGCCTTAGTTTCCCCATCTGCCAAGTGGGGCTGATGATACCCACCTCTGGGGGTCTGCTGTGGTGCAGAAAAGGCCCTGGCTCAGTAAATGATCATGAGGCTCCCTTAGGATCCCCCTCATTTGGATGAGCTCAATGTCCAAGGGGAGGGAGAACGCTGACTCAGAGGGTCATGGCCAGTGGGTGGCAGGCTGTGGGGCTGGGATTCTGTGTGGGATGCAGTGGGGCGCATGAGAGGGTCTGGAAGGTGGAGCACACATGGTGGAGGGGAACAGCTGGGGAGGCATGTCTAACGTGGTGGGATTCAGAATCAGGTTAAAAACCATGGGCCCCATGAAGATCAACCACATGATATGTGAGACTACAAGAAACAATAATAACAATAACAATAATAGTAACAGTGGTAATAGCCAATGCTATGAGCCCAAACTCTGTGCCAGCCACTGTTCTAACTCATTTATTCCAGCCGTATAATTATTATCCTCATTTTGCCGATAAGGAAACTGAGGTTCGAAGAGATAAACTTAGTCTTCTCAGGTCACAAGGCTAGTAAGCGGAATTAATCCTTAACATTTCTCGGGTCCTTATTGAGTGCCAGAAACCATTCCCTGATCTGTGCACCTTATATGCATTCTCTTGATTTATCTTTGTAACACCCTCCTGGGGAAGGGCGGTTATTACTGTTACCACCATTTTACAGGTGAGGAAACTGAGGCTCAGAGAGAGAAAGTGACTTAAGCAGGTCAGTAGGGGTGGAGCTAGGACTGGAACACATTCCACAGTCCTTGAAGCCTTTTTGGGGGGCTCTTTCCTGGCCTCCCAGGGGCCTTGTAAGGCAGGGAGGGGATGAGGGGAGTTCACAGGCCTGCATGAGACTCCCAGGTTCCACTATTATGAGGTAGCCAGAGAAGCGTCCTGCACGGGCTTTGCCTGGCCTCCCTCTCAGTCTCCCCTGCTCTTGGGCTGTCCACTGACCTCCTTGTGTCCTTCCCTGCCTCAGGGCCTGGGCTCTTCCCTGAGCCTGGTAAATGCCCACCATTTTCCAGTGAGCTCCAAGATGCCACTTCTTCAGGAATGTTCCCCTGGGGGCTCCACAGCCCCTGCATTTTCCAATCAGAACCCTCAGCACAGGCATAAATAATTCAGCTTTGTTACAAGTGACCATATCATAAATGTCTGTCTCCCCACTGAACCTGATGCTGTTTCTGTATACCCTGCCACATAGTAGGTGCTTAAGAAATATTTGTTGAATGATCAAAGTGGGGCTCCCTGCCCTTTCAGTGTCTCCCAAGGCAATGTGGTCCACATGTGGCAGAACCATAGGGCACCTCAACTCCCCGTGAAAAGAACCCAGGTACACATTGAGTTTCCAGTGGCCTTCCTTCCCAGATGTGTACTCTTCAAATTCAGACCTGGTTCTAAGCCATGTTCCCTGTTTTAAACGTGGGGAGGGGGGTAGCTAAATCTGTGGTTTTGTGAAAAAAAAGATTGAGAGGGAGAGAGAGAGAGAGAGAGAAAGGAAGGAAGCAAGCAAGGAAGGAAGGAAGGGAGGGAGGGAAGAAGGAAAAGAAAAGAAAAGGTTAAGGAGAGGGGACAGGGTCCTGTGTCCACCCTGGAGCCAGGGAAGTTGTGAAACAATGATGACCCAGTCAGAGGGCTGGACTTGTCAAACCAAGAACAAATTATAATCCTGCCAGACCAGGGGGCTGTCCGCCAAAAATACAGATCTGTGAAGGGGTATCTCATACAGAGAGGCCACAGTATATTAGATTTATCATACACTCCAGCCAAGATGTGCTGCTGAGATTTCGGGGCAAGATTTATTACACTGGCTGGTTTTTAAAATGAAAGTGAAAAGAGGATATTCTGGCAGAACCGCAGGCTGTTAATGGGGTGAGAATCACATAAAATGGATCATCTTCAAATCTCCTAGTATGCACAGACAGACCTTTGCAAAAAACCCTGGAGTTTTCGAAAAAAAGATGCTCAATCCAGTGTTTTCACACTGACTTCCTGGTTGACCTTAAGTGAATTATTCTCATTCCTTGGATGTGTGTTTCTTATTTGCAAACAACAGTAATAGTAACACAAAATAGAAGCTCTAATTTATTGGCTGATTACTATATTTTACATGGGTTAATTCTTTGAATTGGCAACAACACTTTGAGACAGTGCTATTTTTATCCCCATTACACAGATGAGAAACTGAGGTTCAGAGAGGTGTAGTCATTCACTCAGTGGCAAAGCCAGAACGCTAACCCAGACCTGGAGCCAGCTACACTCAGAAACCATCACTGACCTCCTGCTCTGAAAAGTTAGCTCTGCCTGTTCAGATGAAAGCTATGGGATAAACTCAGACCTCATCATTCCTGTTCTCAAGACGGAGATTCCAACAAAGAAGGCCCAGACACCTTCCAGTCCTGGTGGTGTCTGCCTTTTGCAGAGACAAATGCAGGAAAACAAAAAATGGGTGATTTTATTTTGGTTTCTCCTGATCTTTGTTTTTTCCTGATCTCTCTAAACTTTGGCAGGTTCAGCTCGTGCCAGGTAAAAGTGGGCTCTGCTCCCAGCAGGCACCAAAAACACTTTGGAGGCATAAGCCACAGGAATGCTGATGTGCCAGAGGGGAAAGAAATGTAGAAGTGAAAGCCTCCCATTTGAGGCGTCATGTCTGGCTAAACGGGTCCAGGATGGGGAGAACCAGAAACTCTAGGACAATGGTTCTCAACGGGGGCGGGGGGGGGGATGATTTTGCCCTCTAGGCACATTTGGCAAAGTCTAGAGATACTTTTGAATGGTCACAATTCGGGGTACTGCTGGCATCTAGTGGGTAGAGGCCAGAGATGTTGCTAACCATCAGACAATGAACAGAACAGCCCCCATAACAAAGAATTATATGGTCCGAAATATCAGTAGTGTGTGAGGCTGAGAAACCCAAATCTACAAAGAGCTGGGAGGACATTTGCCCTGGAGTACAGAAGACTCAGAGAAGGGGGGGGGGGGGAATCTTTACATATTTGATAAAAAGGAGAGGAGCTCATATCTATGTAGGCAGAGGAAGTTACACATAAATAGGTTTCAGGTCACCATAAGGAAGACAGTCTTGATAATGATTAAGTGAGTCTCTGGTCCTTAAAGGTTTCCCAGCATAAAGTAGTCAACTCCTGGGCCCTGTAGAAGGGAAATCAAGCCTGGAACAGGGAGCTGGATGAAATGACCTTTCTTTTTCCATCCAAACCTGACACCGGATAAAGTTCCCAGGAGAACAGCAATGAGGTTTGAGGTTCCTTCCAGAACCTTCCATGGGTCATCTCATTTAACCCTGGCTGAGGCCCAAAGAGGTAAATCACCGGTCTGAGCTTTGTGAGCTCAGTAAAAGGGGGAGTTAGGGTTCAAAACCTGTGTCTGTCTGGTTTCAAACCTCATTAGGAAGATACTCCTCAAATGCAACAATTGTCCTTGCACTCTGAAAGCAAAGCCTCTAACCCAGGGCCAAGCACCCACCCAACCTGTCACTGCCTTGATTTAGCATCAGTCAGAAAATCTGAACCCAACATTTGAGACCTAAGTTCAACAGTTCAGCCCTCTCCCATGTTAGGGACACAAAAACAAGTTCCCTAAATGGCCCAGCCCCCTGCTTATTTTTTTAAACAAAAACACTGCAACCGGCAGTGAAAAGACATTGTCCCAAGCGCACACTTTAATTGATGTCCCTGACCATTCAGGAACATGGATGAAAGAAAACTCGTTTTATTAATAGGCCCTCATGCTAATTAGCACAATTTATTGTCAGGGAGGCTGCCCCTGCCTTCTGCAAACGTTACAAGTGTAGACAAAAAAACTTTTGTCACGAACTCAACACGGTATTGCCGCGTGACCAAGACTACCAAGCCGGCCACAAAGACAGGGGCTTAAAGAGGCCGCTCCGAGGCACTGGATTTCGCCCTATGCATTTATGACATAACTTGATCATTTCCCACTGATAAGAATGACCCGAATTGAAATGTCGGCTGCTTCTGCATGAAAATACACATTTCTTGCCACTTGGAGGAAGTCTCCCTAATGACTGGGAAGCGTTGTGGAAAAGTGGAGAAAGGTGTGGGGGAGGGGGTGGGGGAGCTGGGGAAAAAGACCCTAAATGTTTAATATTCAATAAATGTGTCAATTTTACATACAGAGGCAAATGGGTCTTTACTGAGGAATTGGTAAATTTCCTCCGAGAAAAGTAAGTGCATTTTAGCCTTCAAGGAGTCCCAGCTGAATAGAAATGGAATGTGATTTGTGATAAAACTCAGCTGCTCCATAAAAGACGTTAAATAAATGTTGCTGTTTCACCAGGGATATACAAAATTGATTGCATTATAGACTGATTCTAAGATGCTGCATCCCTGTAGGGCCCCCTCATCAGCTTCCGTGTGTGTGGGAAGCTGCTTTCAGAGACAATTTAGACTACACTGCAACTCCTACTCCTCACGCTGCGGCAGGACCTTCTAGAAATGCAACATTTCCCCTGCATGCTTTGTTTTAGGTTGAACCATAGCAAACTGCTGATATTTGACCATTTTTTATTTTTAAAAAATGACAATTTCTTCTATATCTACTTAATATTTCTGGTGGACTGGCCCTGTCATCTTGGGTAAGACCCTTGATACTACTAAGGGAAATGTGGTCACCATCTAAGGTTCTGGGTGGAGGCATCACAGCTCCTTTGGTCTGCTCACCAGAGGGCATTCTGGGCCTGGGTGAGAATCCTGCCTTTTTTTCAGTCCAGCTGGGTGAGCCTGTGAGCGTCTCCTGCCCTTTCTGAACCTCAATTTGCCCCATTTACAAAATGGGTTCAATTCCACCTTTTCCTCAGGGTACCTAGAAAATCAAATGAGGTAACAGATATGACCCTAGCTGGTGAACTGTCAAACATTCACAATCTGCTAATTATTTTAAGATTTATTTATTTATTTGAGAGAGAGAGAGAGTGTGTGAGCATGGCGGGGGGTGGGGGAGAGGGTGGGGAGATAGAGAATCTCAAGGACTGAGCACGGAGTCTGACACGGGGCTTGATCTCACAACCCTGAAATCATGACCCGAGCCAAAATTAAGAGTCGGATGGTTAACTGACTGAGCCACTCAGGTACCCCCACAACCTGCTAATTATTATAAGGTATTTGTTGTATATCCAACCAGTGGGCTGCAGGTGGGCTATATGAGGCAGATATGACACACACAGCCCTGCCCTCAAGGAACTGATAAGATCAGTGTCAACATATGACTCCTTCAGGTAAGAAATTAGGTTTCAGGGATTGATGGGTGGGTCCAAACTGATCAGGAAGGCTTTCCCGAAAGGAGGGGGTGCCTGGACTTGAACTCTCTCAGACATGTCCATGCTTTCCATGCTCACTGACACCAGAGGGTCTAGCCACCTCTAAATCCTGGCTGGATGCCTGCATAGCTTCCTTGTGAGGTTCCCTGGCTTAATGCCAGCCACTCTTCCACCATCCCATTCCTGCCTTGGAAGCCAGAGAGAGTATTTCAAGATACAAACTGGATGCTGACACTTTATCTGCTTAAAACCTCTCCAGGTTTCCCATCCAATTTCAGATAAAATCCAAACTTTCCAGGTCAGCCTGCAAGGCCTCTGGGGGGCCAGGACCCTGTGCCCCCCATGCAGTGCATCTCCCCCAGTCCTCCTCACTTTGCTTCTACCATTCTGCCCCTTATTCTGTGACTGGAAACTGCCAAGCCAGCCACAGGGCCTTTGCATCCACAATTCCCACTACCTTGATGCCCTCTCTTTCCTGTCTTTTGCCCAGTTTGGTGGTTCCCAAAGTGTGGTCCTTAGACCAGCAGCGGCAGCGTTACCTGGGAACTTAGTAGAAATGTAAATTCTTAGACCGGCTCCAGACCTGATGAATCAGAAACTCTGGGGTTGATGCCCACCAATCTTTTTAACCAGTCCTCCAGGTGATTCTGATGCCCACTCAAGTCCAAGCACCACTGGCCTAGCTCAGTCCTACCTCCTGTGTCAAGTTTCAGCTTAGACCTTACTTTCGCAAGAACTGCACCCCAAGATAAGGTCAGGTTTTTACGGTCATGGGCCCTTACTCCCTGCTCCTCATTTCTATGAAGCACTATTGCAATTGTGATGTCATAATCAATTGTTACACATCTGTGCCTCTTCATAGCTAGAGTAGGAGCTCCTATGAGGGCAGGTACCAATGCGCCCCAGCACCTAATTGTGCCTGGCACAGAGAAGGTGCCCAGTAACTATGTGTTGGATGAGCAGATAAATGAATGCACGAAGGAACAAATAAAGGAGTCCTGGAAGAATGAAGCCTAGGAATCCTACTGTCCATCCACCCATCCATAGAACACCCCCATCCCCATCTGATTTTCTAAATATCACCCCAGTCAAATCAGCAGCCAATTATAGCAGTGCCTGGAAGGGACCATCAAATTAGAAAGAAGAAAAAAAAGGCAAACCAGCAGAGAGGAGAGTCCCATCCACTGGACGAATAGCACAGTGGCTAAGCTGGAGCCCTCCCTTCCCCCCGAGAACTGCAAACCTCTCTCTCCTTCCCCAGCAGTGACTGGCTGTGCAGAAAGCTTCCAAATAAAAACCTGGAGACTGACAAAATTACAAGCAGGAAATCTGCCTGTCAGCTTGGAAGATCCCAGTCCCACAGTCGTCCGAACCTGCAGGCTGAGACGGAGTCCGTACTAAGCCCTGAGTTTACTGGAAGCTTCTTGATGCTCCATGGCAGTTTATTCTGCTCTCTTGGAGCTAAAGCTAGAAGGGAAATCACTTCCTTTCCTATAACTCAGAGCAATTATATTCTCTTAACGTGGACATCTGGCTCGCTGCTGCTCTCCTTACTTATGTTTTCCAAATGCTATCAGTTCTGGGAAGATCAATTATTACTGAAAAGTCGAGAAAAGCTCACCGGTTATTTGCATTGATTTGGTTGACAAGACACAGGTTCCTTATGAACTACGGATGTCTATGGAGGGGACGGGGGGAGAAAAATGCAAGAATCTGGAACAGCTCGGGCTTCAGAGCCTTCTACGAACTGCAGGGACCCGAGAAGGAAGGATGCTTTGCCCAGGATGGGGACACTGAACCATCCTCCCTGAGACCCCCAAACAAAGCCGTTTCCATAAAGACAAATAGGTAGCCCGCGTCGGCCAGCGCTGCAAGCAGCCACAATGATATAATTGGCCTGTTACCGCATCATCTTTAATCAATAGGATCCAGAGTTTCCACAGCTTGTAGAGCCCAAATCTCCCTGGCAGCCAAGAACCAGCGGGTTGTTAAAAGGCCCGATAGTTCTGCCTCGCTAATGGGTGGCTTGTTCCCTCAACCCTGCTGATTTTTTAAATAAACCTAAATTCCAATAATTGTTTAATGTTTATTTTTATTTAGTTCTGGTTCAGATGCTCTGAGTCTCTCTGACAGAAATTGATATCTGGCTCATGGTGAGCTTTATTAAAACACACACAGACACAAACACACATACACTCACGCAGATGCCACACACCCACTGGGAAGTGGTTTACTTATTTGGTTATTTATCTAGCTGCGGTGTAGACCCACATATCTAGAGAAGAAGATGGACAAGAGGACAAATTTGCCAAGCTCCGCTTTCTCTCTGGCTCCTTCCCTGCTAATCTTTCACCAGGGAGCCCTGTTCTCCACTTGGGCAATCCATAGAGGTGATGTCTGGCCTCTACTTGTGGCCTGCGTTCCTGGGGACCATATCTGACTTCTCAGTGTCACTGTGGCCACATGCTGGAATGACTCACCAGAGAGGGCACCCTGCGCCGTTCCTCTATGTGCTCAATATAAACAGGACCCACAACCGCCCCCCCTTCTCCCGGCCACCTGTGTACAACAGGGACATGGAGATGGAGGCTTCCCTGCACCCCGAGGACACCGGGAGGCAAAAGGTCTCAAACTGCCGGCACTGGGCCGGAGAGAGCCCTCCCCACCCTTATACAAACCCCTCTTGTCTTTCCATCTGGCGCGTCTCAGAAAAGCCTAGGCGGGTCTGAGTTTAAAGGCAAGGTTTTTCAGTGCTTTCTCAGTCCTTTTTTTGGTGCTTGTATTGCAAGCTTGTGCCGTGCCTTTCATCCTAAGAGGCTCATGCATTCGTTCACTGAATCACTGCAAACTGATGACCTGAAAATCAAACTTATCAAACTGCAGGCTTTCTTTCCCCATACCCTGTATTCTGTCCACCAAACTGGGGGCTGTCCTGACTTTGCTGTCTTCTTCACCCTCAAGTCGAACCAGCCATTGAGATCTGTGATGCCCACCATGGATGTCCCAACAAAGTAAACGTAATAGGAAATCGTGTTAAAGTGACTCTTTCCATTGGGAAAAGGGAAGATTAGAATTACCAAGAAGTTTCTGCCGGGAGTACAGAGGAATGTTGAAAAGAACCCAGGTCCAGTGATCAGAAGAGCTGGGTCTGCCACAGCTGCAGCCACTTACCAGCTGTGTGTCCTGGGCAAGTCACCCCACCCCTGTGATCCTGCTGGTGGCTGTCACGTGACTAATTAATAATCTCATCTTGGGAGGCCTGGGCCTGAAGCTCAGGTTCAATCCGTCACCACTGTGGGGGGGCTGTTACTGTTGGTACCCTAATTCTTGGAGGTGGTTACCCCCCCAATGCATCCCTTCCATTGAGGCACTCAAGTGTGCCCGTCTGTACCTGCAGTTCACTTCATCCACAGCAAGTCACCCCAGACAATCTCTAGCAGGCCCTCTGTTTTCCTTGGAGGGCTCATGGGTCATTTTGTGACCCCCCCCCCCACCTTGCCCTCTGGACGATGCTGTCCTGCCACCGGCCATAGCAGCAGAACGACGTTTCTGTGCAGACCCACATTCTAATAATTGTCCCAATACATACGGCGTGTACTCAGGATCTATTATCAGCTAATGAGTAAATAATATTCTGTTCTAAATCCAAAAGCGCTATTAGATACCAGAGGGGGACTAATGGGTGTTTTAAGACCCCTTTAATCACATATTAACGTGCCGCGAAGCAGGCTGCGGAGCCCATATGCCAACCGCCCTGCAACTGAGGAGGCTTCTTCCCTTTAAGCAAAGAACAAAGCGGGGGCAGAGAGCAAGCCCTCGTCCTCGGGTCTGGTCAAGCAGCCAGGCCAGCCCTGGGGCTGGAGGAAGCCCTCAAACCTGCTTTGCTGTCTCCGAGTTAGAGGGATGTTGCCAAGCCTGCGTCTCCTTTCTGGGGGTGTGATGGGCAAAGGGGATGGGGTCAGGCTGTCGTAACAAAGTACCATCAGCTGGGGGGCTTAAAACAACAGAAATGTATTCTCTCACGGTTCCGGAGGCTGGAAGTCTGAAATCAAAGTGTTGGCAGGGCTGTGCTCCCTCTGAAAGCTCTGAGAGAAGAGGCCTCCTTTCCTTCCGGGGTCTGGTGGCTGCTTGCTGCCCTTGGCTTTGCTTGGCCTGTGGCTGCATCCCTCCCATCCCCACCCCCATCGTCACAGGGTCTTCTCCCTGTGTGTCCTCTCCTCACACACGGCTCATTGGATTCAGGGCCCCCTCTAATGCGCTATGATCTCATCTTAATTATACCTGCAGAGTCTTTCCCAATAAGGTCATATTCTCAGGTTCTGGGTGGATGAGAGCTTTTGGGGGACACTATTCAACACAGTAAAGGGGGGAGAGACTGGGTGTTGGAGGGGGGAGGAAGAGGCTCAAATATGGAACCTTAACTCTGAGTGACTGTAACACAGAGTTCCTGCCATTTTGCCCTCCCCGGTCCCTGCCCACCACCGAACATTCCAGGAAAGTTCAAGCACCCGACCCAAATTCCTCCCACCGATCCATCATGTCATATTAGCAACTTAGTTTCTTATTAGCCATTTCCCATCGAATCACATTAATATTTGTTTTCCCTAATACAATGCAGGAGTCTTCTCAGATTAGCAACTTTCTCATCACATTAGTGGAAACAACTACTAATACAATACAATCCGAATACGACACAGTCTGATGGAGAATTGCTAACACAGTCCGACTCCCCTCTGCTTTGGTACAGGAATGTTGTCCTGTTGTTGAGCAATATGAGGACATGCTGAGACAATCAGTCCCCAGTGAGCAGAGCCACACAGGCCACCCTGGACAGACGGGATGAGATTTGGGTGTAGAAGGAGGTCTCCCTTGGAAGGAACCAATTTAGGGGTCTTTCCTGTTTCCAAACACCCCCTACACCCATAAGGAACATTCTGGCTCTTCTCCTATACATCCAAGCAACCTTGAAATCTGCAGGGAAAAAGAGACAGATGGAGAGAGGTGTCCATTATACCTTCCACAACCTAGTTCTCTGCAGCACTAACTTTATTGGTGTGACAAGGCAAGGCCGGCATTGCCAAGGTTAATTCATCAAGGATGTGTGGACACAGCAGAGCTAGAGTGAAATGAGGAGCCAGTAAACCGGGCTGTCGTGCTGACAAGGCTGCTGGGGGCGGGGGTGATGACACAGAACTGGTGACAGGCTCTCACAAAGTGGTTTAAGGAAAACCCCACTCAAGCCTGCTCAAGCTCTGGACTGGCTTGGGTTCATATCTATCACTGCCATATCCGAGCTGGATGATCTTGGACATGTAATTTAATATCTTGGTGCCTCAGTTTCCCCCTCTGTAAAATGGGGAGAAAACAGGGCCTACCTATCAAGTTGTTACGAGTCAAGGAGATAGGAATAGAAAATACTTAGAAGCTTGCATATCACTTGGCATATGATAAATCAGCCTTAAGACACAGAAATGGTGATGACTGCAAATCCCAAAGTAAGTCAAGCTCAACCACATGTTCTGAGTGAGCTCTGGGCTAGTAGTCACTGTGGAAAAACAAAAAGTTGAGTCTGTCCTGCGGAGACATGATGCAGAACCAGGAGGCAGGGGTCATAGCATAAGTCCTCAAGCCAAACCAAGGAGCCTGAACTTCATCTTCGGGGAAATTGGGAGCTGTGGAAGTAAAAGGCCCCAAGTTTTAGTAGAGTTGAGGGAATGCAGGCCTGTGGGGACAGGAGACGTTGCTTCTCTTGCTGCCAAACCACCTGTCATCTTACTGGCTCCTTAAGTCCTGGCAGAGAGAGAGGCTGAGGGATGGCAAGAGACGGAGATAGACAGAGGCAGGGAGAATAGCAAAGAAGCTGAGTGTGGGCTTCTCTGCAGCAGCGCTCGCTTTCTTGCTCTCTCTGCCAGCCTGTCTGAGAGACTGGCAGAGCCCCCAGCCCACTTTAAACTACCCCAGGCAAGGTTGCCGAATAATTCTCACTGCCTCCAAACGGCGCTCCACGTGGTAGCCAAGAGCCTGCTGCCAAGAGGCAAGTGGCCAAGATTCCCTTCCAACAGAGACATCCCCTTGCCAATCAGAACCCGGCCTGCACACATCTAGTAAAATCAGACTGTTTGCAGTCAGCCAAGCGGATGACATGGTCAGGACTTCTCGACCCTGCCCCCCCCCCCCCCCCCACCCCAAAGTCTCCCCACCACGAAAAAAGGTCCACACCCCAAGGTCCCAAGCACCTGCCCCCTCCACGTTTAACCTCCAGGATCCATCTGCTGAAATCACAGCCTCTGGAGTCAAAATGCACAGGTTCAAAGCCCAGCCCCTCCAACTGAGCAGCTGTGCAACCTGGGGCAAGTCACCTAACCTCTCTGAGCCCCATCTGTGTCCACATAATGGGGTTCATAACAGTTTCTGCCTCAGAGAGTTGTGAGAGGGCTTAAATGAGATCATATATGAAAAATGCTTTTCCAACACCTGGCATTTAGTCCATGCTCAATGAATGTTCATTTGGTGTATCTATAATCTGGAACTGAGCTAACTAACAATATCAGCTATCCAGAATGGGGCTAGGGACCAGACGATTTGCAGAAAAAGCCTCCAAGCAGTTAAAATAAATGGCAGAGCCAACACATGGAATGTCCAATCATGAAAACCACTTTATATAATACTAGTAATATTATGGTCCTATAATTAATATTATAGTAATATAGTACTCAGTAACCACTACTTCTAAGCTTTGGGCATGGCGATTTAAATACATTTTGTCATTTAACCAGTGGCGTGCTGGTAAATGCTTAACAACCAGTTCTCTGGAAGAAAAGGAGTTCTGATGTGTATCATTTCTGTGGTGTAAACTCTCCCCACTATGGTCAACTTCTAGCTCCCACTGTGCCGTCACTATACCTGGGGATGGGAAGGGAGGCTAATAGTGGGTTCTTATCAGCCAGCTCTGGTCACCACTGCATTAACCAGCCCCATATCCCTATGAGGTCAGTGCTATGATAGCCCCATTTTCTAGACAAGGATAGCAAGGCTCTGGGACACATCCTTGCCTGATTATGTGGTGAACAAGCTGCTGCAGCACTAGGATTCAAATACAGGTCTAAGGATTGCAAAGCTCCTGCTCTCTGCACTTGGCCCAGCCCCCAGCCCTCAATGGCACAACAATACTGATTTTTTGGTAAAGAAAGGTGATAGTGAGTGTGTGTCTTCCCTCCCAAACTCATGCCCACCTCTGTTCAATCTGGAGGCCACTTTCCTGGTGAGGTCTCTCTGGTTTGGTTCTGCAGACCCTCCTGCTGTCCCACCTGCCATGCCACAATCCCCCTCCCTAGCCATGACCTCCCCACCCCAGACAGCCAGACACCTTTATAAGATCTTTAAAAAGTCATCTATATTTCATCAGGATTTCAGTTGATAAAAGAGGATGGGGAAAAAGAAATCAAATCATATATGATATCGCAAGCTAGATACCACTGATTTGCTGTTAATGCTTGCACAGAGTTAGCAAGCCTATGGAGAAGGGACTGAGTGAGGGAAGGACAAGGAAACACAAAGTATTGCTTTATTTTCATTTTATTTTTATTAAGTGAAGCTGGGCACCTTTCTCGTGATGTCAGTTTTCTCAAACCACTGTGTGGCAATGTCAGATTCCACTTACTGGAATGTGTGTCTGGGCATGTGTGACCACCCACTGTGCCAAAGGGTGGAGGCCAGCATGTTTCCTAATGAACAGCTGATAGGCCCACATCCCCCACATCCTCACCTCCACAAACAGTCCCTCAAGACACAGGGGCCATGTCTGCAGCATCTGGCTGTCCTCTCCACTTCCCAGATTTTAATGCACACAAGAATCACCCAGGATCTTGTGGAAGCATAGATTCTGACTCCAGAGGTCCAGTGTGGGGCTGAGTCCCTGCATTTCTTAACAGGCATTCGGGTGATACCAATGTCACCAGTCCATGGTGGACCACACTTCAAGTAGCTAAGGTCTAAATCCGAAGCACTCAAATCCCTAAATTGCTTGTGGGCCCCCAACATTCCTCTGTGTCTCAAGGTTTTCTAAATCCCCAAAGCAATTATAGCTTGACTCCTAATCACAAACACCTCAGAGTTTGCCCCAATCCATGTGGGTCTCTCACGGTCACTCTCTGTGACTGCCTTGTCTTGTACCAACTCCTATTCAACAAATACCAAGCCCCCCAATCAATACCAGGCCGGCGCTGCTGCTGGGAATATGGAAAGACCCAATCCCTGCCAGATAGTCTCCTTCATTTGTCAGGAAAATGCCTAAAGTCTGTGAGCTCTGTTTCCAGGTAGTAATAACAGCAGACACTTAGGTAGTACTTTTAGCACGTACAAGGGACTGTTCCAAGAACTTTATAAATAT
The DNA here is from genome assembly GCF_004348235.1 of Phoca vitulina. Taxonomy (NCBI): domain Eukaryota; kingdom Metazoa; phylum Chordata; class Mammalia; order Carnivora; family Phocidae; genus Phoca; species Phoca vitulina. The sequence continues at coordinate 7,810,348 of NW_022589749.1, forward strand.
TAACCCTTTTAAACCACCCTGGGCAGTAGGTCCAGTAATTAACTTCATTTTACAGAAGAGAACCAAGGTTCATGGAAATGATGTCATCTACCTGAAAATGAAACTATTTAACCCTCCCTCCCCCAGGAAAAAAAAAGTTATATATTTGGGACTAAAGGATGCTCTTGCATAGTATCATGAACTTGACCATGGCAGGCAAGTGGGTAAGTTGTTATACCTGACTGGGGCAGAGAGGCTTAAACAGGGAGAAGGCTTATATAATTCAGGACTCTTGGTTGTAAGCAGCAGAATCGCAACTCAAAGTATCTTAAGCATCAAAGGGAAACTGTTGCTCACATATCTGAACAATGCGGAGTAGCTTCAGGCATGGCTAGATCCAACAGCTCAAACAAGATTGGCAGGTTTTGATTTCTCTCTCTTGGCTCTGCTTCCCTCTGTCCTCTGTTTCTCTCACCATGGCTGGCTTCCCCAGTAATTTGGGGAACATAGCTGCTGGCAGCCCCAGGGTCACATTCTCCCAGAGGAAAAAGGACTTTTCTCCCTGTCATGTTCGTTTATAAGTCACAGGGAAGTTTTGTTGGAATGCACCCACATCCAAGCATGTACATACTGTCCACGGTTGCTTTCCTGTTACAATGGCAGAGATGAGTAGTTGGAACAAAAACCATGTGGCCCATAAAGCATAAATGTTTACTATCTGCCCATTTCCAGGAAAACCTAGTTTAGACTGCAACAGTAACAACAATAACACTTAGCTAACATAAACTGAGTACACAGTATATACCAGATACAGTTAGTTCTAAGCACTCCTTTGTCTCTTAAAACAATGCATTGAGGTGGGAAAACTAAAACCTCAAGGGGTTAAGAGCAGTCAAGCTCAAGGTCAGGCAGCCAGCAATCAGGAGAACTGGGTTTTGAATTCAGCAGCATGACCTCAAATCCCATACTCTTAACAGCTCCGCTAATCAAACAAGGATCTTCTGGAAGCTTGAGTAGGTAGGTTTTTCTAAATCAGGGTGTGATTTTTCAACTACTGGTTCAAGAAACACACATATGTGAACTTGTATTTTCTAAAGTATAAATGCTAAAGCAAATGGTGAATCCCACATAGAGCTCCCACTGCTCGTGAGCTGTTAAGTGTTGCCCTATCAATGCTCTGATGGACAGAAGTGTCCCATTGAACCATTGGGGTCTCCCAGCGGGCAGAGTGGCCCAAAACCCCATGAGCTGGCTGAGACTTTATGTCCCAGAAGTAGGGGCTTTAATGCCACCTGAGTCCAACATGAGCACCAGCCCTTGCCCACTGAGGGCCCCAGGCAGGAACTCCAGAGATAAACCCACCTCTCTTGAGATGGGGTCTCACCAGGTCCCACCACAGAATTCTGAGGAGCCCCCGAACCTCTGATGTTTCTCATTAATTTGTAAAACTCTGCCTAGGAAGTTGCTGGGGCAGCCCCAAGGATCAAGTCCTGCCTTCAGTGGGTCCCTGGGACACTTTGGGCTGGGGAGGATAGAGACCCTTACTGCCAGTAGAGGGAAGCAGGAGCTGGTGGTCAGAAGCATGTCCCATGTTCAAAAGAAAGTTCACGGCTTCTTAGTCTTGGATTCAAATTCTGATGTTGCCACTTAGCAGCTCTGTGATCATGAGCTAGGCGTTTCCTCTCTCCGAGCCTCAGTTTCCCCCTCTGTAAAATGGGTGCGATGGTAACCCCCCCCCCCCCAACTGAAGGGTACCTGTGACTTTAAGAGATAACTTACAGTAAGCATTTGGCACAGCATATGAAAGCTAAGAGAACGGGCTTTGCAGCCAGACTGGCTCAGCTTCAAATCCTGTCCATACTACACTGCTGTGCAACCACTACTTTGCTGAACCTCAGTTTCCTGATCTGTAATGGGAATCAGTGTAGAACTTGCCTCTTGGGGTTGTTGTGAGGATTAACTCAGCTTATGGGTGGTTAGGACTGACACAGTAAAATGCTCAGCAGCTTTAGCTTTTTTTTTTAGACCATCAGATGGGTAACTGCTGAGGTTGTAACAAGGTTTGAGGTAGGCACATGCCCCTCGACAGCGTGAACACCCGATCATCACACTTACGAACTACAGAAGGATCAGCTTTAGCTTTTAAAGATTACCTTCAACCAAGGCACGTAAGATGATCACCTTAGTAATGCAGTATACCTTTACTTTCTGAGCTAAGGGTAACACGAACTGGCCTCTGGGAAGACTGTCCCAGTCCCTGGGGAACTGATCCAGTGTTCCAGGGCCCTGATGCCGGGGGAGCCAGCCCTGCAAATACCCCAGCTCCACACAGCTCCCTGCTACTGAGGTTTGGGGCCAGGGGCCAGGGCAGACATCCTTCTAATTGGGTTTCCTGCATCAGTGCCCCCGGGGCTGTGTAGAGATAACTGATGGGGTGCCCTGCATGGGGCCTCAGAGCCAGGGAAAGGTGGGTCTGCCCGGTCCCTGGACATGGCCAGGTCCTCTAAGGGCCTGGCCCAGGTTTCTCACCTCCAGCCCACAGGACTCTGAGTTCCAATGGCATACCTACCCCCTGCAGACCTGACATCCCTTACGGAGGGCATCTCACATCTCCCATGGCCAAGAGGGAACCCTGGGCTCCTGCCTGCTCCCCACCCTTTCTTCCAGTGTCTTCCCCATCTCAGGAAAAAGTGGCATATCCATTCCAGATGTTCAGGCCAGGAGCCTGGGAGGCATTTCCATTCACTCCATTCTGCTACATTAAATCATCCACCAGTGAGCACCATTAGCTCCACTTTTCGTGAAGCCCAAATCGTTCGCCACTCCCATCCAGCCTCCTCCTGGCCACCTGCTTGCCCCCATAATGCTGTTTCAGAGGGATCCCCAATAACACTGTCAGATGGCATTACTTCTCTCTGTACCCCTCTGTCAGCTCTGTGGGCACTAAGTCAAAAACCCAGGCCCCCTGTGTGGCTAAGGAGGCCCGTACAGCCTGGCGCAGCCTCGCTCTCCCCTGCACCTCTGAGCCCCAACGGCTCTGGTCACACGAGCTCTCAGTCCTGCAGCAGCCCTCCCTGATATAAGCCACACACACACGCACGTGCGCACACACACACAAACCCAGACACACAGACATTCACAGAGGTAAGAAGTACACACCCAGACACAGAGATAAAAACACATGCACCCAGACACATCCCACACTACCCAGACACACATGCTTCTTCCCATGGCAGACTCCTTATATTTCATGATCCATTTAATAACCCCCTTGCCCTGCTGCTCTATCATGGCACATTGTTGATTTGCTTTGCAGGATCACAATTTGTGATTCTTTTATCCTATTTGTTTACGTGCTTCTTATTGGTCCCTCCAGCCCCCTTCTAGACTATTCATGCCATGAGAGACCTTTTTTTTGTTGTTGTTCATTGCTGTATTCTTAGTACCCAGCATACAGTAGGCACTTTATAAGTGTTGAAGGAAGGAAGGAATAATCCCCTAATCTCTTTTCTATTTTAGTAAGGGGGCTGCACTTGCATGCTTGTCTATGGGTTAAAGTGTCCCGGAAAAAAACAAACAAATGTGGAGCAGCCAAAAGGGGGTTAGAAGTTCAGGAGACTTACCATTCACTCTATGCTTATCTTTAATGTCTCAGTTTAAAAGATTACGTGTATACCGCTTATAGAAAAATGTATCTTTGAAAATTAATCTTTTAAAATAGGATACTCCTGCAGTTCTCCAAGCTGGCTCAGCATCCTGGCTGGAAAGGCCAGGCTGGGTTCCCAGGTGGGTGCTGTCAACATCTTTCTAGGTAGGAGTGAGGGGTCCAACCAGCAGCTGGGTTTGAGAGCCGGGGGTCTGTATGGCTCTCCCCAGCCTGAGGAGAAGGGGCTGGAGTGGAGGCCTCACATGGGTCCCATTTCCTGTGCCCTCTATCTTCCTGGCCAGCCTGTGTGCCCATGTTCCTTCATTAAGTTTCTCTAAGGCTGGATGTTCCTGAAGCCGCACAGCCAGCTGTAGGCATCGAAGGCACAAGGACAGGGATTGCAGTTTGACAGTTTTTCCTCGACTCTTCACAGGAATGGATGCTGAAGAGACTGGCCTATAATCACAAAGTCTGTCCTCATACCATTTCTTTTAAATAGAAAGTTATACATTACACATAGAGCCCTGATCAATATCATTACCTCAAAAATTTCCCTTATCCTGAAGGATTTAAAAATATTTTGCAATGAGATTCACGGATCCCCCAGACCTCAGTCTTGCTACAACCTCATGTGGGTGCTCCAGGCTTTTAAAATGGCTCTTCCCTCCCAAAGTCCAGTTCTCTGTCCAATGCCAAGCTGACTTTTCACCCCGCCCAATCACACGATGACTGGCTTTCTCCAAGTGTCTGATCTTCTTAGAGAAGATGGAGGTTTATAGAAGAAGAAGAAGAAGAGGAGGGGGAGAAGGGTGAAGGGCAGGGGAGGGGGAGGAGGAGGAGGAGGGGGAGGAGAAGGGAAGAGGAGGGAGAGGAGGGGGAGGAGGGAGAGGAAGGGGAGGAGGGGGAGGAAGAAGAAAGAGGAAGAAGAAGGAAGAAGGAAGAAGGAAGAAGAAGAAGAAGAAGAAGAAGAAGAAGAAGAAGAAGAAAAAAGAAGAAGAAAGAAGAAGAAGAAGAAACAACAACCCAGAGGGGCTTCCAGTTGGTCATCTGCTATTAATCTCCCTGCCCCCGACCAATACTGCTGAGTCCTTCCTATTTGTAGGGTGGAAAGAAGAGGGGATTGCCTCTGATCCTGTTTTCACCTGAGATAATTAAAAACTGTTTTCCTATTAACCTGTTCCACTGATGTCTGTCTGCCTAGCCTCTTTTCTTTGAACCTCCTTGCTTGTGTCTCTATGGAATCATGTTGGTCCTCTGCACAACTCTACAGGGATTTGGTCTAATATCTGTCTTCTGAAGGTCCCATTTGCTTACTGATCCCTGGACAATCTCAGGTTGAGACAATGTGGCAGTCCCCCACAGTGTCTGCATGGACAGCCAGTGAATATTCCCCTTCAAATGCACCTCCTGGAATATCTGTTAGTTGTTCGCTGTTACTAAAGCCATGAATTACTATCCCTGAGTGACCCTTTCATCCTCTCCAGCTCCCTTCACCAGCTAAAAATGACTTATGGGGTAGAAATGGCAAATATATAGCATTCAAGTGGCCACTGCCATCTCACATGCCAGTGGCAGACATTACTAATGGATCGCCCACTTGTACCCCACCTTACCTTTCATCTAACCACTGATGAATCTGGTCAGCTGGATCTCTACAGTAGAGCTCAAATCAAATCAATTGTTGCCCATCCTCCATCCTCCACCATTCTGTGCTCAGACACCTAAAAACACCTTGAACCTGACCTTCTAGCTTCTCCATCTGTTCCCTTTCCCAGAGTGACTTTAAAAAAAAAAGCTCTGATTTTTTAAACATAAACCAGATACTGGCACTTCCCTACTGAAAATCCTCCAATGGCTTCCCATTGCAATTAGAATAGGATGCCAACTTTCTCCTGTGCTCAAGCCCTGCATGACCTGGCCTTCTTGGTATGTACTGTCAGCTTCTCCCAACTGGAATGGGAATTCCTAGAATTATTAATCCTACTGTACGGATGTACACTAGCCGTCCTAAGGCAGTGGCCCTAGTGCCTTCAGCGGTGCCTGGCACATCAAATGTTTACAGACTGAATAGACTCTCTTTCGCTGATCCAGAATGTGGTGTAAGAATTCTTCTCAATGTGACATTCTAGGAAGCTACTGCTGAATTGTCCAAGTTTGCATGCAAGATGCAACCTACATTCAAAGCTTATCTGGGCAAGTCTACCCACCTCCAGTTATTTGGGAATGAGGCAATGTATAAATAAATAAATAATTTTAGCCCTCCTGACCAGCTTACTTGCTTTCATTACATGTACAGAAAAATTTAATCCTTTATTCTTTGTAGTGGAAAATGGTTTGGTGAAGCTAAGCTTTGGGTCCAACAGGGCTGTTGACGGGATCCCTCAGCTTGGGTGTCTGATGACAGGCACCTTGCTGAATCTGTGAGGAACTTCATCTGTGTTGGGACCAATGCACCAGTGAGGCCGCACTGCAGAGAAAGATGCTCAGGAAAGTCAGGCCATGTGCTGCTACCTCCTTAGGACATCACCCTTCACAACGGGTTGAGTCACCATGATGGCTGGAAACAGGTTCTAGAAAATTTAAACTTCTGGAAGGCCCAGGAGTCCCAGAACTAGAGGAACCACTGGGAAGCAGAGGAAAAATAATCCAAAAGAGGGAGCCATGATTGGGGTGAACTCTGGTTTCCCTGTCCAGGGACATCCTGGAGCAAAAGGTGAACATTTCTGGTGTTTCTGCCAGGTTTCTTGGGGAACAGGGATGCTGGCAGGAGGAAAAGTGGATGGAGGGAGAGAAGAGTAATTAGTGCTATTAATTACATCTCAACCACAGCCTGCATTTCTGCCCCGGGATTAAAGAAACATTCATTTGGAACGACTATTAAGGTCTTAAATTCAATGCTTCACAAATCAGGGCGGTGGAATGAAAATTCTTTCTCTGTAGGGACCAGGAGGCAGAGAGCAGAGAATTTTCTATTCAGGTTGCTGCAGCCCAGCTGGAAAAGCCCAGGCTTGTGAGCCAGGGTGGAAGATGGTTTGCTGGTTATTGTTGTTGGCGGGGCTTTTTTTTTTTTTTTTTTCTAAAGCTTCAGGCGGGGATGTGTTCCAAATGTATAATCTAATATGCTATAAAAGTCACTAATGTGATTATACTTTTATATCATATTAGAGAAAATGAATACTAATTCAATACCAAACGCTAATTCGGTAGAACCCCAAATTGCTGAGAGGCTGCAAAACATTTACTGGGCTGAACTTCCCACGGCTGATGCCTGAGAGTCATGGAGTTTTTAGGACTTGCCACATCCAGTTTGTAAGTTGGGCAGTCAGAGATTCCAGGGTCTGCTGGGGTCTGCCATCTCCCCTGTGGCGGACAGATGCCAGAGTGGTTCCTCTGGGGAATATATATTCTGCCCCCTTATGGGGCACTTCTCAATGCTCCGAAGAATTTTTCAAATCATAAGGAATGCAAATCCATTTGAATTTTTAAATTAAGCATGTTGTTCGACAGGACAGCATTGGCAGATGGGAGACAGGCTGCCTCTAAATCCAAGTCAAGGTTGAGAACAGCTTCTCAGAAGGAAGACTGCCAAGAACTGTGTCCTAGGAACTTATATTAATGGCCAACATTTACTGAGCATTTACTGTGAGACAGGCACTGTTAAATGCTTTCCTTCCATTCATTCATTCAACGCTCAAGAGGACCCTATGAAATTGTAACCTTTTTTATGTCTACTTGACAGATGAGGAAAATGGAGATTCAGAGAGATGAAGTGACTGGTCTAAGGTCTAAGAGCTGGGATGCCAGCCAGGCTATCTGGCTCCAGAGCTGCATTCTTAGTCACTTAACTTAATTGCTTCTAGGAGTCAGGCCCACTGAAGTGACAATTACACTTTACCTGCATTATCTCATGTTACTCTCGAGACAACTCTTAGGTTGATTTATTATTAATCCTATTGTACAGATGAGCAAACTAAGGTTCAGAAAAGTGACCTAACTTGCTCAGTGTCACAAACTACAAAGGAAGCTTCAGAGCCAGGACTCAAACTCAAGGCTGGCTAGCTCCAAAGCCAGGGCTCATGACCACTTTACCACAAAGTTCCCTCCCAAGTTCCCAAAACCAAGGCCACAATCCTCAGAAGATCCCCGTACCTTTCCCTGCCCAAAGTGCTGTTCAATAGCCCCTCTCACACCAGCCTCTCTATATCCTGGAAACTTTTCTCCTCCCACTTCTCACTGGGGAGTCCAGGGAAGGGCAGTTTGGGTCAGCTTCTGGGACAATTCTCATTCCCTGAAATCTCTCTTATGAGATGCCAGACTTCTTGTTCCTCCCATACCTCCATCTCATGGGTACACTGTCCCATTTTATTATCAAACATCACCTACATTTCCCATCCTGGCCAGCCACATCCAGAAACGCAGGGCCAGAATTACGATGTGTCGGCTCACCTTCATAAATAATATTTTGCAATTTCCTTGTCCGGGGGCATGGATAAATTATTCTTCTGCGTCAAGGTTACGATGATCAAAAAGGTGGCCCGGCTGGCCTTCCTCGAGAGTGGGGATAAAAAGGAGCCTCTGATTACATCGAGGCGCCAGGCTGAGGGGGGAGCCCCAGGCCCTGGGCTTCTGCTTTGTGGCTGCACAACAATCAGATATCTGAAAATGCATGAACTCTGATTTTAAGGTCCTGCTGGAGAAGGAATTGACGTGACAAGCAAGTCTGACTTTCACATCATTCATAGGGGTTGACAGAAAGAGCCTTCTGATTAGAGCATAGTTAGCACTGTTTCCTTGTTCCCCTCACTGAGAGCACCCTGCCACAGTCTCTCTCTCTCTCACACACACACACACACACACACACACACACACACACGAGTGCTCTCTCTAAACAGGGTGTTATGGACTGAATTGTGTCTTCCAAAATTCTTATGTTGGAGTCTTAACCTTCATTACCTCAGAATATCCCTTATTTGGATATTTGGAGATAGGGTCTTTACAGAGGTGACCAAGTTAAAATGAGGTCCCTAGTCCAATATGACTGGTATCCTTATAAAAAGGGGAAATCTGGACATAGACATGCATAAAGGGAGAACTGCCTGGTGAACATGAAGATGGCCATCTGCAAGCCAAGGAGAGACTCCTCAGAAGAAACCAACGCTGCTAACACCTTGATCTCAAACTCCAGAACTAAAAGAAAATATATTTCTGTTGTCGAAGCCACCCGGTCTGTGGTATTTTGTTATGGCTGCCTGAGCGAATGAATGTACTGAGATACTTTAAAAAAGTTCCAGAACCAAGGTATCAAGTGGATCCCACTGGAAGACAGTCATCAATAATATCTGAGGCTAATTTGTGTTCTTAATTATATACCTGCTTATGGTCTGTCTGTCCCTACTAGAATAGAAGCATGAGGGCAGGCATATCTGTCCACCACTATATCCCCAGAAGCTAGAACAGTGCCTGGCTGAATGAATTCACTGAATGAATGAATCAGAATGAATGCTAGAATGAACAAATGCCAGAAAGAATGAATTTTGCTTTCACACACTGCAATTTGGAAGAATGCATCCTTCTACCTGGAAGGATGGCAGGCAGAGATGCCTCTTAAAACCAGAATTCAGTGGCCTACCCCAGCAAGAATATCCCTATACCTTGGGCTGTTTCGTGGGCTGCAGAGAATAAAAAGCAAAGGACGGTTTTGCCCCCAGCTCTAACAGCCACCTACCGCCCACTCCTCCACTGCCATTTCTTTAGGTGCTCAATAAATATTCAATGAAAAACTACACAAATGGCAACAGAAAGCCCAATTCTTGATAACCACTTAGAAATGACCAAGGAGATGGCCAGGCAAAATCCAGGAGCACCTGATGGCGGGAACCGGCCTGGCCAGCCTTCTGGGACTTCTCAGCCAGCCAAAAGATCTCCCTGCCCTCCCAGGGAAGGCCTACAGCACCAGACCCTTCTCTGGCTGGCCGTCAGCACTGAGGGTTGGTGACAGCACAGCCTACCCCTCCCCACACACGCTTATGACAGTCCCCCACCCAGTCTTAGCAAGATGGCAGCAGGCTACAGCCTCCCCCTCTGCCGCCTGCTCTTCATGCATCCAGTAGGCGCCCAATTCTCACTGCCCTCCCAAATCCGGACAAAACTGCGAATTCTCCCTGTCAGTGCTGTATATCACTTTGAGATATATACCATATTAGCAGAAAGAACTGAATTATATTGCATTCATGATGCAATTAAACACTTCACTAGGAATCAATGTAAAACTGATGAGGCCTGAAAGTAGTGCATATGGCTTAGAACATTATAAAACATTACCTTCACTCAAATCCTTTTCAGTAGCAATTTAAATCTTCTTACAGTTACTGCTGCCAATGGTAAACCATCTACTGATTCATAACAGTGCATGGTAACGAATGAATTTTTTTAAAAATTTATTCAACTACTAAATTACCCATGAAACCGGAATAGCTGACAGGAGTAATCTGAATTATTATTAGCTCTGCAAGTATTCTGCATTAGCCAATTTAAAACCATGGTTCTCAGGCAGGAACCAGTTAGTACAGCCAGAGTGTTAAATGACTGCAATAGTTCTTCATTTTACTGCTGCTTACATTTAAAGGTCAAGAGATAAAAATTACATATGACTCCAAACATAGGCAGGGTGTTTATCTTTTTCTACGAATCGGGTCAGTTGTAAACTTTAAGAAACATCTGAGATGCAATTGTACAAACTCAAAGGCCTTTGGCATATTCAGAGATCAGAAGGCTGGGGGCGTGGGGTTGTTTCTTCTCCCTCCTCCATCACTGCAAAAAAAGATGACATGCCCCTCTTCTTCGTGGTCCTGAAACTTGCTCCCCCCTACCCCCAAATCTAGTCCCTGTTTTTCCTCTCTGACCTCCACACGGCCCCAGCTTCTCCCAGTGCTTGGGCAGCTCTGGAAGGATCTCAAAGGCATGGAGAGAAGAAGTCACAGGAGTAGAAGCCCCCTCTCCACCAAGAGGTCATTGGGTCCAGCCCTCTACCTCCCGCCTGGGGTAGCAGCAAGACTGCATCTTCGAGGGCCCAACCCCTTCTCTAACTGCCTTCCTGTCCACGCCCACCGCCTGTTGGTGTCCCCCCCTCCCACCTTCAAAAGCCCAGGGGAAAAACCAAAGTGAGAGAAATAAATAAAGAAGCAGCTTTCTCCAGGAGTCCAATGTTATCAATGCATGACTGAACAAGGACCATAAAGCACAAGCCTTGCTTCTCTCCATGGCTCAGGCAAGATGGGCATGTGGGTTTTGAGCTCTGTAGAAGGAAGAGAAGAGCTAAGCAAATTCAAGGCATCTTTTTTTTTTTTCTTCTTAAATTTCCTTTCTTTGGGGGAAGTTTTTTTTCCCTTTAGCCACCAAGTTAATATATGCTCACTATAAAAAATTCAAGTGACAGAGAAGCACACAAAGAAGAAAGTTTGACAGCCCCATCTTTCCACTCTGATTTGGCCATCAATAATGATTTAGCACCTACTGTGTGCCAGGACACGGGGGATACAGAAGTGAACAAAACCACTGGAACACTCTGGGGTCCACCACCCTTCCGGGCTTTTCTCTACTCATGAACTAACACGTACATTCACAGGTAGAATTTTTCCCCCAAATGGGATCCTAGTCTACCACTTTCTTTATTCATCCAACAAAATGTCCCGACACCTTTAATGGAAAAGTTACAATTCCACTATGTGTGTGGACCACGCATGTACACAGACCTGCACGGACATTTTTTTGCTAATATGAACCATCTTACAAATGAGCACTGTTCAAGCTACAAATAAGGGTGGGCCCAGCCTTATGCCAAAAGGGATGTTCAAGCTGTCTGGGCATTTTAAGGGTGAGGGAGTCTGGGCAGTGGGGACTCTCCTGTGAAAAAATCCTTTCAAAAGGCAAAGAAAGCATGTATACCCCCTATCCGCCCCAGTGATCCTTTGTGTACAAGCTGATGTCCATCCGTTGATGTGGCTTTAAACATGGGCTCTCCCGAGTTTGTGAGAAGCTGCCACTTGCAGGCCGGCGAATCTACCTTGGTGAGAGTGACAGCGACTATCTGATATCCTCTGGGCTGCCAGGAGGCCCCCGTAAAACCAGTGGGTCTAACTGGGGGTGATTTTGCCCCCTTGGGACATTTGGTAATGTCTGGAGACATTTTTGGCCATCTCACTTTGAGGGGTGGGAAGTATGTGCTACTGGCATCTAGTGGAGGGAGCCAGGGATGCTGCTACACAAGCAACAATGCTTAGGATGTCCCCCGACCACAAAGGATTAGCCAATCCAAAATGTCAATAGTGTCAAGTTCAACCTTGCTTTAATCAAAGTCTGGGGCAGACTAGGGTGGTATGGTTGAAAGACAGATGTGTGTTGGACAGACAGATGTGTGTTCCAAGTCCAGTTCAGCCATTTGCCAGCTGTGTGACCTTGGACAAATGTATTAACCGCCCTGAACCTCAGTACTGTTCGTGTCCTTAACTACTTATTAACAGTATCTACTTAGGGTTATTGGGAGGCTTCCATGAGATAATCTGTGTCAAGTATGCAGTGCAGCATCATTTATTATCACTGGTATTATCAGTACTAGCAGCAGTAATGAAAGCAGTATTTTTATTGTGGTAAAATATACGTAACATAAAATTTACCATTTTCAACCATTTTTAAGTGTATAGTTGAATAGCATTAGTTGTGCACCCATCACCACCATCCACCTCTAGGACGTTTTCATCTTGCAACATTGAAACTCGGTACGCATAAAACTTGAACTCCCCAGCCCCTGGCAGCCACCATTCTACTTTCTGTCTCTATGAACTTGACTCCTCTGGGCGTCAATCATACAGTATGACACAACGGAATCATACAGTATCTGTCCTTTTCTGACTGGCTTATTTCACTTAGCTTAATATCCTAAAGATTCATCCATATTACAGCATGGGTCACAACTGCCTTCTTTTTTAAAAAATTATTTATTTTTGTGAGAGAGAGAACATGAGCAGGGGGAGGGGCAGAGGGAGAGGCAGACTCCCCACTGAGCAGAGACACCCCCGCCCCATGCCCCCAATGTGGGACTCAATCCCAGGACCCTAGGATCATGACCTGAGCTGAACAACTGCCTTCCTTTTGAAGGCTGAATAATATTCCATCGTATGAATAGACCACAGTTGTTTATCCACTCATCTGTCGATGGACACTTGGGATGCTTCTACCTTTTGGCTATTGTAATTTATGCTGCTGTGGACATGGGTGTAGAAATATCTGTTCAAATTCCTGCTTTCAATTCTTTTGGGTATATACCCAGAAGGAGAATTGCTGGACTATATGGTAATTCTATTTTTAATGTTTTGAGGAGCTGCCATACTATTTTCCACCACAGCTGCACCACTGTACTAGAAGAAGTATTTTTAGGGACAGGCCAAGGACCAGGTCCTGGGTGGAGAATCTCCCTTGACCAGTCTGTCCATGTGTCGGGGGATCTGGACCACCCAAAAGTCTCACTTACCAAGCCCTCCCGGATACATCAGCTTCCTGGGCATGTCTACCTGGGTCTTTTCCACCTCTGGCTGTAGTACCTCAGGGGTCTGCTCCAGGCCAGCAGCTGTGCCTTCCTCCTCCTCTGCCACGTGACCCCCCACGACAGCCTTGCAGGTGCTCAGCTCCAAGGGGGCACATCATCCATTTTCATACTGTCTCCTCTCAATGCCAGAGTCAAACCTGGCTCCATGTGATCTAGCAGTCAGGGCCCCCAGCCTCCAAGAGCTGGATCCTGGAGCTGGGAGAGTGAGAGGGCCTCAGGCTTCTGCTCAACCCCTCACTCCACATGTGGATGTGCTAGGGAAGAGGGGGCTTCCCTGGGCAGGCAGTGCACCGTGGATGCCCTTTGGGTTATGGGGACAGAGACAGTGAGAATGGATCATGGGGACATAAATCCCAGCCGTTTCTGTGCTGCTCTGATCTGGCCACCTTCCCAGGGGAGCAGAATGCCAGGTCCAGGAATCAGACAGATCTGGGTTCCAATTCCAGCTCTGTGAGCACCTACGAAACGGTGTTATACCCTGGGCACTCTGTAGATAATTTCCCATAGTTCATCTCATTTGTAACTTTCATATCAGCCCTGGGAGATCAGAGCTATTGTCGCCTCCATTTTACAGAAGAGGAAACTGAGGCTCAGGGGACTGACGCAATCCTATCGCAGTTGCACAGAACTGTTAGTGGTGGAGCTGGGATTCAAACCCAGGGGGTCTCAGTTAAAACTCTGACCATTATACTAGACTGCCATGTAGCACTCGACTTGTTACTGACCCTGACTCTGTTTACTCTTCTATAAAATGGGATAATGAGAGAATCCACGTGTGGCAAGCACTACACATTGGCCCTCCCAAAGCTATTCCAACCCCCTTCTCCTTTATCATCTGCATTTGTTTGCTAGGGCCACCACAACAAAGTACCACAGACTGAAACTTGGTACGCATAAAACATGAACTCCCCAGCCCCTGGCAGCCACCATTCTACTTTCTGTCTCTATGAACTTGACTGGGTAGCTTTAAATAACAGAAAATTCTTTTCTCACAATTCTGGAGGACAGAAGTTTTAGATCGAAGTGTTGGCAGGGTTGGCTTCTTCCGAGGCCTCTCTCCTTGGCTTGTAGATGGCTATGTTTCCTGTGGCTTCACATGGTCTTTCTTCTGTACGTGTACGTCTTGTCCTATTTGCCTCTTCTTATAAGGACACCAGTCATACTGGATTAGGGCTCACCCCAATGATCTTATTTTAACTTAACTACCTTTCAAGGTCAAGGTAATTCCTATGTCCAAATATAGCCACATTCTGAGGTACTGGGGGTTAGGACTCTAAATTGTGAATTTTGAGGGGGGGGATGTAATTCAACCATTACAACAGCTTCTACCAGAGGATGGAAAGCTACAAGGTCTGATTTTCCAGCCTCCCATGCAGGTACGAGTAGCCAGTGAGAGTCCTGGACAATGAGATGAAGATTAGATGTCCCTGAAGAGGGCTTCACTTCCTGACCTGGAAGGTAAACTCCTCACTGGAAGAAAACCTTTTGCCCTCTGTCCCTTTGGCCTTCCCTTCTTTTCCTTCCTGGCCTGCAAACATGAGACTGGGAGGAGAAACAGCCATCTTGCAGCTATGAAGAGGGAGGCCAATATGGCAGTATGGAAAGACAGAGAGTCACCTACCTGTGAACTTTGTCATTTGAGAAAAACAAACCCTCAAGATGTCCTTTGGATGGTAAGTGGATAAACTGTGGTGTACCCAGACAACGGAGTATTATTCAGTGCTAAAAAGAAATGAGCTATCAAGCCATGTAAAGACATGGAGGAACCTTAATGGCACATTATTAAGTGAAAGAAGCCAATCTGAAAAGGCTACATACTATATGATTCCAACTCTAGGACATTCTGGAAAAGGCAAAACCATGGAGACAGTAAAAAGATCAGGGGTTGCTGGGGGTCAGCAGAAGGGAAGGATGAACAGGCAGAGCACAGAAGATTTTCAGGGCAGTGAAAATACTCTATATGATAGTCTAATGGTAGATACATGCCATCATATATTTGTCCAAATACACAGAATATACAACACCAAGAGTGAACCCTGATGGAAACTATGGATTTTGGGTGATGATATGCCAATGCAGGTTCATCAACTGTAACAAATGTACCCCTCTGGTGAGGAATGCTGATGTGGGGGACTACACATACGTGGGGGCAAAGGGTAATGGGAACTCTCTGTACTTCCTGCTCAATTATTCTGTGAACCTAAAACAGCTCCAAAAATAAAGGTTCTTAAAAAAAAAATACTACCCATAAATTTAAGGCATCCCTGGCTGAGTTTTCAGTTATTTGAGCTGAGTGCATTACTAATAGGAATAGTCCTTCCAGGACCTCATGATCTAACGAGAGGGATACGGCAGTACACGTACCAGGCGGTGGCAGGTTCACCGAGAGTCACACAGGCCTGAGAGATGTGAGCTCAGTGAAGATGGGCTGGTCAGGGAAGACCTCTTGGAAGCAGCAGCTGTGCTAGAGCAGAGCCTTGAATGCCAAGTCAATTTGGACAAACAGCTTCTATCAGGGATGCCAGGCAGGCACCAAGGAAACTCAACAAGGTTTTAAACAATAACTAGTCAGTCAGTCCCCAGCTGCACTGGATGAAACCCCCAAGAGGAGGAACCGTGGGAGATGCTGATAGAGAGGGAAACTAAGAGAGTATGTCTATACACACACCCCACACCACACATGCTGGGACGGCGGGTGCTGGACAGCTGCTTAGCACACGTGTGCACATCGATGGAGAAGGCATCAGGCCCTGAGGCTTCTGGAAGAAGAAGTAGGCTCCAACTTGGAAAGGAGGCATTGTCTCTTTAAGTGAGCATAACACTGTATCATCCTTTCTCTTCTTATTTTGGGTTTTATTAGCAAAGCAGTACAATGTTTATACTAGTGGGTATTACATTTGCCAGAACAATTACAGTATGACAAATGGTACATCAATGTAATCCATCAACCTCGCCAAGACAGGAATCCTTTACTCGGGACTGCCATTAATTCTGCGCTCCTGTCTCTGGGGTCCTGGGCCCGTGTAGCCATGACAACGCGGATGACGCCTGGTGTATACGCTAGGCCTCTGAGAAGGATGGGCACCTTCTTGGTGCACTGGAATTTAACCTCCGACACCCGCATATTAGTCTACTCGGAGCAAGAAATTAGAGTTTGGGGCTGGAACAACGCACTTGGGGGGAGGGGTATTTTTTTCTCCTTCATCATGGCCTCAGAAGTGGAGAGGGATACACACCTATGGGTAGTGTGGCCCGCCTGTCACTGGTTGCTGGACGCCAGGACCAAATTCAGGCAGGGTTGTGTCAAGTCTCACTAGCAATGGCAGCTTTTAAAGAAAGGGAACAGGGACCCACGGTACAAAGACATTGAGCATTTGGAGAGGGGGAGAAGGGAAAGTCATTTTTTGACTTATACAGAAAGCCTCCGAGATTCTGAAAAAGCAAACACCTATCTAGGCACATGGAGGAAAGATGACTTGATGCACAAAAGGCCCAGATCTCCTCTGACTGGTCAACTCTAGTTCCAAATGGTTGGTGTATAATTTCTGGACCCTGGGCTCCCTCTACCTCCCCTAGCTGTGGCTTCTCGGAGCAGCTAAATCCCGATGGTTACACACGCCCTCAGACAAGACTGTAGCCATCAGCTGCAAATTCACCAGGAGTTTCAGAGTTCCCCAATTCATCCCAACTGGCAAATTACAAGCCGGGAGCAGCTTTATAAAATATGAAACGGCTGCTGTCAGTTTTTCCATCAGTTCTACATATTTTGCTGTTAACAAAAGGAACCGATAACCACTTCTCATAAGGAAAAACAAGAATAAAATCAAAGGCCCCTAATGGAGACAATCTCCAAAGTGCAACAACACAAGCCCATTTCTTTTCTTTTTTTTTTTTCTTCCTTCCCTGACAAATCAATCTGGCCATGGTCCAAGGATACAGGCAGACAGACGGAGCTACCTCACCTGTTTTATTAAGCCATTACCAGAATCATTTTATTCCCATTTATAATGTTCAATACATGGTCTGAAGACTTTTCTAATATAGTAATTAGATGGAACACTAGATAGATGGATTAAATTGGAACGATATTTTAGGCCATTGTACATTGCTTTACAATATTCTGCCTGGCTTCTGAGATACCAAAGTGTGAGCATGTATATATAAATATATCCCTTTTATTCTAGATGGGAAGGCTGTACTTTGCATGTGGCTCATCTCAGCATGAGACTTCCCATTTGGAAATCTGATGGAAATTTATGAAACCATGATAGAACTCGCCAGGAAATCCATCCTACATTCTGTCCCCCTGCCCCCAAGCAAAGGTGGCCCAAGCATCACCACCGTTGTCATGGTCACTGCAGCCGACATTTACTGAGTGCTTACTACATACCAGGCATAGAGCTGAGACCTTGACATTTATCAGGAGGTCACATAACTTGGGGGCTCAGGAGCCCAGGCTTTGAAACTGCCCACAGCTGAGACTTAAACTCTGCTACTTACTTGCTGTTGACCTGGGTAAAGTTACTTTACCTCTATGAGCCTCAGTTTTCCCCACCTGAAAAATGGGGATAATATAGGTACCCATCTCATAGGGCTGTTCTTAGATGCTTAGATACTTAGATGATGCTTATTAGCACAAGGCTAGACAGCAAGTCCTCAATAAATATCATTTTTATTATCATCTCACTTAGCCATGGAGATGGCATCATGCCTCTTTTACAGATGGGGAAACTGAGGCCTGGAGAAGGAGAACACTTAACTGGAGTTACCAAACAAGTGGCAGACACAGATATCTGTGTCCAGAGCCTGTTCACTTAATAATGACAAAACGTTGTCTCCATTGTGGGGTGCCTGGCTGGCTCAGCCGGTAGAGCATGAGACTCCTGATCTCGGGGTCATGAGTTCAAGACCCATGTTGGGTGTGGAGTCTACTTTGAAAAAAAAAAAAAGATGGCCTCCTTTGAAGAGAGAAGGAGGGACACTTCTACTAAGAACTGTGTGTCTGTGTGTTGCGGGGGGCAGATGTTAAACTAAGCCCCTGAGCCCCTAATTTGTGCCTAAGCTACAGGTTTAAATTATAATTTTAATTCTAAGGGTCTAAGAAATCAAGGCTTGGTGATCAACAAAGAAGATCTCCCTTCATATACCATCTCCTCTCATGTCTTGAGATGATAAAAGAAAATGAAACCAGAGAAATGTGTCCCACAGGTATCACCTGATCTCACTCACTTCTCAGGCACTGTACCCAGGTAGGAAAACTGAGCCACAGAAAAGTCCAACCTGGAACATCAGAAAAGATATGATGCCACTTTATAGAGAAGAATGCTGAAGCTCAGAGAGGTGGTGTAACCTACCCAAGGTCACACAGCCTTTGAGGTCATGTCAGAGATCTCTGCAGCCTTGGAGCCCCAGCCAAGGTATGACAAGGGGTGCAGATCCTTGCGATTCCTACTATGCAAAAAAAAAAAAAAAAAGCAAAAAAAACCCCCAAAAAACCCCACCCCAATCCTGCCCTCCTTGTTCCCCTAACTTCAGACCACCTCAGCCTGCCTACACAGGGGCCATACTTAGCTGCGGCATTTTTTTCTGGTTTTGTGGGTAAACAGAGAACATCAACTAGATGAAACCTATTAATATGAAAGATGAGGACACACTCAGCCACAAAGCTGGTATCTGACTACTTCTGAAGATCTGCCTTCACCATGGCCAGGAGAATAAAATTACCCTCCGTATACATTTTTCTGTATCAAGAGGGAGCGCTCAGTTTGACAGGTTGTATTGTAACTCATTGTTTAAAAAGAGAAAAACCTCAATAAAACTCCAAAAATCTCTTTGCTGCCAGCTCAATCTATAGTATTGATGGAAAAGTGAAACTTGCCTCCAAAACAACCGTCCCCCATCAATAGAATCCTGGACTTGCTGTTCCTGCTCCTCTGCTCAGGAAATCTGGCCCCTCTAAAGCCCTACGTGGGTGCTCGGAAAGTTGTTAACTGGATTTCCAGCTCACCCCAACTCTTCTGCTGCTTTTGCGAGCATAGTTGACAAAGAACATCTCAACACTGGAAAATTTTCTATAAGGAGCAAGGTGAAGGAGGGGGAGCTGAACCAGAATAGGATGGAAAGAACAGAGAAGCTACTGGAAATGCCAAATACTGACATTTATTCTGGACTTGGCCCCATGACCACCTCACTTCTCCCAACTGCTCTGTTCGCATCTCCATTTTACATATAAGAAAATGGAGGCTCAGAGAGGTCAAGTGACACCTAAGGTCACACAGCTAATTCAATTGCCTTGAATTAGCTTGGGTTCAGGATTTGAACCCAAGTCTGTCCGATTTTAACATCTAGGACCTGTAACTATGAACAACCCTTCGGCAGAGTGAAGGTGGGCCCACACCATAGGCAGTTTCTTAGAGGAAGCCTTTCTTTTGAAATCTTATCCTATTTGAAATGACCTTGGGAAGCTGAGCACTGTAGAAGGAATGGATGAGGCTGTGCAATGCATATACAGTCATCCCTTTGTTCATCCACTTTGTATGGTTTTCTTTGCCACAATACAAAAGCCTCCCAAAGAAGGAGAGGCAATTGGCTGGTCTGAGATGAGGTGGGGAAACAGATCAGATAAAGCCAGGAACTCCCACGGCCATAAGAAGAGCACCAACTGAGGATCCAGGAGGCTTTGCCCCAATGCAGAGCTTGAAAAGCAACCATTTCAGTAACCATGACCTCAAAAGCCAGTATTTCTGAATATAAGCCCGTTCCTGAACTAGCCGTCCAGGGGCTCCTTTCCTGGATCATTGGGTCTCCCACGGAGGGGAATTTAACAACTGCCCAGAGACCCACCATACAGACTATTCCTTCTGAAGTCTGACTTTGGTGCTTCTTGCTACCTCACTTCCTTAGAGATATATCTGTGGTGAGGACAATATTACTTCACTGAGCCCACCATATAGACCCTTTGACTGTCAGTGGCAGGAGAGAGGTTACGATTGTCCGATGAGCAAACTAAGGACCAGGGATGAAGAGTGACTTGCCCAGAATCACACAGCAAGTGAAGGCTATACTTCTCCCCAACAGGAGCACTGACCTCTTCATCTGGAGGGTTCCCAGGGGTATGAGGAGATTCCTGCATCTCAAGAGGGGCTCCATCCCCTACCTAGCCCTTCAACCCTAGGAGTCATCCTTGACCATCCCTCTCTCCTCTCTATATCTACCACTAAACCCTCAACATTCTGCTTCCTAGACATCTCTTGAATCACCCCTCTGTCCCCAGCATACACCTTTCTCTTTTCTGCTCCCCAAACCTTCTCCACTCTCTTCCTACCAAGCACACTCGGACCACTCAGACAAACAGGATCCTTCTCACCTCTGAAGAGAGCCTCTAGTTGACAAGAAGGAATGTCACATCCACAATTTTCCCTGATTCTACCAACAACCCAAAGAAGTGGGGCCTATCTTATCCCGTGTGCCCCATAAGTCTCAGGGAGGCTGACAACCTGCTGGAGATCACACAGTACTGAAGATGGGACTTGAGTCTGGATTGGGTTCTGTCCTGGGTTGGATGCTCTACAAGCAGAACCCGAGGTGGGGATTCTTGTGCAGATGACTCATGGAGGGAAGGCACTCAGAAGGAACCTGGAGGGAGTGAGGGAAGCAGGTGGGGGCCGAGGCAGAAGTTGGGCAGAGAGGTAGGTTCAGCAGGAGTCTAGTCTCAACCTGATCCCAGGGGGAGCTCTGGAGGGTGAAGGGTACCAAAGGGTGGTCCTTCCTTAAAGGAAGGAGCCAGGCTGTTGGTCCCCTGAATCATTCAGTCAGCCCCCAGGGTGGGGTGGGATGGGACATCTCTGGGCGGGCAGCTTATGGAGGTTGAGAATTCCCTGGAAAGGGGAACAGCGGGGAGCTGCTATTAGCCAACTCACAATGGCTGGCAGCACTAGCTGGCCGAGGGAGCTGGGGGTGGGGCGGGGGGGCACCACCAACATCCCCCACAGATCCATGGTCCTCCTGCTTCCAGCCAAGAAGGGTGGGAGGCTTGGAGATTCCTTGCCTAACCCAAAGCCAAAGAGTAGCAGTCCATCTCCTTGGAAGGAGCCCCTGGGGACTGCTGTAGGGAACTGAGGTTCAGAAAGGTTAAGCAGTCTGATGAAGGCCACACAGTGCTTCAACCCATTTACCACTGAGCCACGACCCTCTGTAATAATGAAGGGCTGACAGGTAGCCTCTCTGCTGTTCTCCCCATTCCCCTGCCCCTACCCACCACTCCCTCCCTATCCCCACGTAGCTGCACCTCCCCTTGCCCACTTCCCAGGCTCCCCAGCGCCTGCCCGGGTGCTGGATGGGAACAGTGACACCTTGTCAAACAGGCTTTTGATAAATGCAAATCTCTCTTAATTTGAATTTAATTATCAATGAAGTGAGCGACTCCCAGATCGCTTCTCCCCATCAGAAACTGGCAGATACATCTGTGCGCAGAGCGAGACTGGCATCTGCTGGTCCTCATGCCAAGCCCCTCCCGCCAGCCTGCCTGGCTGTGGCCGCTGTTAGGGGGACTCGGGCGGGGGGGCGTGGAGAAGGGTAGGGGTGCAGGAGTCCCGACAGCTGAAGCCCCAACCTCTGCAGCTTTCTATAGCCCAGGCTAGAGCTTTTCATATGGGTGCCCAGGGAGGTTAAGACACTTGTCTAAAACCTCACAGCAGGGCTGGACCCAGGTGACCTGACTATATTGCATGGTGGCCAAAGCTTGTTCCACTGGCTGGTGACTCCACACCTCATTCCTGTCCCAGCCCCATGCTCATCCCAAACAAAGACTAGAGAGAGGGTGCCAATCAACAATTACTGTATGCCAAGCACCGTACTGCACCTTAATTCACACTAGTTCATTCCATTCATGCAAAGCAGCCCTATGGGGCAGCCCTATGGGTGCTGTGACAATCTCGACATACAGATGTGGAGACAGAGAAGTTGGGAGCCAGCAGGGGGTCTCCCAGCCAGTGGGAGAACCTAGGCTCTCACCATGTCCTGTGTATGTACCTGCCAGGTGGGGTAGGCCAAGAGGGCAAGGGGATGGTGGTTCTGAGCAGAGCAGCTCATGTTCTGGTCAAGAGCCTGAAAGCAGAATCTACGCCTTAAAAATCATACCTCATTCAAAATAATAACACAAACAGCAACACCTATGCTGTGGCAATGTGTTAGCATGTTACAGAGATAAGCTCACTGACTCCTGTTAGCAGCCCCATTTTACAGATGACGAAACAGAGGTGCCCAAAAGTTCAGCAATTTTTAAAGCCAGACAAAAAAATACACATCTCTGTACACAAACTAGGAAATCCAGATGAATCAAAAATAACAATCGCTCAAAATCCCACCACTACCATCTATGAGTGCAACAACCTCTCTGAGGTTTCCAGAATATTCTAGGAAAAAAAAGTGGAGGGGGTCAGTTGGATAAATGAGACCAGAACAGCAGGATGCTGACAACAGTTGGTGTTGGATGATCAGGACAAGGGGGTTCATCGTATTTTCCTGTTTCTGTGGATGTCTACAATTTTCCATAATAAAAACTTTTTTTTTTTTTTTTTAAAGATTTTATTTATTTATTTGAGAGAGAATGAGAGACAGAGAGCATGAGAGGGAGGAGGGTCAGAGGGAGAAGCAGACTCCCTGCTGAGCAGAGAGCCCGATGCGGGACTCGATCCAGGAACTCCAGGATCATGACCTGAGCCGAAGGCAGTCGCTCAACCGACTGAGCCACCCAGGTGCCCCCATAATAAAAACTTTTGAAAAATCTCGTCACCTAGGAAAAACCTCTGGTAAACTTTTGGTGATTTCCCTTCCAGAACTTTCCCTTCTCCAGAGTGATTGACTTTAATTTGATAATAACAATAATTACAATATCGGCAGAATAAGAAGGAGGGCAATGAGACCGCCTTGGACCAAAGTCTCTCACCTCTGGCCCTGAGCTGCCCCCCACAGAGTATTCTTAGACCAAATCCTGACCCCTCCCCACCCACCTGGGACTTCTGACAGCAAGAACCTGCAAATTCCTGCATTGTCTTCAAAGGCACTGGCTCTTGCCCTGGGAAACCACCATTCCCTGGAAAACAAGCAATGGGTCCTGGAGCCAGGTTCCTAGAAGTTAAATACTGGCCAGCCACTTACTTGCTGGGTGACCTCGGGCAAGTCTCTTAACTTCTCTGAGCCTTCCACACCCACCTGTAAAATGGGTTAACAACTGTTGCCACCTCAGGGGGGCCTGTGTCCCTTAAATGAAATGACGCAGGCCAAGAGCTCAGTGCCTGGCTCCCAGTGAGGGCTTGATAAGTTCCCATCACTTTATTTTTGGACACAAAACTCCCTGACCCCGTTGCCCTTGCAGCTTCTCCTGAGGCTGCTCAATTGCAGGTCTGTTCCCGACCCCCCCCCCCAAACCTTGCCTCCCGTCTGCTCTGGTGAGGTCAGTGCAGGTGCCCTGCTGCTCTCCTCCATACACCCACTCCTCTCCCAGGGGCTCCCATCTTGGGAAAGAGCAGCTCCATCCTTCCCTCAGTGCAGGCTAAAACCTCAGTTATCCTGGACGCCTCTTACTCTCTCACATCTTACACGCAACCATCAGCAAGCCCTATGGCTCGACTTTTAAATGATAGCTAGAAATTGCAACCCTTCTCACGCCTTCCCCCGCCTTCTCAACCCCCTCGCAACATGTGTGGATGGCCATGGCAGCCTCCCCATGGGTCTCCTGGCTCCTTTGCACAGTCCCTTGAGTCTACCCTCCAATGGCAGCCAGAGCCAGCACCCAAGTCCATGACCTCACTATTCTGCTGCAGACCTTCCATGGCTCCTAGCTTATTGGCAGTAAAGGCCAAAGTCTCCACCCAGACCCTATGCACACCAGCTTCCTCGCTCTCCCTTCAATCAATAGGCACTAATTGTGGTAGAGTACACATCACACAAAATTTAACATTTGAACTATTTTATGTATGTATGTATGTATTAGAAAGATAGTGGGAGAGCACAAGAGCAAGGGGAGAGGGGCAGAGGGGTAGGGAGAGGGACATGCAGACCTCGGCTGAGTGCAACTCGGGGCTCGATCTCACCACCCTGAGATCACAATCTGAACTTAAATCAAGAGTCAGAGGCTTAACTGACTGAGCCACCCAAGTGTCCTGCATTTGAACCATTTTAAAGTGTTTGGTTCCGTGTCATTTAGTACATTAACAGAGTTGTACAACAATCACCTCTATCTAGTTCTAGATAATTTTCATCACCCCAAAAACTAGTAAGTACTCATTTCCCATTTCCTCTTCCCCCCAGCCCCTGGCAACCCTGTGTTCTGTTCCAGTGGATTTGCCTATTCTAGACATTTTGTGGAAATGAAATCATATACTCTGTGGCCTTTTGTGACCAGCTTCTTTCATCTGGCATACTGTTTTCAAGGTTTATTCATGTTGTAGCATGTATCAGTGCTTTAATCCCTTTTATGGCTGAATCATATATTCCATTGTATGGGCAGACCATGTTTTGTTTATCCGTTTGTCTGTTAATGGACACTGTGTTGTTTCCACCTTTTTGGCTATTGTGAATAATGCTGCTATGGACATACACGTGCATGTTTTTGTTTGAACAGCTGTTTCAATTCTTTGGGGTACATTCCTGGGAGTGGAATTGCTGGGTTATATAACTTACTGAGAAACCACCAAACCGTTTCCCATAGTGGCTGTGCCATTTTGCATAGTGCCTTGGTGGCTCTCTCTGCTAGGAATGCTTTCTCCAAGATATCCTCATGGCTGCCCTATTCAAATCCTTCAAGGGCCCAAAAGTCTCAGTAAGCCCCTATTTAGAACCACATTAGCTCTACCCTGACTCTGCTCCCCCAACACACACACCTGGCACCCGTCTTCCTTCTCACATCACTTTACTACCAAAGACTGACCACATATTTCACTCTTCTATCACTTATGGTCTTACTCTCCCTCTAGAATGTCAGCTCCAAGAGGGTAGGGACTTCCTCTGTTCTCACCACTGAAACCCTAGGGCCTGGCACACAGTAGGTTCTCAGTATACAACCCTCAGAGCAGTTCCTAGTATACACAGCCACTCCCCTGCTTGAAGCCCTGGATAATTCCTGTGGCTCTCATAGTGGCCTGTCTACCTCACTCCCCACATGTGTCCCTGTCACGTCCCCACACTTATCTTGGTTTAGGTCACACTGAACTAGCTGTAGAAACCCAAGCACTCATGGTCTTTATGCCAGGAGTTCCGATTCCCACCCAGTTTTCCTGGAAAACCTTTCCTTATCCTTCACAACACAGTTCAAGCGTCACTTCCTCCAAGGAGCCCTTCCTGACCCCTCCAAGCAGATTTCAGTTGATCTCCCCGGACATTTCCTTCACATCTCTATCAGAGCCTGCGTTACTCTGAACGTATTTGGTTCAACTACACCATCAGCTCTCCTGGGTCTCCAGCTTGTGGGACCTCTCAGCCTCTAAAATTGCATGAGCCAACTCCTTATAATAAATCTCTTTGTGTACACACACACACACACACACACACACACACACACTCTCTCTCTCTCTCTCTCTCTCTCTTTCTCTCTCGCTCTTCTCGGATCTATTTCTCTGGAAAACCCTAATGCAGATTTTGATACTGAGAGTGGTTCTAAAGGAACAGAATTTTAAGGATGAGTTTTTTGAATTGATACAGGGCTTCTTGGAACTGTCTCACTAATCCGATTAGATTTAAGGGCTTTAATGAGTCTATTTCCAGAAGTTAAGAGAGCACCAATAGTCCATGGTGCAATATGGCAATAGAGAGATGCAAAATATCACCACTGGGTACTCCTAATCAACCACATATAAGGAGCAGGGATCTGAGTGACTGTGTATATGATACTTTCAATATTTTTGGCAAAATAATGAATTATAATGAGATTAGTTGCTCCAATGTTGCTGGACAAAGTGGGGAAAGAAAAGGATGAGCTCAGGAATTCGAATTCCCAGCTCAAGCACCACATAAATGATCTGAAATCTTCTCTGTGCCCCCAGAAGGAGACCCTTACAGCCTGTGGCTGCAGGGCTGAGATTGCTGAAAATCAATCCCAGAATTTCATCCTGCAACTTACTGAATTATAATGCAAGATGAACTCTCAGCCTTGTAGTGTGGCTACTGTTTTCAGGAGAAAGGGAATTTAGTAAGAGAATATATTAGGTGGACTGTAAAATCCCACGAGGGTTAGAGAACTTTGTTTATAAGGTGTCTACTGTTGAAGTGAGGGCATCGAAGGGGAAAGAATCAGATCCTTAAAGCTGGAATGGGGACATACAAGAAGACCCTGATGAAATCTGGGACACTGAACTCCTAAATTTTGATGAGGCTTCTTTGTTAGTGAAAGAAGGCCTCCTCACCCACAGTGGGAATGGCTTCTCTATCTCCTATCTGAGGGGATCAACGCTGCATTGCTTAAGGAATCTGTAATGCCTCCCCTAAAGGAGTTGCCATTTGAGGCAAAGATTCTCCCCAGGACCCACCTCCACCTCCTCTTTGCTCCTAGACTTATAACTAGGCTCAAGTCCCAGCAGGCCCCTAAAGGTAAGGTACAAAGTGCAACCCATGAAGAGGTGTGCTACACTCCAAAAGAACTACTTGACTTTTCTAATTTATGCAGACAGAAATCTTAGGAATATATGTGGGAGTGGATATTAAGAATGTGGTATAATGGTGGAAGGAACATAAAGTTGGATTATTGATAGGGGCTCACTAAGCAGAGATTCTAGATTTCAGGTTGCAGCCTGGGGCGTCAGAAAGGACTCTAACTGGTTGGTTGGTTGGCTAAAAAGTGGACCAAAAAGTGGCCCGCAGTGAGTGAACTGGAAATGCCAGACTTGCCTTAGATTGATGTAGGGGAAGAGTTTCAAAGAGATTGGACTGTTAGAGTGGATTTATCATTTAAAACCTACACACCCATCCTGGGAAGGTTCAGAAGACACACTTTTCATCACAACTGTGAGAAATAAATTTGCAAGGGGAGTCCTGGCAATCTTGAAGAGCTCCGTGATCGTTGTTCTCTGCAGACCAGACCTCATAGTGGTAACTGCAGTCACTGAATTGGGAATCACAAATGCAAGAGGAATAATGGATTCCAGTGCAGCAAGGGCCAAATGATGGCACTCAACCGCCAAAGGAACCGCCAAAGGAAAGATGAGCTTGGTTACTGTAATGGACAGCAGAGTCAAAGCCACAATCAGAATAGTGTGGCTCACCCAGACCTACAGTGTTGGCTAGTCGATCAAGGTATTCCTAGAAGTGGAACAGATAAGAAACTTAACTAAATTCTAACCTGGTCTGTGTAAGCAGAAAGTTCTAGGTCAAGTGAACATAAGTCTAACCCGAATCATAAAAACAGAGAAAGTTAGAGTCTCTCAATCAATTCCCAGACTTGAGCCAGTTTACAGACCCAGAATCCCCTGAATGGAAGGGAGGCCAAGTCCCCTCGAGGAAGGACTCTGGTATACTATGGAAAATGTATATTGTGAAATCTTTCTCACAGCTTTCCCCAAAGGGACCCTTTGGCCTTTTTACCAGGGTGACTCTACACTGGGGAAAAGAAAATAGTCAGACTTTTTGGGGACTACCGGTTACTAGCTCTGTACTGACACTAATTCCAGGAGACCCAAAATGTCACTGTAGTTCACCCAGAGTAGGGGCTTATGGAGGTCTGGTGATCGATGGAATTTTAGCTCGGGCCTGTCTCACAGTGAGCCCGGTGGGTTCCCGAACCCATCTTGCGGTTATTTCCCCAGTCCTGAAACACAGAGTTAGAACAGATGTACTCAGGAGCTGGCAGAGTCCCCACACTGGCTCCCTGACCTATGGAGTGAGGGCAATGATGGTGGGAAAGGCCAAGTGGAAGCCACTAGAACTGCCTCTCCTAGGAAAATCACAAATCCAAAGCAACAGAGCTTTCGGGACAGGATTGCCAAGATTAGTGCCATCATCAAGGACTTGAAAGATGCAGGGTGGTGATTCCCACCACATCCCCATTCGATTGGGCTATTCGGCCTGTGCAGAAGGCAGATGGATCTTGGAGAAGGTTAGTGGATTACCGTAAGCTTAATCAAGCAGTGACTCCCAATTGCAGCTGCTGTACCAGATGCGGTTTCACCGTTTGAGCAAATTAACACATCCCCTGGTACCTGGTATGCAACTACTGATCTGTGAAGTGCTTTGTTCTCCATACCTATAAATAAGGCCCACCAGAAGCAGTTAGCTTTCAGCTGGAAAGGTAAGCAATACACCTTCACTGTCCTACCTCAGAGGCATATCAACTCTCCAAGAGTATGTCATAATTTGGTTTGCAGGAAACTTGCATAAGATGTCATACTGGTCCATTACATTGATGGCATTATGCTGACTGGACCTAGCGAGCAAGAAGTAGCAATACTGTAGATTTATTGGTAAGACTTCTGTGTCAGAGGGTGGAAAATAAATCTGACAAAAATCCAGGGGTCTTCTTACTCAGTGAAATTTCTAGGAGTCCAGGAGTGTGGGGCATGTTGACATATCTTCTCTAAGATGAAGGATAATTGTTGTTTTTGGCCCTTTCTTACAGCTAAATAAAAGGGTACAATCTCTAGTGGACCTCTTTAGATTCTGGAGGCAACATATTCCTCATTTGGGCATATCACTTGGGCCAATTTACCAAGTGACCTGAAAAGCTGCTGGTTTTGAGTGGGGCCCAGAACAAGAGAGGAGTAAACCTCATCTAGGACTTTACCTCCTGTTTTGGTGAAGGGGTTAGTGCATTTTCGGTTGTATGTAGGATAGCTGTATCTTGTTATGTGGGATTATGACCTTGTTATTGTCTCTATTTGGAAATTAAATATGGTTTAAGGAGATGTATACGGTGCCAAGCTGACAAGGGGTAGACTTATGATGGTTAATCTTATGCGTCAGCTTGACCAGATATTCAGTCAAACACTATTCTGGTTATGTCTGTGAGGGTGTTTTTGGATAAGATTAACATTTGAATTGGTAGACTGAGTGAGGCAGACTGCCTTCCCCTGGATGGGTGGGCCTTGTCTAATCAGTTGAAAGGCTGAATAGAACAATAGGCTGACCCTCTGGCTAGTAAGGGGGAATTCCCCCTGCCTGACTTGTACTAGGACACTGGCTTTTTTCCTGCCTTCGGATTCAGACTGAAACACTGGCTCTTCTTGGGTCTTGAGCCTGTTGGCTTATAGACTAGAACTTAAACCATTGGGCTCTTCTGGTTCTCAGGCCTTTGGATTTCGATTGGAATTACACCGATGGATCTCCCGGGTCTCCTGCTTGCCATCTGCACATCTTGGAACTTCTCAGCCATCATCATGGTGTGAGCCAATTCCTTATAATAAATGTCTTTACACACACACACTACACACACATACACACATACACATTCTGTTTCTCTGGAGAACCCTGACTAATACAGTTTATAACCTGGTGGCCCATTTGGCCTTTATAAATGTGTTTTGTTTAGTTTCTGCTGTATCTTAAATGTCAAGGATTTTATTCAAAGATCCAGATTTCCAGTTTCCTTTAAAAATAGGGAGATCTGACCACACTGTGCTTGCATTCCCACCTGGCAATCATTAGTTAGAGCCATTAGCCTAGGTATCCACTCTCTAATTAATTAGCTACAGTCTCTACCACTCCCTATAGTCTCACATCTGCTCCTCTTCCTTCATTAATCCTACCTACTGGACACTTGGAGGAATTTGAATTTGCAGTTTCTGCTTCACATGTCCCCTCCATCTCTAGACTATGAGACTCAAAATGCAGGGACCATGAGTGTGTTCACCAATGTGCCTCCAGTGTCTGGCATAGTGTCTGCCATAAAGCTAGTGCTCAAAATATATTTGCTGAATGAGTGAATTCGTTGAATGAATGAATGAATGGATGGATGGATGTTTCCTGCATCCAGGACTAAAGCTAGAAGTGCCCCACCACACAGCAACATAGCTCCCTTCTCAAAACAACTGGAAGGAGGGGTAAATGGAGCGTGACTCCTGATGGGTATGGGGTTTCCTTTTGTGGGTGATAAAAAGGTTTTGGAACTAAATAGAAGGGGTGGTTGTATAATATTGTGAATGTACTAAATACCACTGAATTGTTCACTTTAAAATCGTTAATTTTATGTTATATGAACGTTGCTTCAATTAAAAAGTGTCAACAGGAGCCAGACTGCCAAGGTTCAAATCCCAGTTCTGAATTTGCTAGCTGTGAGCTTCACCCTTCTGAGCCTCAGTTTCCTTATGTATAAAATGGGACCAAAAATAGCACCACCCTCATGGGTTTTATGAGGATTAAGGGAGCTAATGTATACATAGTGCACAAGATCTGGCACATTCTATGTGGTGAGCGAATATTAATTATTCCCGTTATTACTCTGAAGTTAAGTTTCCCTCAGTTCCTCCAGGACTGGGTCAGCCAGAGGCACAGAAGGTTCCTGAGGGCCCAGGGTCAGGACTCCCAGACCCCGTGGCTGCATCTGACATCTAAGGAAGGGATCAAACATTTCCTGCCCATTAAATTAAAGCAAAGACCGTCCATCGAGGAAGAAATAAAAACTGTAAATATCAAAGCCGATGCATAACTTTCCTGGGCTTCTGTTCCAACTTCCTTTCTTTAATAATTACTGTTTAAAAGAAGAAGTCTGGGACAGAATGGGGTGGGGGTGGGTAGATGGGTCCTCTATTCCATTTAAAGTTTACTGCTTGCATTAACTTGTGTCCCCCTATCAAATATCTGCAGTCACGAGGAACTAGCCAGTGGCTGTTTGCTCTTCGGACATTATTTATTGCTGGTGTAAATTGGCAAGATCTCCCCCGGTACATAACTTTTTTCCTTGACTTGTTTCTTTCCAGAAGATCCCAGACTGGGGGGCCAGCCTCACAGACGCCAACAGAACAATCTTCTTTCAACAGCATTAATTATCTGTATGGCTTTCCATAACAACAAAAGAAAAAATCTTGACCCCACTGCCTGCCAATATTTAAGGCACTTGGAGAGGGAAATCCTTTTATCTTTGCATCTCCCAGAGCAGTTCAGTTTGATGAAACATCCTTCCTACCACCCCCCCCCTTTTTATATTCCGAACTTTCAGGCCTGATTAATTCTCCCCATCTCTGTAAAGGGGTGTGTATACTCTTGAGTGTTGACTTGATTTTATTCTATAAACACATCCTTGCAAGAAATTAAAACAGCTTAGCTTACCCTTGCTCCAGAAGCTACTATACTCTTAGAGTCTTATTCTTCACTAACAGAAGGGGGAAGAAATTAACAGATTTGTAGGGGAGGACAAGGGTGGGGGCGGCCAGAGAATGTGGAAAATGGAATATGAGTTGAGATTTCTTTAAATTAAAGTTAAGGATTAAAGGCATCGGGCTTTCAAGAGTTATCGTGAAAGGCTTTTTAGCAGTCCCAAGTGGACGGGCCATAATCTTCTTTTTAAATGGCTATATTTAGAGCACACAGCACTCAGGCAGTCCAACCAGAAACTTCCAGCAGGGGACTGCATGCAGGATGGAGGATGGTGTTCTGATATTAGCTGCAGAAATGTGATTTACTCACCCAGGAGTGATTTGTTTTCAAGGAACATATAGCACCTAGAAAGAGCACATATATTTTAAATATCAGTGGAAGGGGTTCACTGCCAGAGTCATGTGAAGAGTAAACCTAAGAAGTTGGGAAGGCAAGACCTCACCCTAAATGCTCCACCATTCAAGGGGTGTCTGATTCATACCTATAACGACAGCTCTCATTAAAGCAACCATGGATTATAACTTATACAGATGTTTTACAATTGGAAAAATTTTCTTAAAACCATGCCTCTCTTATCAGACCAATTAGTCAATAAGGAAAGTATGAAGGAACTGTATATAGGAAATATATTTATTGCATTCTCTGCCTTCCATTTTAAGCTCCATGATCATGTTTACTAAATCTGAAATCTGACCAAGTTCACTGCTACCCTGGTTGAGAACTACTGGGTGATTTACAATGGTTACTTGAGCACAGGCTACCATCCACATTAAATCAATATGGTAAAGAACAATTCACCCCAAAATATAAGGTACTAAGTTAGGGGGTTTTAAAACAACTTTATTATTTATTTATTTATTTATTTATTTATTTATTTTTAAATATTTTATTTATTGAGAGAGAGAGCACGAGCAGAGAGTGGGGTAAGGGGTCAGAGGGAGAAGCAGACTCCCTGCTGAGTAGGGAGCCCAATGCAGCGCTCCATCCCAGGACCCCAGGATCATGACCTGAGCTGAAGGCAGACGCTTAACCGACTGACCATCCAGCGCCCCCCCCTTTTTTTTTAACAATTTTAACAAGATTTGTTTATGTTGTTTAACAAGATTTGTTTATGTCTGAAATAAACCGCCAGTGTTGATGCAACCCAAGAGCAGAGCCCTTAAAAGTCTGGTGGGCGATAGGCGGGAATCCAGACATAGGAGTTCGGTGGAAACAAGAATACTTTGGGTTTCTGAGACAGCAGGACCTCCTGGGCTGGTCTCAGTGTGGTTTGGTTTTGGCTCATTACTGGAAGCACGAGCAAGTGTTCTAAAATCAAAAGTGACAAAGACCCAACTTGCAAAGCAACATAATCCTCTCCTAGGAAGCAAAAACACGTTTCCTACATTTATCTTAAATTGCAAATCAAAGCAGACCCCTGATATATTTTCTCTAAACTAATCTCCAGCAGCCTGGTAACTTTTAAAGGGGTTTAAATTAGACCTGATTTTTTGTGGTCACTCCCTTCCTCACAAGCACAGTAAAGTATCAAAGGAGCACTGGGCAGTGCTGGGGTGGGAGGAAGCTAGATTCTTCTTCATGTGCTAGATTCTACCAGGCTTCCCCATATGCCAGTCTTGTCAACAACCCAACACCTTGCAGTGGGGTCAGGGAACCACAGGGTTAAGAAGATCTCCAGGGATTTTGATATCCCCTGCAGATGCAGAACTATGACAACTTGTGGTTTTATTTTTTTATTTTTTATTATTTTTTTTTTTTAGATTTTATTTATTTATTTGACAGAGAGAGACACAGCGAGAGAGGGAATACAAGCAGGGGGAGTGGGAGAGGGAGAAGCAGGCTTCCCGCGGAACAGGGAGCCCGATGCGGGGCTCGATCCCAGGACCCCGGGATCATGACCTGAGCCGAAGGCAGACGCTTAACGACTGAGCCACCCAGGCGCCCCAACAACTTGTGGTTTTAAATGGAAGGAATCATGATTTAACCCACAATATTACCAAGTCTATGCAATTGCTAGTGAACCTGCTAGAAGTCTATAAATCACATCTAAATGCACCAGCTTGTTATTCATTCATTCTTTCATTTATCCAACAATGTTCACTGAGCGCACCTACTACATGCCCGACCCTGTTCAAGCACCGGGGCATATAGCAGTGTACAGGCTAATGGACATGGTCCCAGTCCTTATGGAATTTAGAGAAGCACAACCAAGCAAGCAACTTCAATGCAGTGTTGGACTTGCAGAGATGGGTGTGTGCAGATTTCCCACACTATTTTCTCTTTTTGTCGACATTTGAATTTCTCTACAAGGTTTTTGCAAAAATATACTAAATGTTATTCATTTGATCAATGTGTTCATCCAACAAGTATTTGTTAAATGCGGCCCAAGGGTCAAGACTACGCCGGGAGAACAAGACAGAAGGGATCCTCACCTTAAAAGAACCGTCTGGCAATGGTAGATTTTTGCTTATCAGACAAGTGAAAACAGCTAAAACTGTTTAAAGAATTTTAGGGGAAAAAATTAAAAAAAAAAAAAAAAAAAAAAGAATTTTAGGGGATCGGAGGAGTACTCAACCTGTCAACTTAATGGGATGAACATTCAAGGTGACTGTATGCATAGATTTTAAGAACTCTTTGCACAGGCATGGCCACCATTCAAAGTAATACCGTATCAGATAATGGCTGGAAAACTATGGCCCATAGTCTGGCTTATCTCATTTTGTAAATAAAGTTTTATTAGCATACAGGCATGTTATCATCTTATCATGTTAACATCTTATCTATGGCTGCTTTCACACTAGTGCAGAGGTGAATTCTGTGACACAGACCATATAGCCCACAAAGTGAAAAATACTTACTATCTGGCTTTCTAAAGACAAAGTTTGCCATCTCCTGCCCTGTAGTGTTCTTCACAGGATACTGTTAGGAAAATTTAAAAAAAAAAAAAAGAAAGAAAGCTTTCTAGAATTAAATCACCAATCCCCCAGGTTTTCTTTGATGGCCCAGGTTTTTCACACATTGGGTTTACTTAGAGCTATAAATCTCTGGCTTTAACTGGAAAGCTTTAAAAAATCCTCATGCCCAGGCCACACACCAATCCAATTAAATTAGATACCCTGGTGATGGGTCTTGCAGAAAATCTGTGTTTTCCGTTTTGTTTTTTTTTTTTTTTTAAAGATTTTATTTATTATTTATTTGAGAGAGAGAGAGAGTGCGTGAGCTGGGGGAGGGAGAGGGACAAGCAGACTCCGCACCAAGCACAGAGCCTGATGTGGGGCCCGATCCCAGGACCCTGAGATCATGACCTGAGCTGAATCCAAGAGTCAGATGCTTAACTGACTGAGCACCCAGGTGCCCCCCAAATCTGTATTTTTTAAAGCTCTCTTAGGTAATTCCAATGGATAGCCAAGGTTAAGAACCAGTAGCTTGAACAGAGGGGCATCAGCCTTGCATTAAATTTTCAAGGGTGAATGCAGACTGTTAGTCCAATGCAGCGGCCTCATGGAAGCTGGCCTGCCCCTGGACCCAGGGCCATTGGGAGGGCCAGCAGGTCCTGGACTGACACAGATGTTGTTACTCAATGGTGAAAGCAGGCAGGCTGCAGGCAGTGGTGTGCTAGTAAATGTTTAACAATTGGAGGGGGAAAAAAAAAAAAAGCCCTGATTGCTAGTGCTTGCTCATTTCTGTGGTATAAATACTCCCACTATGGACAACTTCGATCTACCAACTGGACATCACTGAATGCAGAGCTAGGAAGAGATGTAGAGTAGCACATCATTATATAGTATTTCTTTATACAGATGTGATAGATGTAAGTAATCTTAAGAGCATATAATAGTAAAGTAATTAGGCAGTGAGGAGTTTTGAATATTATTACCTTGGTTTGAAATAAATACAATTTATTTAACCGCAGTTAAGTTCGTGTAACTTTACTTTTAATAATGTCTTGCAAAAGTCCTGGAAATTTAACATTTGGCTTTCATGGTGACTAGCACAATAGTCACTTTAGGGACTCACAAGGCCAAGAGAGAGTTTGGAGTTGTCCATACAGGAAAATAACCACGGGAGAGATAGCTGGTAGTTACTAACAGAATTCACATGGCAAACATAGTAAGGTAAAGGAACTGTGGTTGCTTCCTGACAGGATGACCTTGGCACGTTGGTTCATTTCCTGAGCCTCAGATTTCTCACCTTTTAAATGGGGTTATGATAATATGGGCTCTGCAGCCAAGACAGCTTGGGTTCAAATACTGGCTCCGCCACTTCCTACTTTGTGACCTTGAACAAGTAACTTACCTCTCTGAACTTCTGTTTCCTCATCTGTAAAATGGAGATAATTATAGTGTCTACCTGATGTAGGGGCTAAATGTTCTTTTCTAGATAAACAATATATGG
This sequence comes from Phoca vitulina, assembly GCF_004348235.1. Classification (NCBI taxonomy): domain Eukaryota; kingdom Metazoa; phylum Chordata; class Mammalia; order Carnivora; family Phocidae; genus Phoca; species Phoca vitulina. The sequence goes on from NW_022589749.1 coordinate 7,846,266, forward strand.
CACATGGTAAATAATCAATAAACTTTAGCTCTCATGATCATCTTACATGTTTGTATAGGATTAGATGAACTACTTCTTCACTGGGGGCTATGTCAGTCATTAATACTTCTGTGCACAAGGTAGTATTGCACTTATTGACTACTTGTGCCTGAGTAAGGTCATGTGACTAGTTTTGGCCAATGAGTTGAAAGCAGAGGTGATGTGTCACTTCCAGATCGAGCATTTTATTGTTGCCACAAGAAGCTCTAGAGCCATCCATTAGCCTGAGTCCTTGAATAACTGTGATGAGCAGAGCCCACTGCCCACCCATAACGGATATGAAACCTTGGACATGTCAGGTAAGCAAGAAATATGCCTTTGCTGTGTTAAGCCATTGAAATTTGTGAGTCTTTTGTTACTGCAATATAATATAGCCTATACTGACTGATACATGGCTTAATAAACAGCATTCATTACTATTAAGAACATCTCCAGAGTCTCCAAAACTACAAATGTCACCCCAAAACTCTTATCCTATCCTCAACCTGGACCAAATGCCTTTAACAGGAAACTTTAACTAGTACTGGCTCACTGGCAAGATACAGGGAATAAGGTCTGGTATTAACTGTCCAAAACCTACACTTGAATCTGCCACTTGCTAGATCTGTAATCTCAAGCCAATCACATCAGTTTTCTGAACCTCAGTTTGCTGATCTGTGATATGGGAATAATAACAAGGATCAAATTTACATTTCCAGGCTGTTGTGCAACTAAAATGAGAGAGTGTATTATCTAAAACACAAGCTATTACCACTGGAGGAAATTATGATCTCTGATTATGATAAAATTGGATTATTTCCACTGCACTTCATCATCAAGCTCCCAAAAAATTCCAATCAAGTTTTTGTTTTGTTTGAATTAACTACCTCTAGATCTAATTCAGAGTAAACTGTATCTCTGATCTCTTCCTGCAGAGAAGTCTACATTCTTGCATCTCTCTCTCTTTCTCATCTTGCTCTGAATCACTGACATTCTACAATATGCCTTGGCCACTTGTCTGAACAATTTCCCTCCTTCTCAGAAAGTTCTTCCTAAAGTCTTCCTTAGAAATGCTTACCCCAGGGATTTAATTAACACCAGGGCCTATATATCGACTTACAATCAAAATGCAGAATGAAATCTATATATCCAAATGATGTCCACAAACCAATTAGTTAACAACACAAAGCCCTTCAACTGCCAACTTCTTAAACATTACAAAAAAAAAAAGAGGTTCTTAATTTCATCACTTTGTTTTCACCACTTCTCAACGTTGTGCAGGCCTTGGCATTTCCTAATTATGAGCACAGCCTAATTCAATCAAGATTCTGCCACTGGTTTTTCAAATGCTCCAACTAATGCAGTGAAAGCAACACCTTTTTTCCCCCAAACAAATTAATCCTCTGTATAATAATCATTACCTGAAATTTTCATTTTTAAAAAATCGTAATTACACATATCTACCTGTCAAGTAAACAGAAGTTCTCAACATATACTGCATGTCAGCAGGAACTAAGAGTTAGGCAGAAGGCCTAGAAAGGGTTTGGAGGGTTAGGCCTTGGTTTCTCTATTAGCAAACAGAGACCAAGGTGTGCATCAAATTGTGAATGACAATAGTCAGTGACCTGAAATGTATGTCATAAGAGCAGGAAGGCATTTGTTCATTTGTAAATCTTTATTGAAAACTTAACCGTGTGCCAGTCTGTGAACAAGACAGACCTGATCCCTGCCTTTATGGAGCTTATTATCTAGAGGTGGGAGACAGACATAAAACAGATAATCATGCAAATAATATTACCATTGTGACCAGTGCCAAGCAGAAAGAGAGGGGGCACCAGAGTGTAAAACAGGAGCTATATCATCTAATCAGGAGGCAACAAAGACCTCCTTCAGGAGATGGCACCTGAAAAAGGAACAGAAGTAAGCAAGAGGAAGAGCAGGAGAAAGAAAATGAAGACATACCATGTTCATGGATCGGAAGACTCAGCATTGTTTAGAAATTTTATTCTCTCTAAATTGATCTACAGATTCAAGGCAGTCCCAATCAAAGTCCTAAGAGATTTTTGTTTTTGTAATAACTGACAAGCCAATTCTAAAATTTATATGAAAATTCAAAGGACACAGAATATCCAAAGAAATCTTGAAACAGAAAAACAAGGTTGGAGGACAAGCTATCTGACTTCAAAACTTACTGTGAAGATATAATCAATAAAGTATAGTATTGCTGTAAGGATAGACATATTGATCAATTCAACAGAATAAAGAACCCAGAAACAGACCCACACATAGATGCTCATTTGATTTTTGAAAAAAAGGCACCAAAGCAATCTAAAGGGAAAAGGAAATTCTTTTAAACAGTGGTGCTGGAACAACAGGATATCCACATGGGGGGAAAAATGACCCTCAAATCTCACACCATACAACCTCACACCATACAAAAAAATTAATTTGAGATGAATCAGAGATCTAAACATAGATACTAAAACAACAAAGCTTCTAAAAGAAAATATACAAGAACAGATTCATGATTTCGTAGGACACAGGGGAAAGAATATTCCAGAAAGAGCAAACAGCAGGGGAAAAGACCCTGGAGAAGGAAAGAGTTTGATTTTCTTGGGCGTGGAGGGGACCAAAAGAAGGCCAGCAAGGCTGGCATGTGGTGAGTGAGGAAGGAAGTGGCAGAGTTAGAAACACCACCTGCTACAGTGATCTTTATAAAAAACCTGCACTTTTAGAAATGAAAAGACAAGCTGCAGGCTGGGAGAAAATATCTGCAAATCATGTATCTGACAAAGGACTTACTTCCAGAAAATATAGAGAACTCTCAAAACTCAACAATAAGAAAACAACCCAATTAAGAAATGGGCAAAATATCTGACTAGACACGTGACCAAAACAGATATACACGTAGCAAGTAAGACATGAAAAGATGCTCAACATCATTAGCCATCAGAGAAATGCAAATTAAAACCACAATGAAATACGACACACCTATTGGAATGGCTAAAATTGAAAAAGAAAAAAAAAAAAAAAACCCTGATATACCAACTGTTGATGAGCATGTGGAACAACTGGAACTCATACATTACTGGTAGGAATGCAAAATGGTACAGCCACTTTAGAAAAAATTTTGGCAGCTTCTTAAAAAGTTAAATATAAACTTTATCAAATCAGCCAGCAATCCCACCCCTACGTATTTACCCTAGAGAGATATAAATTATACTCACACAAAAAGCTGCATGCAAATGTTTATAGCAGCTTTACCCATAACTGCCAGAAACTGCAAACAACTCAAACATCCTCCAACAGGTAAATGAATAAAAACTGTGATAGAACCATACAATGGAGTACGACTCAGCAATGGAAAGGAACAAAGTTCTGAGGCACAAAACTACATGGAGAAATCTCAAACACAATGCAGTAAATGAAAGAATGTAGATTTTAAAAAATGTATGTAGTTTTATGTCTATATCTATATCTATGTCTATGTATTCCGCATCATTCCATTTATATGACATTCTGAAAAGGGCAAAGCTATAGAGACAGAGAACACAGCAGTGCTGCCAAGTGTAAAGGGTGGGTAAAGAGTTTGAATATAAGGGAGCAGCATAAGGGAATTTTGGGGGGTGATGAATCGGTTCCATATTCTGATTGTGGTCAGAGCTCGGAGGACTGTATACTAAAACAAAACAAAAAATTACTGTATGTAAATTAAAAATAAAACTTCGCTGGTCATCTCATCTCCTACTTAAGCATTTTGCCACGTTCCCCACTACTACTAGAGGGAATTAAAAGTTCTTAGCCAGATGTTCAAGGCCTCAAAACACCTTCCCAGGCTCCTTCCCAGCCCTTCTCTACCCAACCATGCTCCCTGGCTTCTTCCTCCACTCTAGCTAGCAGGATCTTCAGGGCTCTAGTCCAGGACCTCTCTTCCTCAGGGCCTTTGTTCATGCTGTTCCCTCTGCCTGGACTGTCCTTACATCTGTCCCTCCCTCCGTCCCTGGCAAGCTAGTATTTGTTCCTTCCAAACATGGCTTAAATGCCACCTCCTTGGGTAGTCTGCCCAAAGCAGTGCCCAAACTACATCTTGGGTCAAGGTGTGTACATTCCAAAGGGTTAATATGTGGGAAAAGCAAGAGAGGCAAGGGACATTTGTCCAGTTGAAAAACACAGACTTTCTTAATAAGCCTTATTTAACCTAAAGAAAACGACAAGCTGGAAACTCTCAGGAGATGGAAGTCTGGACAGGGTTCAGCTACTCAAGAGAGAACCGATCCTTAAGTTTTGCCCCTTTGGAGGCTCCAAAGCACACAGCTTGTCCTAAGTTTCCCATGTCCCCATGTCTCCCTGTGTTACAATCTACAGTGAAGAAGCAGTTCCTTCTCCACACCCAGACGGATAAAGGCAACAGCGAAGCCCCAGAACACCACTTAAGACAGATTTCTTAGGCCGTGGCTCTGCGAGTCAGAAATAAAAAGTGGGGCTTCAGCATCGTGCAATTAATGCAGCAAACATTGATTTCTGCACTGTAAGAGGCTGGTTCATTAATTCCAGATGCTCCCACCAGTCAAACCGAGGCTCGGCTTCTTTGCAAGATGAGGCAAATGAGAATACTGAATTTTAAAATTCCTTTCTGCAGCAACCTTTATTACCAAACAGAGCATAAAACCCACCCACCCAGACTGCTTAATTCTTCCTAAATAATTAACAGCACCTGCTCACCTCCCCGTTTACATGGGCAAAAACTCATCGCGCTGCTTGATGGATGCCCAAGTGGACTCTTTCTTATGAGAGGAGAGATCAATTGGCCACCGATCTTGGCTACCCCCACCCAATCCTGAACAATCACTGTATTTGCTTAGTGGAATATTCTTCCACGCCTCCCAGCACCAGGACCCCTTTGCTGGATTAGATTTTTCTCTGAATCACCTTTGGAAGGTAAAGACCCAATAGGGACTTCCTAGGAAAGATGTCTGAGGGTCCTTCGAGGAGAAAAAGAAAAAAGGAAGCCCCTGCAGAGAGCCATTTTCCTTTGGAAGAAGCTTCAGCAAGTTGAAAACTTTTTTTTTTTTTAAGTTAAATTCTCTTTTAAAATCCTTGGCAGGGGCACCTGGGTGACTCAGTTGGTTGGGCATCTGACTCTTGGTTTCAGCTGGGGTCATGATCTTCTTGGAGTTATGGGATCGAGCCCCATATGGGACTTGGTGTTCTGCACTCGTTGCTCAGCCGGAAGTCTCCTTGTCCCTCCCCTTCTCCCCGCCCCCCACCTGCCTGTGTGCCCCATGCACCTGCTCTCTCTCTAATAAATAAAAATCTTTAAAAATCTTTAATAAAATAAATAAATAAAAATTAAAATCCTTGGCAGATTTAACAAGGCTCAGAATCTGTAATTCAAGTCCAAGAAGGCACAGGAATTGGCCAACCATATTACTGGGTTTTCTTGCTATTCAGTGGAGCCTTGATATGCAAAGTGTGGCCCATGAAGGTAGCTCAGCATCACCTGGGAGTCTGCTAGAAATGCAGACTCTCAGACCCCACCCAAGTCCTAGTGAATTAGAATCTGTATTTAAACAAGATCTGGAGGTGATCCATGTTCATATTAAAGTTTGAGAAGCATTGGTTCAAGTTGTCTGTTTCAGAGAAGTAACAATCAGGAAAGACCACTGTCATCTCTGTTGGGAGAGTAAGAATGCCTTTTGCTTGCCTCCTGTAAGCTAAGACATCCAGCCCTGCCATTCCAAGAATCACCATAGCACTCAGACAAAACCTTCCCATAAGGCCACCAGCTAAGGTGATCAGGTCACTGACCCAGTGATCATATCCTGGCATGGTTCAGAAAACCCCAAAAGATGAAGCCCTCGGTGCTATTCAAAGGGTGGTCCCTGGACCAATGGCATCAGCATCACCAGGGAACTTTGTATACATGCTAAATCCCTGGGCACTCCAGGCCTATGATTCCCCAGGAATCAGAGAAGCTCTCCAGGAGAGTCTTGTGCACACCAAAGTTTGAGGACTCCCGATTGAGATCTCTTGCCAAAAGGATTCCAGTGAAGTAGAAATCTGAAGGCCATACTGACATCTGATGGCTATACTGTTTCAATGGACTCCCTCGACTGGGACTCCAACTCAATGTGGGCCTTGGAGTTGGGGGAGACCCACCCTTGTTTTCTTTCAAATGAAGAAGAAGTTGGGAGAACGGAGTAAAAGTGAATAAACAGTTCCCACTAGGTCATTAACCTGGGACAGGGCTGGGAAAGTGATGAGGTGTCTGGGATCCAAGTTCAAAGCCACTGCCCTGAACTAATGATGAGTTCTTTGGTGAGAGGCATCAACAGGCCCAAACCCTCCCCTCACCTGTAGCCCATCCTCTACCCCACTCTCCCAATTCACATGAACAGTTTCCTTATCCAAGAGGAACTCAACGGATGAAACACTTGGTCTTTTGAACGTGTGGGTTCCCACCTTTGTGCCTCCCCAGCCTTCTCAGTTATCCTGGGGAACGTAACAAAGATTTCATGCACCAAATACCATCCGGCTCCAATTGTCATTTCAGGATTCGCACCGTTTTAATGAATGCCAAAACTGTTTTTTCACTTGATAGAGCCTGACAAGACCAACAATCATAGATTAGAGAGAAACTTCTTGCTTTTCAACAAAGGTTAATAAATAGTGACAGCATTAAGTCTATTCTGATTAACTATGCTGAAAGATATTATTGCTGTTTGTAACATGAAATCATTATTGGATTAAGCACAGCATATAAAAATGAAATGTGAGTTTTAATCTCAAACACAGACATTCAGGCTGCTCAGATAAAGGCGGGGATAACACTCAGAGGCCCATATTAATTTTTAAGTTGTTCTGGTGAAGGGATATTATCTGTCATTTGTCTGGTCTGTATTTGACGGTCCCTCGGTGAACTCTTCTTGCCCGCCCCCCACCTCCCAAAGATGCAAAGAGCAGTGACAACCCTCCTTTGCTAAGTCATATCACACTGAGTGTTAAAGCATGGCAGGAGGCAAACAGGGATCCAGGGACAGCAGGAGGCCTCAGCCTTCTAGAGGTTCTCTGATTTCAAAGACCTTCCCCAAGAAAATGGCAATCCCAAGGAGGGGATGTGTTGGAGGTTGGCGAGACCCACCCACATTTTCTAACTGAAGACACTGGGGGAAAGGAGTAAAAGTGAATAAGAGGCTCCTAGTGAGTCATTAACCTGGGACAGGGTTGGGAAAGAGATGACATCCAAGTTTAAAGCCACTGTCTTGCCCCTTCCCTACCATCCCATCCACTGTGGACACTGAAAAGGCCCCTAGTTCAAGATATTTTGTGTATTCATTCATTCAGCACCCAGAATGTGATCTCTAAGTACCATGTCCCAGTAAAAGGATCCAGGACTCCTATAGCTGAGTCCACAGCTGAAGTGGAAAACATACAAGGAAATGTTTCCTTCCTGGAAGGCAAGGAGGCTGTCCAAGACCACTAGAGGAGTCCAAAGGATTCAGAAGCTGACTTGCAGAGGCCCCATGCGCCTGTGTCCCATCAGAGGGCATGAATAAGGATAAGAACTTAGATGGATGAAGACACTTCAATTATGCTTGCACCCGTGGGTTTATAATATTTTAAAAACAAGCAAACAAAAAAAACCCCTCTCATTGGCCCCTTTTGGAGGATGCCAGGGAACCAACTCTTTATTTTGAAAACTGGCAAATAAAGAGAAAGAATTAAACATTTATTTTCCCTTTCCTGGGCACACTTTCATTCAGCAAATAATTGATGAGGAGTGGTTTCTCTGTAGAGACATCTTCCAGCTAAGAAAGAGAGGGACAGAGTCAGTGTATGAACATTTTGCAACCTTTAATGAATTAATGGACCTAGGCAATGATTATCAGTGGGCATGAAACCCAGTGGGTGAAGAGCTGATAGGGAACTTGACAATGCATGGATTAGGCTGACAGCTCCTGAACCCACTGATCAATCTCAATGTCAAAGAAAGGGAGACAGCCAGACCTCGTGTGCCTCCTGACAATAGGGCACACTGCCACCCGTGATGTGGTCTTGCCAAAAATATTGAACTGGTATCTGATCAAGCCTCGGGGCTACTGCCAGTTCACAGGAGACCCAGGCGATGGAGGAGAGTGTTAAATGATACCACAGGTACATGTTCAGCCCAGAGCCAGTGGAAGGAAACTGTGGGACAAATAGCCTGGCTAGAAAAAAAGAGGAAAACAAAGAGGGAGAGCAGGAGGCTAGGACAGAAAGACAGGGCAGAGATCAGGGGAGGAGAGAGGGGACAGAGAGGGAGGAGGACACAGAATAAAATATGAATCCATGAGTCCCTAGTGATAGAAATAAATAACTGGATAAACAAAGGAGCGAGAAGGTAAAGCTCTTCAACTAATAAATTCAGAAGTAATGATGGAAAGAGAAAATCACCATTTGGCAAACACCACAGCAGTAATTGTTTCAGGCAAGGAGCAACAACATATGCTAAAATTAGTGGGCAAAAGAATGATGAGTAACCGAGTATTTACATTGTCTCAAAATGTTTCCCCACAAGATACTTATTAATAATGAAGGGAAAAATAATTAACTTCACAGTGGAGATTCCCAGCCGACCTCACCTTAAACAAGTGACCAAGTTAACATCACTGGTAATGGGACAAATGGACATCATGTGCCTCCTGATATGATGTACTGAGAAGGACACAATATCACTCTGGTGGTATTTCTGCCAAAAATGAGTAAACATCCTACATTCACAAACCAAAGGATATTCTACAAATAATAAATGGCCAGTTCTCATCAAAAAGTGTCAAGGTCGTGCAACCACAAGAGCGCTGCCCATTAGAGAGTGGCCTCAGATTCTCCCTCACTGTGACACAGTTCCTAAAAAGTCTATTTGAGATTCACATATCAAACAGTTCTCCTTTTCACTTGGTCCTACAAGGCATCTGCCTGCATCCCAGCACTGAGTGAGGAGACAGTCATTGAATAAATGAATTCAATGAATATTAACAGCTTAAACAAAAAAAGGATTTTTACTGGCTCACATGACCTGAAAGTTCCAGGTCATCTGGCTTCAGGCATGGCTGTACCCAGCTGCTCAAATGATGTTAATCTCACACTGCTCATCTCCTGGCTCAGCTTTCCTGTGTGTGGGTGGCTTTGTTCTCAGCCAGGGTTTTCCTCTGGCAGCTCTGTTTCACCAGCTTGGCAACTCCCAGGGAAAGAAACTACCTCTTTCCCAGTAGTTTTAGCAAAAGTCCCACGGTTCACTGATTGGATCAATTTAGGTACATGCGCTTTAATCTGTTCCAGATTAAAGGAGACTAAAGGGACATGACAATTAATGCAATGCATGATTCAGAACTGGACCCTGGACCACAAAAAGACATCAATAGGCAACTGACAAAATTTGGGTAAAATCAGTACAAAAGATCATAGTGTGGTGTCAGTGTTAATTTCCTGACTTTGTAATTGTTCTGTGGTCATGTTGAATGTTAACATTTAGGGAATCTGGGTAAAGGGAATATAGGGAATTCTTTGTACTATTTTTGCAACTTTTTGTAAATACTTCGGAAACTATTTCAAAAGGCAAAGTTAAAAAATAAAATGTTTAAATAAATTATGTGTGAAGCCTTCCCTAACTGCCTTACCTCAAGAGGTTCCCTCTAGACAGCATTTCACAACACTCTTATTTTGCAACATGGAGAATTATAAATTCACTCTGGCTTCTTTGCTGAATGTATTCTCTTTCCCTAGCCTATGGGCCCTCTGCACCTAGGGCACTTTATCAGAGGGGATCACTGTATTCCCTTCACCATCCCCTCCTGTTCCTATGCAGTTTTTATTACTCTTTTAAATCACATGTTCCTCTGCATTTGGCTCATTCATTCACTCGTCCAGTCGATAAACATCTGAGGGCACAGGTGTGCTAGGTAAACAATAGATGTCGAGAACCCAGTGGTGATCCCAACACACACCTTTGTTCTGTGTCCATCAGACCGAAATCTCCACGGGACAGAGCCCATGTCGGCTTTGTTTCCTGCTCTGTCTCCAGCGCCTGTCACACAGTTGGCTTTCAAAAAGTACCCACTGAATGAATAAATGGATGCATGGCATTCACACCACCACTACCTCCAGCACCCACAGCAAGCATGCTAAGTGATCCCAGAACTCTTTCCCTTTAAGCCTGGCCAAACAGGCAGGCAATGCGTTTGCCTAAATACACAGAAGCCTCTGTCATCATCCGTTTTAAAGAAGGAATGAGGGTCAAAAGGCAGGAGGAAGTGACTGGCCTTCGAGCACTGACAGAACCCAGTCCCCTGATATCCAGCCCTGTGTAGGTCCCGCTGTCCCATGAGGTAGGAGACATTTCTACAACAGCTGCCAAGTTTTAGATAATTCCTGGGCCTCCTTAGACCTCACACCAACCTCCTTCTCGGTCCTCTCCAGTACATTCCCCTCCCCTGGTTTACTCCAGCTCAGGGGGACAGGCATGGAAACATTCCCCCCCCAAACAGGGTTACTGTGCTCATGTTTCAAAGACCAAAGAAACTGACATGAATATGACCTCATAAGCTGAGGGCTGCCTGCTTCTGACACTCAAGCCCGTCCTGAAACAGGACCACGGACAGCTTGCCCATCGGCTGTGCCACTCTGCACGGCACTTAGTCATACTTGATTTTCTGTTTGCCTCTATTTGTTTCCTGGGTTTACAACCAACTGAACCCTCTCCCTCACCAAGCCATGAGGTAACCAATGGTTGCAGGTATGGATTAAGTTCTACCTCTGAAAAGCAAGAAGTCCCAATCCTTTTCTGGGCCTCAGTTTCCCCATTTGTTAATAAAAGAGGGTGGCTTGAAGTTAGAGAGCCCTGGGTTCAGATCCCAGCATAGCCACTTCCTCAGAGACTATGCGGGCAAGTACAGAACTGCTCCCCGCCTCAGTTTCCCCATATGTGAAATGGGTCAATGCTGTGAGGCTCACGGGGGTTGTGGCTAGAAAGTGTCAAGCCCGTAGAACAGGTGTCTGACAGATAGTAGATGCTCCTTCCATCGAGAACTCCCAGAGGCAACAGAAGAACTCAGCGGGGAACACGGAGAAAAGAACTGTGATGTCTACATGACATCTTTGCCTGACTGAATTAGGCAGGGAATCTTGAGGAAGGATATATGTGCCCCGTCAGATGTCAAAAAAAGTTCCTCAGAGAAGAAACTTAGGCGGCCCAAGGACTCGAACAACCCACATCTGGTGGGTGCGCTGTGTGAGGGGTCTGCAGGCTGGCCACAGAGCTGGGAGACTGCCTGGTCACACCAGGCCTTGATTCAAGGGACAGGGTGACTGTCACCAGAAGCTACAGATGTTACAAAGGGCCTCAGTTTCCTGCTCTGTAAAATGAAGATAAGGTGCAGATTCAATGAGATGGTGTAAGTCAACACAGCACAATGCCTGGCACATAATTAGACCTCAACCAAAAGAAGGGGTGTTACTTATTATCACTGCTTCTGAATTTCAGAAGGAACAAATGTGATACACCGAGCTCATCCATTACCCATTTCACCTGACTTGCTGGTAACTCTTCTACCACATCCCTGCCCTTCCCTGTCCCCCTCCCCTCTCTGGGCCATACTGCACAACAGCTGGTCCCCCATCTCACCAGATGCTTCCATACCTCCCTACCTTTGGGCCTACCAATTCCTGATACAGAAGTGTTGTTCACTCTCCCCTTTCTATCACAGCAAAAGTGTCGTCATTCAAGGCCCTTGCCTTCCAAGAGAAGGCCTGCAGGATTTGCTCCATCAAAATCCATCACCCCCTCCCTGGTGCTCCCATGGCACCTTGCTTCTGTATCAGCAAGTGATACCAATTATTAGTTGCTAGTATCATCACTGTAAGAGGAGTTGCCATTAATTACCACCAAGAGAAATTCTCAGTCTTCTGGACAACTCCCCATAGCAGGCATCACTGTTCTCTTCACCTTACAGACAAGAAAACTGAGTCAATGAAGAGGGGAAGCCATTTGTGCAAGGTCACCTAGCCAGGAGGCAACAGAGGCGGACTTCAGCCTTGGGTCTTCGTGGCTCCAAAGCCCTTCCTCTCTTCCATGCAGGTGGGAGACTGCACGCCCCATTTCCCGGAGGCCCTGAGTGACGGGCCATGGAGAGAAGCAGAGCCGTGCACGAGCGAGCATACGCACGCAGGCACACAGCCTTCCGGCTTCCCACAGCGGCCCTCTCCTGAATTTCAAAACATCTCCCCTTCGCTGAGTCACCTTCCTGGGAAGAGGAGGAGAGAGATCAATACTTGTTGCCTATCAACTTGGTTATCAAATCAACCAGCATCAGCCCCTGAGGCCACAGCCGATTATTCCAAAACCCCCAAACCCCATTTCATTATAGTTAAAAGAACATTTCCTTTTAATCACCCCCAAATATTTCTGAGGCAGAGGAAAGAAATAAGACTGCCCAGGGAGAAGAGCAGACGATGCATCTTTACACAGAAGGGCACGGCGCAGCGCGCGGGGGCAGCAGGTCCTTCTCGGTGCAGGGACTGCTCGGCCCTCGATGTGGCTCCCAGGTCTATTGTGGGGGCAGTGAGGAGCTGCTCACAGGGCTGACTGGCCAAAGGTAGCTACTTAGAGGAGAGCTAGCCACAAGACATGGCAGTGGAAACCTGGCCAGGAGAAACACAGTGTTTCAAGAGAACACCAAGGCTGAAGTCCCATTCATCCTCTGCGCGAACCACATGGCCCCCACACTCCCGTCCTTCCTTGTGAAGAAGCACTGACATTCTCGGAGGGCCACAGCAGGCTGCAAGCTCAGGTGGACAGTCCAGGTGAAGAGCAAGGGCTGAAGTAGAAGTTAAGGTAAATGGGGCAGGGGCCCCTCTGACACTTGGTGCTCTGTAATGTTGGGGGGGTCTCTGAAGCTCACTGGGCTGCAGTTTCCTCCTGTTAAATAGCTATTGAGTTTATAATCCCCCTGTCTATTGTGACTCTGAAAACAGCACGGCAGTAACGGTACCAGTACCGATAATGGTTGAGTCAATGAGCACTCACTGTGGGCTGGGTCCTTTCCTAAACACATTATGTGAATTATCTTATTTTACAGATGAGGAACTGGTAGCACAGAGAGGTGAAGCAACTTGCCCCAAACACACAGCCAGAGGGCACAGAGCTGGGATTTGAACCTGGGAGAGCCTGGCCTCGGGAGAGCCTGGCCTCTGAATTGGGCTCCTTCCCCCTTTCCCACCTCCCCAACTGGTCCGGGTGAGGTCTAGGCTTCGGACCCAACCATAAATGGATGGGTTCAGCAAGACAATTCCTGGGGTTCCCTCTGGACCCTATTGACCCACGACCCCCATGAGCCATCCTGGGATTTGGCTTCTAAATTAAATACTCCTTAATGCCCCAAGTCCATCAATAAGCACTTATTAGGTACCTACCATATCTTTTATATTAGGTATGGGGTGGGAGAGGGGAAAGAAAGGCAAGAAATGAAACTCTGGTCTGCTAGGGATGCTGGCCTGATATGAACACAGTGCAGGTAGGACATAGCTGAATTAGATACAAAGCAAGAAAAAAGATGCCCTAAGAAAGAGAAAAAATACAAAAGACGATAAGGGCAAAAAGAAAAGGTGGCAGCTATGGATCTCAAGCAGGATTTCAAGGGCAGGCAGGTTTGAGATAGGTGAAAGAGAGGAGAAGAACACTCCCAATGGTCAGAACAGCTTGGGCAAGTGCATGGACCTAAGGTGGTCCAAGTACAATGGATCCTGGGGCTCTTGCTAGAGCTACTGGGAAAGAGGTGCTTTCTTTCCCTGGGAGTTGCCACGCTGGTGAAACACAGCTGCCAGAAGAAAACCCTGGCTGAGAACAAATCACACCCACACGGAGGAAAGCTGAACCAGGAGATGAACAGGATGAGAGAACATTATTTGAGCAGCTGGATATAGCCATGCCTGAAGCTAGTGACTTGAAACTTTCAGGTCATGTGAGCCAATAAAAATCCTTTTTTGTTTAAGCTGTTTCCAGGTGAGTTTTTCTCACACACAATCACAAGAATCCTACCCATGATAGTGGAGAGTGCCCCCGATTCTCCCTCACTGTGACACCGTCCCTGAAAAGTCCATTCGAGATTCACGCATCAGTTCTTCCCTCTCACTTGGTCCCACAAGGTGTCTCCAGGCATCCTGGCACTGAGCACAAAAATATTCATTGAATGAATGAATGACGTCTCCCCCACAGTCAGTGCACCACCTGTCTGTTGAGGTCACATTCACCGCCTCAAATCCAACCCCTCGTCTTGGAGTTACGTGATAATGTCTCAATTTTCTGCCAGCTCCTCTACCTCTGGCCATCACAATCACAGTTAGGTGATTAACTCTAGGAGATGTTCCAGGCACCCACAGCTCTGCAAAGTGTTCATTGCTGGAGGAGGGATGTCCAGATCAGGCCCCCTCCTTCCGTGGGAAGCTACCAGATTGTGCCTGAATCCAATCTCCCCCCTTAGCTGCAGTAAGCTCAGGAGCATAATCCACCTGCTCATCCAACAAGCATGTGTTGAACAACAACTACACAGCAGACCGTTTGCTCCAATGAGTCTGGTTATAGGACTGGGCACAGGGGCAAAAACCCAGCAGAATTTCTTTTCCATGATATAGAAGAGGCTCCACCCCCACAAGCTAATAAAACCCTTAAGATAAGAGTAGTAGCTCCTGTAGGCAGGAAACTCACAAACTTATCTATTGATAATAATAAAACGTTTTAAACTAAAACTAAAAATAATCCCCCCTCCCCCCCCCGTCCCATAGACATCAGGGCATCAAAGTTGAATCTTGTCAATATTTCTATTATACTGGCAAGGAATGCCTTGCAAAAAGATAAAATAGTAATAATTACAACAGTTTTTTAAAAGAAATCATTTACCACACCAAATGCCAGGCTAAATGTTTTAGCTATACTGTTTCATTGAATCCTTGCTACAACCCTAAGCAATGGGGAACTGGAGGCTCAGAGAGGTTAAGTAAGTGGCCCAAAGTCACCCAGAAACTGGAGGAAGCAGGATTTCTATCCAGATCTGGAAGATTCCAAAACATCTCCAAACCTCAGCTTTCTCCTTTATTAATGTAGGGATAAGCAGAACCGACTTCAAGGGGTTTCTACAAAGGCTAGATGAGATAATGCACGCAAAGTGTTTTAGCACGTGGCCTTGCCCATGTGAAGGGCTCTACCGGCTAGACTGGGTATTTCATCCTCAGCGTGTTTGACATGGTTTAAGGCAGGTGGGCTCAGGGCACCATGTGGGGCCAGGCTCAGTGGAAATTCCCTTCCATACGTGGCTCTCCCTCCGCTGTCTGCCACGGATGCTCAAATGCCAGTCGCCTTTTGACAAGTGCACAAAACAGTTTTGGGTGCCTACAGCCTGCTGGATCCACCCTGACAGGGAGAACTGCCAGGTGGCTCTCTTGCCGCCTGGCTCCTGCCCAGAGTGACTTAACCCAAGTCTGTACCTGCTTGCCAAATCACTGGAGGAAAGATGAGCATAGCATGTGGCCCAGCCCACCCACGCAGGACACGCACCCTAGAGCCCATGCCATGTTCTCCCTGGCACTCCCAGCTGGGTGCCTGGCACACAGCAGCTGCCTGACAACATAGAGTGGGCAAGACTGCAGAAAGAGTAGGTTACAAGTTGTGTTAAAAAAAAAAAAATGATGATATTGTATGCTGACGGGATGTTTTAATCTGGATTCAGGCATTCCAGAAATAACAATAGCTCACGCTCTACAGCACTAACCTTTATGTAAGGTAAGGAATTTAACCCTCACAACATCCCATGCAGTAGGCACTATTATTAGCCCAATTTTACAGATAAGCAAACTGAGGCACAGACAAAATGGCTTGTCTATGATCACACACAGGTAAGATACACCGAACCCAGGCTGTTCAGCCCACACAAATCTGCCGTGTTCAAGAAAGGACCTGAGGTAACAAGTGAGAGACAGCCCTGAGGCTGCCACTTTCATGCTTCCCATTTTGCAGACAAGAAGACTGAAGCTCAGAGAAGCTGAGCAACATGCTCAAGGCCACAAAGCATTTGAAGCCAGGCTTCAGATCTGCATTCAGAACTGGTTCCCGATCACATTAAATTTTGCATAGCACCTGGTTTCTACTCTGTAAAATCTGACTCCTCCACACCAGCCACCTCATCTTGCAGAGAGTGATACCACAAAAGACAAATCCCAAAGATGGGGAGGTGAGTCAGATGGGGACGGGGATTGAAAAGAGGTTCCCCTGGCCTCATGGAAAAGCCCAACAGCCACCAGGTTCCCTGCAGGGCATGGGTTTTCTGCCCTAGAGAAATGACTGTGGCTGGCTGCACCACATGGGCGGGGAGGGTTCAGGGCTGCTGCAGTGTGGCCATCTTGGGGAGCCCTGACCATCTATAGGGCTGTGGCCAGAGCCCCCACCACCCAGCTCAGGGAAACCAGGCCTGGGGCAGATCAGCAACGGTCTAGTGGAGGCTCCCATTGTTGGGTGCAGGTGTGCTTGGAAAAAGCACATTCTGTCCATAAAATAACTTTATATTTAGAAAGCAGCATCCCTTCCACAAACAAAACACACATTGCTGTATGGCCCAAGCTGCAAAGGTAAAGCTTGTTAAAATCTCAGCTAGAGCAGGGTGGGTTAAAAATGCCACGAACCCCAGAGGCATCTGTGTTTCCTGAGTCTCTGACCCAAGTTGAAGGCAGCGGGGAGCCTGGGTGCCTGTCGCCAGTGCTGCAAGGCTGTGTTCTCAAACCAGGGAGGTTCCTGACAGGCTCTGACCCAAGGACGGCTCTGCTGGGGGCTCCGTATGCGAGAGGACAGGAGAGCACCATACATGCTCTCACGTGCAACATGCTCACGACACACGCTCTCACACACTCTCTCACATGTGTATACCCACACATAGCCTGGCTCACACTCTCACACGCAATGTGTGTTCACACATGACATGCTCTCACATGCAATGTGCACACGCACACAACATGCTCCCCCATGTGATACACTCTCCCACACATGTCCACATGTTCAAATACATTCTCACATACTCACATGTACACGCACTTTCCCTCATGCTCATGTGCACACCCACACACACATGGGCATATGGACCCATGGTCACACACACATGTGCCTCCCCAAGATGCTCACACACATCCACACACAGAAAAAGACATGCAGAGTCCCAGAGAAACATGCCCAGACCCGTACCCAGCCACACCCAGCCACACCCATGCCTACCTCCCGAACACACACAGACACACACAACTCAAGAACATACGCGCACAAAGATCCACACTTGGTCTTGCACGCGGACAACCCCCCAGAGCAACGATGCACACAGCGAAAAACACCCAGGGAGCCACCCATGTATACACACCGGGCTGGATGCCCACACGGACACATGGACACACACACACACACACACACAAAGTCACAGCCTCCTGCTCTCACACCCCCAAGATCTCCTAACCAAAGGCAGGCCCTGGCACTCACCCTGGGCAGGACCGTCCAGACACAGGTGGCGGTGCTGTCCTTCCAGCCCCGGCCTGGCAGCCGAGCCCACTCTAAGGGCCTGTCAAACAGCACCACCAGCAAATAAAAAGCGAATGTGCAAAAATAAAACCGAAAGGCTGCGATAAAGCAGTCCCCTTCCCACAGGACTCTGCGCTGACGCAGGTTCTGCTCTCTGCAATAAACATTTTCATTCTAATTTTAAAAGACATTAGCATTACCTCTTTGGCTCTCCATCCAGCCAGACGGTACCTCGCCTGCTGGGCCACCCGCTGGCCGCCCCGGATGGTGAGGGGATGCAGGGTCCCAAGCCTCATACCCCAAGCCTGCAGCTCACCCTGCACGCTGGGTGCTGACCTAGGGACCTGCCGGCCAGCTGGGTTTTATTTACACCACGCTCATGGGAACCCAGGGATGACACACTGGATAAAGCAAAGAGATACCCCCAAACTTCCCCTGAAGAACGCTCTCTTGCTCCAGTCAGGATCTTCGCGGATCCAATCCTGCCCTCCAATATGAGGGCGCCACACACAAGAAAGGCAGCTTTCAAATGGCGGGTCTACCCCCCAACAAACAAGGGGCTGGGTGTGAACTGGGGCACCGTTCTCTCCCACCATCCCACAACTGGCCCTGCCTGCAAACTCACCTGCAACCTCGTGTCTCAGCTCACATCCCCTGGTAGCGACGCAATCTGATTTCTGGGCTCGGTGAGGACTTAAGGGAGAAGGGCAACCACACGCTAGTCTAAGGGGGGAAATGAGCAATTTTTATGAGCTTGGAGGCCCAGACCCCAAAATGTACCATCTAGCCTCCAGCCTGAGCTCTTCCCCCACCACGCTCACCCCCGAGGCCCCAGGCACTCTGAATAGGTGACTTCTGCAAAGCCCACCTCCGAGCCTTTGCCCCCACTGTTCCCTCTTCCTGGAACACACGTTCCTGTCTCTTCCCCAGAGCTGTGCCTGGTTCTCCTTCAGATCTCAGCTTCCAGTCATCCTATATTGTTGGGATCTGGGGATCCCATACTGAAGGGGGCAGCCCAGTTCCTGTTTTCATTGAGCTATAATGTAGGCAACCTCCTCCGGGAAGCATCCTCAGCCTCCCAGATTTTGTTGAGCACCACTCCTCAGCGCCCACAGGCCCCTGGATTCCCCGTTTAGGGGACAGCTCTCCACAGGCTGGTTCCACCTGCCTGTCTGCGGTCTGTCTCCGGTAGCTATGACTAGGGGCTCCCCAAGAGCAGGGAGCAATATGCCATGCCTGCCAGGTCTCCCTGCGCCGGGCACAGCATAAGCCCAAGAGGTGGATGCTGAGTACATAAATGAACGAACAGCTTATGGTGGCAAAGGCATGGCTCACGGTCTTCCTCCTCTGGAGTCGCACAGAGAAACCAGGAAAGGAACCTAACTAAGTCCTTGCTAGAGAGACGACATGACATCGGCTCCAGCTCTTGTATACTCTGCCCTGGGGCTGGGGCTGCAGCCCCCTCCAGCCATTTCCTACTGTTTACACATCACTCTATTACCAACTGAGGCTCCACAGATCCCAAGCCTCAAACTGTGGAGTGGGAAAGAGAAATGTCAGCAGATGGCTCGCAACAGCCTCCCTCCAGGGCTTCCTGAATCTCCCTTTGAAATGTCCCTACATTAGCCTTCTCCTGGGCAGCCCTAGAGCCACAACCAGGCCCAGGGCCCCTTTGACACAGGCCTAGATGGTGGCAGGAGCCCCTCCCCAACTCCCTGACGGTTCTTACCTGACGATCCCTCCTCCCCACAGCAGCCTGAAGGCTCTTTGCCAAAGGTAATGAATCCTGTCACTGCCGCTCCAGGCTCAAACCCCTCCATGGCTTCCTGTAGCTCTTAGAATGGACCCCCCCCCCCCCAGATCCTCACCCTGAGCCTTAAGGAAAAGCCCAAACCCGACCCAGTGGCCTGATCTGAAACCCACCACCTGCTCCAAGCCTACCCTGATCCCCAATTAAATGACCCACCAGTCCTCAATGCCCTTGGTTCTCAACCTCTGTGCCAGCGCCCACGCTGTTCCCTATGTCTGATGCTGTTCCTTGGTGTAGAATGGCCACCCTAATTCCCTGCCTGGCAAACTCATTTTTCCAGCCCTGCTGCAAACAGTTCCTTTGCCACTCCTTCCCAGCTCCTGGCTCTCCTAAATGCCACAGAAAACCTCCATCTTATGCTGTCATGGGGGGTCTTCTCTCCCTGGTGACCCTCTTGAGAGTAGGAGTCCCATCTTATTTAACTAGGGGCTCTGCAGATCCGGCCCAGAGTAGACACATTAATATGTATTAGTGATTACTGCTGTGATGAATACAATTTTTAAGCTCCCCTTGCGGCCTGGTGCCTTGCTGTAAGCTCTCATATTAGTTTGTTTCTCATAAATCAAGCCAAAAGGAAAGATCCAGATGCCTCTGCTTGATCCCCAACTCCTTGTGCTCCAGTCTAGAGGTAGGGGGCTTGGGGATCAGCATGTGAGCAGTGGGGGGAAGGGTCCCTCAAAGAGGACACAGGGAGCAGGGGGGAGATGATGGGGCTCATCCCCCCAAGACAGGCATGTGAGTATCTGAGATGCTCACACTCAGCCCAGAACAACATGGGTCTGAGTTCCGTGTTGCATTCCCCCCCCCCCCCCCGTTACTATCCTGGAGCTCTGTCAGCAGTAGTCAGGACAGGGTTAGCATGAAGCAGGCTGTGTAGGCTTTTAAAAACAGGTGGGACCCTGAAAAAGGGACAGGAAAGATCCTGAGTACAAGATCCCCAGGGGTACTATGCTCTGCCCAGTGGGTTGGCAAGACCCTACTTTTAGAACATGATACTTTATCTTGAGGAAAGAAAATCACTCTCTGAAGGCAAGACCTTTGCTGCAGCCCCCCCCCCCCCCCCGCCCCCAACTTCCTCTGGCTGGGTCTCCTGGACAATTCCAGCTCTACTCACAAAGTAGAATGCCTTCCAAAGGGAAGAAGGAAGTTGGAGATGCAGCTGGACTAAGAAGTAGAGACTTAAGACATCAGAGACAAAGGACAGATGATGAGAATGCCGTGGGGCCTGGGGCAAGGGACTTTACCCCTCTGAGCCTCAGTTCCCTCACCCGGAAAATGGGTGTAATAAAAACTCCTGAGATCCCACACAGGGAACACCCAGCATGGGGCCTGGCCTCCTACTCTGCTCCACGTGTAGGAAGCATTATGACAATAATTTGGGTAAACCTAACTAGCTTCTAGAGAGCAGGAAAAAGGCCAGAGGGGAAGAGAGCAGCTCATGGTGGACAAAGAGACTTGGCCTGGGCAGTTAGGAAACTTGAGACCATGGTCCCACACCCCCCATACCCAGCCAGAAAGGCTCTGCTTTGTACCCTCTGGGCAGCCACAGGAGTGCTAACCAGCCTCTGGTGATGATAATGCTGAGTGCCAGGCAGTTCCTGATTCTCCACACTGGGGAGTTAGGGCGTGGGGTGGGGGTGGCGGGTGGGGTGGGCACGCTGTGGGGAGCATGCTCAGTGGCTAATCCAGGAGCTGTCACTCATCCATGAGCCGCCCTCATCGTGCCTCCTGCCCCTGGATTTGCTACCAGCTCTATCTTGTTCTGGGGGACATGGAACTTCCTAGCCCTTGCGCCCTTCCTGGAGGAAAGGGTGGGGGGTGGGGCTCAGGGCCTGAGCTCTGGAGGCAGATCATAGCTCCAGCAAAGAGCTCTCTGTGGAGCAGAGAGCTGCCACAGTTTACGGGGGTGGGGGTGGGGGTGAGGCTCATTCCAGGCCACTTACGATGCCAATCACTTTAGACCAGCATTTCCTGACTCTGCACAAGTCTCAGCATGCCCCCCATTATGGCTTCGAGACCTTGAAAGAGGGCAACAGTGCTCAAGGCAGACAAAATGGACAGAGGCTGTGAGTTCCCTCGGGTCATGAAGAGCAAAAGTAGTGACGATTATAACAACAGTAATATTAATCAAACATTCCTAATAGTGACAGCCATAAATATTGAACACCACCAGCTTTATACTGGATCTTACGCTGGCTCCTCCACCAACATTCTCTCATTTACTCCTCAGTAGACCCTTCAGAAAGGTAGCATTGTTATGCTTATTTTACCAACAGGAAACTGAGATTTAAAATGGTAAAGTCCTCTCCCCTGTTATCCCTTCTTACAGACCAGGAAACAAAGACCCAGAAAGGGCCAGCCACTGGTCTGAAGACACACAGCAGGTAAAGACCAGAATTTGATCCCAAGGTTATCTGACCTTCATGCTCTTAACCACAATTCTTTCCTCCCCAGCAAAACCCATGCCAATCATTCAACAAACAGTGGCCGAGCCTGTAAGAAACTCCAGGTAGTGTTCAGGGCTGGGGACACTGTGGTGAACATGAGGAGTCCCTGTGCTCTTGTGGCTGATCAGCTAATGGGGGCAAGACAGACACTGAAGGCTCCATCACTCCCGAGGGAGTGAGGAGTCCCCAGGGAGGGGATTAGGAGAGGACTTTATAATAAAGAGAGTTCACCACCTCCCAGAGATCAAGAACGCCCTCCTGGTTAAACAAGATGCATTCCAGGCCGCACGAAATTTCTGTACAGAGAGGCAAAACAGACATTCATTGGACAATCACGTAAATCCTTTCTATTGCTTAAAATGGTGGGTGCCACCAAACAGCTGGGCACTGTTGTAACCGGGGCCCAGCGGGAAGACACATGTCCCTGTTCCCTGTCCCCACAGACCCTCCAACCTGGAGGCAACTGAAGGCACTTACCTGGCAGGAAAGCCAGGCTCCTGGCATGACCCTTCCCTCCCCCTGCCAGCCCCAGGCCCCTGTAAACTTCTCCTGACCTGCCGGCCACACGGAGGTGGCCGGAGCTGCTCACTCGGGGCCCAGCCGCAGCCTCCGCTTCTCCTCCTTCATGCGGCTCTTGGAATTATCGATTCTGCCACTGGAACGGCCAGGATAATTTTGCTTAGCTTCAAATACCTGGTTCTCATGAATTCCTTGGCCAGAAGGTTATAAAGCTTCTTCTAAAACATGGGGGAAAGATTAAGCCTGCTCATGGTTAATAATACACTGTACCCTGTCCATCAAGCTGCCTGTCTGCTATTGGAAGTTCACTATTAGATACTTATTTAAACAGCCTCTCAAGACCTCCGAGGAAAGTGCAGTTATGCATTTTTCCCCTCCTTGCTGGCGCGAACGACTATAGATAAACATCAATTCGCTCCTGCGGATCACAGTCACAGTAAATAAATTTTTCAGGAAGCTCGAGATCCGCACAAAGGCTCCACCAAGCTCCCATTTCACACAACATCAATGTTTGGCCTCCAAGAAATAAAAGCTCTAAGGTGCCCGTCACTAGGGCAAAATTATCAATTGTCAAGTCACTTTTAAAAGAGAAAGACGACACAGCATCTCAGGGAGATATTTCCCTGATGCTTCAGGGGAAAAAGAGGTGGATGGACAGTCATCTCACCTGCAAACTAACCACTGGGACTTTTCCCCCTAAAACCCCAGGGGGCCATCCCCAAATTTCTGGCCTTGACCCACTGCCCCTTGGTGTACCCAAGCAGCGGCTAGAGCAGCCAGTTCCGGCTGAGTCCAATGACTTCAGTGACTCAGGCTCCCGGTTATTTTTATTTTCTCAAAGTGGGTTTTTTTTCCCCCCACTACTTTTAGAAGTGGCAGACGAGGCTTGTCTATTATAAAATATTTGTTGCAAACACACACACACACACACACACACACGCACACACATACACACGCTTGCTCTCCACACACAGTTCCTGTCTGTGTAAAAATCTCAAGTTGCTGTGGTGTGAGGGATAGGAGATGGGGAAGCTGAGACACCTGCCTGGGCAAGTGAGGGTTTATGTAACCCTTTGGGCCTCAGACTCAGCACAGTTCTGCCAGAGCTGGGATCCTCTGAGCTGGGAACCTGGAGGAGACACCATTTTAGAGATGGGGAAACTGAGGGATGGAGGAGCTAAAGACGGGGAAAGGGAATCAGAGAAGGGGACTTGAGTGTACCTGTATTTGAATCTCAGTTCCACCACCTTTCAGCTGTGTAGCCTTGGGCAGGTAACTTAAATTTGCCCAAGCCTCAGTTTCCTTATCTGTAAAAGGGGACTTGCAGCGGTCTCTGCCTCACAGGGTCACTGAGAAGATGCGCTCCTAGATTTGTGCTCATTAATTCTACGTAAAGGGCTCAGACCTTCCTCACCAAGTGCTGGCAGAGACTAGGGCTGGATCTGATAGGAGGGAGCACTGTTTTTAGAGCAGCACAGCCAGCCCCGATTCTAGGCCCACCACTTCAGGTCACGGTCATTTTCCCAGGGCCAGATTCTCTGTCCAAACAATGAGACCTGGGACTCGGCAGTCTCCAGCATTAAAATCATACGTGATGTCTTTACAACCACCTAGTAGAGAAGGTGCTGTTATTATCCCCAATTTTCGGAGTGGAAAATTGAGGCTCAGGTCAGAACAAGTTGTCAAAGACCAGGGAGGGACAAAAGGCCCCAGGCCTCAGCGCAGCCCCACTCAGAAGCTTCTGCTCCTCTTCCTGACTGACCAGGCCAACTGCAGCAAAGATTTCAGGTCTCAGCTTTGCTGTCAGCTTAACATTTAGGACTAACACTTCCTGGCTGGCCATGCAGGGGCGGGTGGTGGTATCACCCCCATACCTCTTCCTCACTTCTCCACAGAACTCCATACAAAGCTCAGAGCGAAAAGGATACTCTCAACATTTTCTAAAGAAGTTTGTACTGGGAGGAATAGCATCCCCCCAGAATTCATGTCCACCTGGAACCTCACATTGTGACCTTATTGGGAAAAAGGGTCTTTGCAGATATAATTAGTAAAGATGAGGTCATACTGGGTTAGGTTGAGCCTTAAATCCAATGAAAAAGAGGACAGACACACAGAGAAGACAGCCACGTGACAACAGAGGCAGAAATTGGAGCGATGCAACCACAAGCCAAGGAACGCCAAGGATGGCTGGCAGCCACCAGGAGCTGGTAGGGGCAAGGAAGGATCCTCCCCTATAGCCTTGAGAGGGAATGCGGCCCTGCTGACACCTTGATTCCAGACGTCTGGCCTCCAGAACTATGAGGGAACACATTCCTGTTGTTTTAAGCCCCCCAGTTGATGGGACTCTGTCATGGCAGCCCTAGGACACTAATACAGAGCTATTCTATAAAATGCACACAGAACCATGGGTGACAATTGTCTGGGCTTTTGGAAGGTTCCAGACTGGCTGGGGTGAAAACAAAAATGGGCCCTCTTGGCTGGACAACCAGGATGAGGTGGCCCAATCCACACCCCTCAATGGCCCCATCCAGTTTTTCAGGGGGCCACACGGGCCATCCAGTCACATTTGACCTTGGCCCACAATGACCCCGCTGTGTCTCCTCCAGGCCTTCCTGGAAAGGGCATGGCTGAGTCAGGATATCCACTATGGCAGCTTTGGGGTTGTAAATCTCACTTCCCTCCCCTGAACAGGAACAACAAGGCTAGCCTCACAGGTTATTTATTGCCGGCTGCCTCTTACGGAGGCCATTCTCTGTTCCAGGCACTGTGCCCAGTCACCTGGTTCCTGTCAGGAGGGGGATCACTATCTTCTTTAGCCACCTTTTGAGGTGAGTCTAGAGTGGCCTCTTACACAGACGGGCAAACTAAGGCTGGGAGTAGCTGGAGTTAGCTAAGACGTGGCACAGACAGACACAAACCCCAGAGTTTGTTGGACTCCATCACTTCTTAATCCAGAAGAAAGAGAAGCAGGTACCACACAGGAAGGCCTTGTCACACAGTAGGTGCTTCATAAATGCTGGTTTGTGCTTGCTGTGGAAACTGCTGTTTGGTGATTGTACTGTTTCTCAGCCCATCTCCCAAGATAGGCAGGAAAAGGGAGGAGAGCCCAAAGCCAGTCTTTACCATTAAAAGAAAGCAAAGCAAAGCAATAGTTGGTATATCTGTGTTAAGCTGATCAGATTGTGGCACATTTGGAAAGCCACTGGACAAAATAGGGAGTTGTGTCTTTAACATCAAGGACCTCATTTCCCTGGGGATGGTCAAGGCCTCTAGGTGGGGTTTGGGACTTAGAGTTTTTGTTGCACACTGTGAGGCAACAGCTCCAGGAGCATTTCATTTGACCCTCACAGAGTCAAAGATGCCAAGAGATGGGGAGATGGAAATTACCCCTATTTTACAGATGAGGCCATGGAATAGAGAGGTGAAAGGGGCCTCCTCTAAGGGCCTAGCCTAGAATGCAAGTCCGATTCACCCAAGATGCTCCCTCTTCTGGCCCCTTGCTGAGCTCTGTCAATTCCACATAGAGAAATGTCCTGAATTCATGCACTTCAACTCAAGTCCACTCCCACAACACTGCTCCAGTCCCCCATAATTGCTCCGCCCTGGCCTCCCAGCCTCCACTTGGGGCTTGCCTCTGTTCCTCTCCACTCCAGTGGCCAGAGCCACTTTTCTCAAGTGTAGGTCTAGCCATATCACTCCTCTGTTCAAACCCTCCAAGGCATCCCCCTTAGCCCTCAAGATGAATTCTAAATTCCTTACCTGGCCACAAGCCCCCTGGGATCCCTCCAGAAGAGACTGAGGGCCAGGGCGACTGAGTTCTGCTTTGGGCTTATTTAATGTTCAAGCATTAATGCCCTGGCGTTAGTTTCCCCAAAGCACCTGAACCTTCTGACCTCTGAGTCTTTGCATCTGCGTGTTCCCTTTCCCTGGAATGCCTTTCCCTCTCCTTCCTCTCACTCACCTGGCAACACTCAGTCATCTTCCAGCTCACAGCTTAAATGTTGCCTCCTGCAGGAAGCCTCCCAGATCCTCTGGGTGGCCCCTGTGATAGTGTGTGCCATCCTGCTCAGGAAACCAACAGCTAAGCAGAACTCAGGTGAGGAGAACACAGGCCCCAAGGAGCCATGTCAGGGAAGATCATCTGGGGAGGGAGCTCTGCTCCTCTCAGCACACTCTGGTCAGAGCTCTGCGCCTCAGGGCAGACAGATCAGCGTCCCGATTAGACCACAGACACTGCCCATGTCTGCTGTTCCCTACAAAGTGTTCTCTGTTTTCTTATTTAATCTTCATTATTATCCCCATTCTCAGATGATAAAAGGGAGGCTTGGAGAAGAGAAAACACTTGTCCTAGGCTTTGCAAAGTCTGGTGATCTGCTGGCCAAACACTTGATCTCAGCACTGCCAGACTTTGCCTACGTAACCTGTGGCTGTGGCCACCACATCATGGGGCAGATGTCCTGGGAACAGCAACGGTGCAAGACAGAGCAAAGGAAGCGTGATCAGCACCCTCGAGGGCTAGAGCCGGAGAGCACCACACTTGTTCCACTTGAAACAATTCCTTTTCCGTCCTGTGCCTTCGTCTCCCCAGCTGTAAAATGGGCACAGAATATCAACACTGCACACTTGACATCCTTGCATAAGGCAAAGGAGGAGGGTCGGGAGGGGATCAGGACTCCTGAGGTCAGCAGGTCATTCAGGAACAGTCAGGCAGGAAGCCCAGGCAGATGCTCGGCTATCTCTTCCCTACAGAGCTGTCAGTCACTTAAGAGAGCAGCCATGGTGCCCAGCTACATGGTCAGACATCATATGACGACACATGAGGGAGGTGAGCTTCTTGCCTCTACTCAGCGTCCAAACCACAGAGACTCAGAGCTGCAGATCTAGAGGACAGAACTCAGGGTTCTGGGCCAGACACTCCCAGGTCTGAGTCCCATCTCCACCATTTGCCAGCTGTGTGTCTTCAGACAAGTCCCTTAACCTCTCTGAGCCTGTTTCCTTCCCTGTAAGATGGTGACATCACATCCACCTACTTAGTGCAGCTGTTGGAAAGATTTGAGTTCATGTATCACATAGCAGGGGTTAGTTAAGGCCATTGCATTTCTAATATTTAATGAAATGCATTTACTCCTTTACTTTTTAAAAATTGAACATTTTCTGGGGCACCTGTGTGCCCCAGTCGGTTAAGTGGCTGCCTTTGGCTCAGGTCATGATCCCAGGGTCCTGGGATCGAGCCCCTCGTCGGGCTCCCTGCTCAGCGCGGAGCCTGTTTCTCCCTCTCCCTCTGCCTGCCTGCCGCTCCCCCTGCTTGTGCTCTCTCTCTCACTATCTCTCTGTGTCAAATAAATAAATAAAACCTTTAAAATAAAATAAAATAAAAATAAAAATTGAACATTTTCTTGTGAGATCATTGTAGACTCATATGCAGTCATAACAAAGAATGCAGGGCCCTCCTGTACCTTTCATCCACTTTCCCTCATGGTAATAACTTACAAAACAGTGGTACACAGTCAGTCACAGATCAGCGTTCCCAATTAGACCACAGACCCATTATTCTGGCCTCAACTTGCCTCTGGGTTGCTTCCAGGTGAAGTATAAGGGACCTAGGAATTAGGCAACTAGAATCAGGCTGGACCCTTACTGGAAGGTGGGAAGACAGCAGGGAGCAAGAAAACTTCTTAGAGCTTATACTTCAATGGGGGAGACAGACTCTAACTCAATAAACAACCCAATATCCAATTACAGATTGAAACAAATACTGGGAAGGGAACCAGAGGGTGCTGATACAAGAATAAAGGGGAAAATGTGCTTTAGCAAAAATGGTCAGAGAAGACCTCTCTGGGAGGAGATGGGAATTGAATGAACCAGCCATGGGAAGAGCACCCGGTGCAGAGGAATAGCACGTGCAGAGGTCCGGGGGCACAAACAAGCTTTTCAGAAACCAAAAACATTTAAGGAACTCTCTGGCTCTGTCTTCTTTCACATTCCCTGTTACTCACTCAGTCCCATTCATGATGTTCCTCAAGTCTTCCAAACACATTCCCCCAGAGAATGCCTGGAACACCTCCCAGGCTTTCTTCATGACCTGCCCCACATGTGTGCTGGTAAATGCTTCACAAGCAGCTCTCTGAGAAAAAAGTCCTAATTTGTAGCATCTGCCATTTCCATGGTGTAAATACTCCCACCATGGCAGAAGCCAAGCAACCAGCCAGACATCACTGAACCAAGAGCTAGGACGAGATGGGGGCAACTGGCTCTCATGATCCTACACCAGCCAACTCTAGCATGCCACTGGCTTGCTCTCCCATTTCAATTCAAGCCTTTAAATGTCACCTCTTAATCCTGTCTTAATCCCTGCCCCCCAATCAAACCAACATCCCTCCCCACCCTCTCACACCTGGTATTCATCTGTTTCTTTGCCACCTCTCTCCCTTGACCAGCAGGGCAGCTCCACGAGGGCAGGGAATTCTGCTGGCCCGTTCACTGCTACATCACCAGTGTCCAGAACAATGCTTGGCACATAGCAGAGGCTCCATAAATTCAGAGCATAAAAGGACGATGAGAAGGCCTGTGTGGCTGGGTTGTGGTGACATGAGGGACGACAGAAGATGGGGCTAGGTCAGCAGGGCCGACGGCCCATTGGCCTGGAGCCTCTGATGTGAGCCTTGACTTTCCTCTGAAAGCTTCTGAGCAGCTGAGTGACGAGACTGATTTGTGTTTTAAGAAGCCTCCTTTGGATGCGGGTGGGGAACAGTCGCCCCAAGGGGCAGAGAGAGAAGGAGAGAACGAGGGGCACCCTTGAGATGCATTCCGGGGGCAGAGAATCAATCCTCAGGCCTGGGAGACCCAAGCTGGACCCTGAGGCTTCCACAAATCCCTTGCACCTAAGCAGGAGCCTCTACAGAAGGGGGTCGCCAGGAAGCCTGGGTGACAGCGGGCCGTCTGCCAACCCCCCAACACATGGTTCCTCATTATACAGTGTAGTTGTTGCTGCCAAGCCTCCACAGCCACTTGCATACCGTTTTGCTTTTAAAATAGAAGTTTCCTGTGAAATTGCAAATAATTCATCACTGAGAGTCCTTAAAACGTTCACAGGTATTTAAAATGCTATATAATCAAGTTCGCAAAAATATAAAGTGTAAGCGTTAAAATACTTTAATGTTCTAATTAAAACCGACCACTTATGCCCTGGCGCTGACTCCTGTTTACTATTTCTGAAATAGCCGGTGGCCTTCTCTGGGGGAAAAAAAAAAAAAATTTTTTTTAAATTGGTCTTATTAAAAAAAAGGAAAAAGTTAAGTTTGCTCTCTCCAGCTGTACACTGAAGGAACTAAAAATCACACTCTCAAAATATCCACAGGTTGCCAGCTGCTAATGTGTAAGGGGGCAGGGGGCATCTGTGGGCCCCTCCACCTGCTCCCTTGAAAACACAGACTGGGCAGAAATGGGAGAAAAGGGGAGGAGAAAATCAGGGTTCTGAGAACACCCACCACCCCACACACCACCAACCACACCAACCCACGAATTAGGTCCTCACTGTTGGAAGCCAGGAGGGAAATCATATTTATTTATAAGGTTTAAGGAGATGGGCCAAGGCTCTATCTCCCCATAAACCTTGGTCTCTGTCAAGCACAGTTATGATGTCTTTACATATGCTGTTCCCTCACACTTGCCCCTGCAAACTTCCACTCAGCTTTCTGTTCTCAGCTCCTCAAAGCTTTCCCTGCTTATTCCCAGTACTCGAGGAAATCATCCTGTTGTCTGGTCTGCTCTCACTGTTCTCCTGTGTCATGGGTGGCTTGTCACTCTGCTCCCACCAAAGCGACCTTGAATGAGCAGGTTCTTGAGCCAAATGTGGGCCACCCCATTAATGGCAGCCCCTGACCAGTTGCTGGGCCTCTCCTCCCAACCTCAGCTCCTGCCACACAAACTCCTTCGTGCTTCCCTTCCTTGGCACTGAGTGCCACCCGTAACCATGTATTTATTATAATCTGTGCATTTGCTTGTTCAGCACCCCTCTTCATCTGGGCTATAATTTCCATGAGATCAGAGGCCACGCAGGTGCCCAGGGCCCATGTATGTGCACCCAGTAGGTACTCACTAAATGGCACAGAAAACAGTCTTTAAGCTCCCTCCTGAATTTCAGTCCCTTTAATAAAATGCCTTTCATTCATTCATTCATTCATTCATTCAACAATACTACCCTCCCCTCTTACCAAGAACCCACTTTGTATTAAGGCCCAGAGACACCCCAAGATGCATGGGCTCTGGGTTCCCCAAGCCCTCTCCACCCCAAAGCGTTCTTCTTCCTTTTTCATTTGCCCCTAGCGCCATGGACCCATCAGGCCCGGGACCTTGGACCCTGGCCCCTGGAAGACCAGGCTCCACCATTTCTTTCCTCCATGGTCTCCTTGACCTTTTAATCCCTGTCCTTCTAGTCCTGTTCTCAAAGGTCTTGAGCACCTGTGTCTTCCTTCCCCATTCTTGCCCTACTTCTGGGCTGCATCACTGTTCACCAGCATGCTGGCTACTCCCTGGCTGGACTCCCTGCTCCCACTCAATCTGACACAGTGGTTCTCAGCTGGGGGTACTGTGCCCCCCAAGGGACATTTGGCAATATCTGGAGATATTTTTGGTTGTCCCATTTAGGAGGGAGGCAGTGGGTAGAAACCAGGGATGCTGCTAAAAATCCTACAATGCACAAGACAACCCACACAACCAAGTGGTCCAAAATGTTGATAGTGTGGAGGCTGAGAAATCTTGTGATAAAAAGAATCTTTTAGGGGCGCCTGGGTGGCTCAGTCGTTAGGCATCTGCCTTCAGCTCAGGTCATGATCCTGGGGTTCTGGGATCGAGCCCTGCTCCCTGCTCAATGGGGAGACTGCTTCTCCCTCTCCCCTTCCCCTTGCTTGTGTTCCCTCTCTTGCTGTCTCTCTCTCTCTCTCTGTTAAATAAATAAATAAATAAAATCTTAAAAAAAAAAAAAGAATCTTTTAAGCAAGCCCCAAACATCTCACTCTCCTGCTCAAACACCTTCTAGGGCCACCTATGGCCCACGAACCTACCCAGCATCCCCTCTTGACATTCAGGACCCTGCATTCTCCCAGCCTAACTCCCCATCTCTCTTCCATACATGAGCCAAGCTGGCCTGTTCAGCACTTCCCACACTTAGCCCTGATCTTCCTACCTCTGGGCCCTCGTCCATGCTATACACTCCTCCGTCTGTCAGCCTGTCAAGCCTTTCAGCTTTCAAGGTTTGTATCAGTGCCCTGTCCTTTCTCCCAGGCTCCCCAGCTGATCTAATCTCTGTCTTTCCTCTGCTCCCATGCCCTGAGCTTCAGTTTCCCCTAGGCCACCTGCCACCCCCCCTGTCCACTCTGCTCACTGCTGCTTATGGGTTGTCTTCGACTCTCGAAAACTTGGTCTCAATCATCTCTCCCCGAAAAGTACCCAGCACAATACTTGTCATACAGTAGATGTTCAAGAGATAATGAACTAATTCAAACACCGTTTTCCATTGAAGTTTCACATCCAGAAAACTCCCTAAATGCAAACCCAAGTCAGGCCATCAGCCTTTTATTGGACTGATTCCAATCCCTTTAGTTTTGCCTTAAATGATGCATTGTGATTTCCACTTCTCCCCTTCTCCTGAGCTCAGTGCAGAAGCCTGAACTGCTCAGTCCACAGTGTGAGCAAAAACAGAGATGCTACAGAGCTCCATGCTATCCCCACCTGCAACTCCCCCCCGCACCCCCCCACCAACCTTTTCAGAGATACTGCTGCTCTCTGCAGCGGGTCAATTTCAAAGTACAAAAAAATACATTCCCAATGCTGAAAACCTAAAAACCTCCTTAAGAAAGCCAAACACAAAAATTGCCTATAATCTCCACCACCTTAAAAAAAAAATGCAAAAGAGACCTAGGAACTATTCCACTCAGGGGTGAGGGAGCTGGGGTATTTATTCACCAATTCCTGAGATTGAGGACTACTCCCAGGGGTTATGTCCCAGCACTTCTGGCCAGCCCAACTCTTAGGCAAAGTGGTCTTGTGGCTTTAGACAAAAACCTCAAGGGCACAGAGATGAATCATCAGCAGGTGGAAGCTTGACAGAGGACACTGAAAAGTCCCAGGGGACTGGTGACAGCATCTGCTAATCTGCTTTTACCTCTGCCTCAGGCCACATAGTGGATGACCAATGCCCCAGCACCAATTCTCAATACACCTAGCAATCACCCCTTATTTTCAGCTGGGGATCCCTGCCCCATCCCGTCCTACTCCCTTCCAACTATTATGAACATCTGTCATGCTTTTCTGGCTAGCCGGCATCAGAAGCTCCTTTTTGTGGGTAGAGAAGTCCCTCCTTACATGAGTCTTGGTGGAAGGCTGAGTCCATTGCTGCTGCTTGCAATTAAGAGTCGTGGATACCAGTTCCTCCTCCATTCTCCAGGTGAAGCTCAGGACCTGAGACTAGGCCAACGAACAAATCTTATTCCCCTGGACGAGGTGGGCTCTGCTTTTTTGGATTTATAAAAATTACACATTACTTGCTGCTCAGGGCTGGCTTTTATCCCCATAGCAATATGCAGAAGACATTTCCTTGGAACGTTAAATATTAATTGGTCTTTCCCTTCTTAAAAAACAACTTCCACACTTTTTAAAAAATGAAAACAAAATCCAATGAATTTTGCTTGGAACAATACCCCTTGAGAAAGCTGGAATCAGGGGATGTTTGCAAACCTTGAGTGGACACTGAGTAGACAGCAGCTAAAGGCAAACCAGAGAAGAGTCCCTCCCCACCCCCAACACTGTAGTAGCTAATCAGGCCGGTGATGGGGTGGTGAGGGCTGATCTCTGGGTCCCAGACATGGACTGCACTTCTCAGAAATGCTGCCATAACCAAGGGGCCTTCGTTATTCATTTTGTACTTACAACTACAATAGCTTCTATTTATTAAAGAATTACTATGTTGGGAACTCATATTGAGCTCAAACTCAATACCCACATCACTGCAAGTTCACAACAACTCTACAATAGCTATCACCAACAGCATCTCCATTTTATGGGTAGGAAACTGAGGCTCAGGAAAGCTTAGCGGTAATATTAGAAATAATAACTCACATTTATTGAGTCTTACTATGTACCAGGTACTGTTCTAAGTGCCTTCCATTGATTTACTTCATTCTTTCAACATTTATTTGCTGAGCACCTACTATGTGCCAAGCCCCATTTTAGATGGACAGCAGAAGCAAGACAAACAAAAATCTCTGCCCTGCTGGAGCTGACATTTTAATGGGAGAAATCAGTAAACAAGATAAATGGTTAAAAGATACACAATGATCAATCATGTTAAGTGCTAAGGAAGGAAAAATAGCAGGGAAAAGAAGAGAGAGAGGGAATGGTACGTGGTGTGTGTGTGTTGTGAAATTTTGGTTAAGGTGGCCAGAGAAGGCATCCCCGAGAAGGTAACTTTTGAGTAATGATGAAACAAGTGAAGGAGCAAGCTATGCTGACAAGTAAGAAAAGAGGGAACCGCAAGTGCAAAAGTCCTGGGGTGGAGTGTGCCCCACCTGTTCAAAGCAAAAAAGAGATATTAACATCACTCCCAGATGAGGAACTGAGGTCCTGAGAACTTGACTTGCTCAAGGTCGAAGAGCAAGCAAGCAGATGTGCCAGAACTAGACCCCAGGACTTCTGGCACTAAAGCAGATGGCTCTTTCTACTGAGATCCCTCAGCAAGCAATTACTCTGTGCAATGCCTGGATTAAGATGTTTGTGAAAGCCTGCTTGTCACAAAGGCAGCTGGGAAGTGAGGCGTCCTCCTCCAAGTCCCAAAGCCACACAGACACTCCCAGTCCTGTAGACACACACATAGGTGTATCTGCAGGCCCTTCTGCCCCACCCCAAAAGACAGACAGTGCAGGTACAAGAACAGCAGCACTGAGGGATGTACAAAGATTAAACTAATAAATAAAGCCGCCCAATCGATGGTTCTTGGAGCAGAGCACTGGGGAATGAGAAATCACTACTCATGTCGGGAAAGTCCAGCTTCTCCATGTCCTACCAAATCCACAACTTCAACCAGCAGCAACAAGAAAGACAAGCTGAGCTGGGAAAAGGGGGTCAGGGCCTACCAGGTACAACTGTGTGACTGTAGGCAAGTGACTGCCCCTCTCTGAGCCTCATCTGTAAATCAAGGGTGTTAACACCAGTCCTTGCTCTAAAGGCCACTGCAGGCCCACCCTGGTGAATGTCACAGTGTATCTATCACAAATGCTATGGACAATTTTGACCAGATAATACTTGCCTGTGGCAAAGGTTCAGAGGCTACAAGAAGGTGTAAAGGAGAAAGTCAATCTCCCACTCGCACCAAGTCCCTTTGCCAAAGGCAATCACTGTTGGCAGTTTCTTATGAGTTCTTCTGCAAAGTTCTATATCAAGAATTATTCTCACTTGCTTATATGTGCAAAGAGCAGCCTGTCTGAAGTCACGAGCTTATAAAAGGCAGTGCTGAGACTGTAAGCCCTCACATCTACCTGACCCCAAAGCCCAAGTCTCCAACCTCTTACCACCATGTTCCTAGCTCTTCCAGTTTGAAGAAAAGTCTGGAGGACCCATCCACAGATGGGACGTGTTCTGTCACAAAGAATCCCTCTACTCTCATGGGACCAGGCCACCACAGGCTTAGGGCTACAGGCCTTATCAGGCCTGGCCAGGGCCTCAGCCGGCCCAAGCACCACCTCCTCTTTCTGAGCCACCTGGCCATGGACCAGAATTGGAGAACCCATCCCCTTCACCCCACTCCATGCTGTGTCCCCGGTCCACATCCCCATCACTGCTTACTGCATGACTGCAGGAAACCCCGCAGCAGTCTGCCATTCCTACAACCCCTTCTCCTCAGAGTGACCTTTTCTAAAGCAAAACTTGAACAAGCCACTCCTTTGCTCAAAACCTTCCCAGGGCTCCCCATGACACTGCAGATAGAACCTAAAGTCCTTCCCCTACCTCGCCCAGCCCCTGTTTACCTTTCCAGCCTGCCTCCCATCTCTCTCTCTCCCTTTGTCATCCACTCACCTGCCCACCTGGCCACACTTGGCTCCCCCAGCACACCGGCCTCTAGGCCTTCACCCCTGCTCTCCTGCCTGCCTGGTGCTCACTTTCCAGTTCTCTTCACTCACAGAGACCTTCCTGGACCACAGTCGAAACTAGGTATTCTTGTTATTTTTCCTCACAGCACTTCGTACACTTTGTAGTTATACACCTTGTTTCTTCTACACCGGCTGCCTCAGCCCCTCTCCAGAACGTACACTCTGTGTGGGCAGCAACCGTGTCTCTCTCAATGATGGCTTTAGCCCTGATGCCGAACCCAGAGCCCGGTACACGCTGTGGATTCAACTGTTTGTTGAATGGATAAATAAAATGATCGGGAAGAACTCCCTTCCACCATGAACCTGTATGCATCCAGTTTACTCATTTGCCCGCTTCCGTACATTGTTCTGAAAATCTGAGAACAGGGTTGGAAACCCAGCTACCTCCAGAGCTAAAACACCTTGGCCACCCTTGGCTACTGCCCAGACTCTCTTTGTCTCCTCCCTTCTTCCTTGCTGTTACATTAAGCAAAACTTCTCCATTGGCAAATAAATGCTTTTTCCATCAATAACCACAGATGACTAAATCAAACCTTTAGCTGCTGTTCTTATCTCTTAAACAGACCCATGGATTTCCCAACTAATCAGAAGGTGAATCAAATGCTGCCATTTGAGGTGGGAGATAATCCGGTCAATTTCTTCCAGGACGAGGGATCTGGGTGGGAATTTGCGTATGGCCCCCAAAAAACAAACACTCTTGTAAATAAAGCCAGCCTCCATCCTGTCTCCACAATGCAACTCTTATTGAGTGAGTCAGGTGTTTGGCTGATTAAAAATTGATCCATTTCAAAATCTAATCAACAGAATAGGATTCTTTCATACGTTATCAAGAGAGCTGCTGACATCGAAAACCAAACCTGTTATTAACCCATGAACTCCAGTGACCTGCTGCTCGCCGCTCCGCGGGACCGTAAATTATTCAGTGGTCCAAGACTGGGGCTAGCAAGCCTGATGGATTTAGACAGGGGCGCAGTCCAGGGAGTTCAGGTCGATGGCGTGGCCCCACTGGTCCCCAGAGGCTAGGGTTCCAGACACTTGGGGTCTTCGGATCATGACTGCGAATACATTAGCCCCATCCAGCTGGGTCTTGCCATGGCTGTGCCTTTGACGGAAAAGCCTCGCTCAACTCTCCAAGCAGAGCTGGGAGGCTGGCCCGGGCCTCGGGTGGCTGTGGGGCTGGGGAACAATATTATCCCTAATTCCCAAGTTAATAAATTATTTTCCTTGAACTACAGAAAGGGAAAAAATAAACAAAGATGAGGGGGCCTGGCCGCATCTGCAAACAGGAACAGGCAATACAGTCAGTTCAAATATTTTACCTCCTCGCACAACGAAGAGCTCTGTTGCAATGGGACCGTTTAAAAGAGGAGATGAAAAAAGCCAGCCATTGGCTGTTTATGTGTCTGGCAGGGCCCAGAGGGGCAACAGGCTTTCTTGCCAACTTCTAGACTCTTTGACCTTGAATTAAAGCCTCGTTAAGAGTCCTATCTTATAAAAACAAGAGCAGAGTAAATAAAGGCTTTTTTAAAGGACACATACATACCCACGCCAAAGTCTCCATCCTGCTAAGCAAGCAGGAAATCCAGTGGCTGCACCGGCATTATTATTTTGGGGCCCATATTCCACAGCTGACCTGATTAGAGAGGATGATTTAAGAGGGAAAAATGTGAGTCTCAGGCAGGGCGGGAAGGAGCCTGGAAACTGGAACGAACTGGACCACCGCTGAGTGATGACGGGGACAGACGTGAGCCATTTCCTTGTTCTGAGCTTCTAGGAGACCCCGGAGGAGTAGAGACACGGGCTCTACGGAGCAACCCCTGGCAGAGCCAGCCAGGCTCTGTGAGCTGTGCAGGCAAGCCACATTCGAATCCCAGCTCTGCCACTTCGTGGCTGTGACCACGGGCACGTGACTCAGTCCCTCTCAGCCTCAGCTTTCTCATCTGTCAAATGGGAATAATAAAGCCGCTATGTATTTTAAGTTCTCCAGGTTCTCCCTGTATGAGAGGCACACTGGAATTACTCAAATGCTCCACAGATGGTATCTGCTGTTATTGTTAATATTATTGCTATTAGGATGCCAGGTGTTTTGCACTCCTTAGAGGAGTGCACGATAAAGTCGGCAGTGGATTAACATCCTCAACTGCATATTTCCCACCCAAATGCTTGACCTTTATGAAAGTTAGGATTCCAACCTGCCTGTTCAGTGCATGAGGCTTTAGTAGGAACCCCAGAAAGAACCTGTACAATATGTGCTTGAGCCTGAAAGCCAAAGTCCTGGGTTTAAATCCCAGTCCTGCCAGTTGATAGCTGTGTGATTTTGGGAACATGAATTCACTTTTCTGAACCTTAGTTTTCACAACTTTAAAAAATGGGGTGATCATACCAACTTCCTGGAACTCACTTAGCATGGTGCCTGGCACACAGTAAGCCCTCAATGAATGCTGGCTGTTATCACCACCATTATTATTCAGACTCAGTTTTCCATTTGGCCAAGAGGAGACTCTTTTTTTTCACTTGCTAGCCAGTGTTGAACCTGACCGGAGCCTCTTACTGAGTGACCCTGGGCAAGTTACTCCGCCTCTCTGAACCCTGGGTTCCTCTCCAACAGGGGTAAACAATGAAGACTACAAACTCTGAAGGGCAAGGCCCGCATCGGTCTTGGCCACAACACTGCTCCTCCAGTGGACAACCGTGCCCAGTCTACAACGAACAGTTAAAGAAAGAAAAAAGATAGCACTATAATTAAAATACTTGCTTGACGAGTTCTTCCCCCCAAAACGTCTATGCCTAGCACAAGCTGTCAGCAGCAAATAAATGTAGAAAGAAGGTGAATATTTCCTTCCTCAGACCCAAACCCTGAGGAGCCCTCATTGCAGGAGCGGAAAGCACCTAACCCACTCCAGCCTAAACTGCCTGGACATGTTGGCTCTGCCCCAGAGAGCACCCAGGAGGCCAGAGAGAGGCTGACTCCCCAGCTAACAAACTCTTATAGATCACCAGGAATCCTCTCTTAAATAATAATATATTTATAAGTCTGAGGCCCCTATGACCTCTCCTCAAAGCAAAATCATCCCCTGAAGGCCCCTCGACCTGATCATATTGATCCCGTCTGAGCTGTAATTTTGTGGCTTTGAGTTGAGGAGACAAGGACGGCCTGCCCAGCTGGCTGTGGCCTGGAAGCTCCAGGGGTGCCTGGCAGTGGCTGTGATGAAAAAGAAATCAGATCTGTCCTCCAAAGTCAGAGGAGCGGCTGCCCCGGCAGGCAGGACTCAGGTAGGGGACAGGAGTGGCAGTGGGCATCGCCTCCGTCCACCACTGTCCTCAGGCCCAGCCTGGCCCAATCCAGACCAGAGAAGACCCATGGGGACTGAATGAATGGACCGTAAGTCCCTGAGGCTCTGGCCAGGCAGAGACGGGTAAAGGCAGTGATTCTGGGAGCCCAGGCCCTGCCCCATGGCCAGGCCCAACCTTACCTGGCCAGACAGTGGGATCTCCAGAGACCTCAGGTTTGGACCCAAGGGGTGCCATGCCACCCACACTGGCAGCCAGAACCTGGTGGGCACCTTGAGCTGAGACGGGCTCCCAGGACAGCCAAGCCCGCCCTGCTGCTGCTGCCGCCTCTACTGTTTATCCAGTCTGTTTTCCTCATGACAGGCCTTCCAAGAACTGCAGACAGAAATCAATGCAGCTGGTCCTAGTGCCCACATTCCCGCCCCCACCTATCCCTCCTGCTGCCAAAGTTCAGTGTCGCTTCCTGTAAAGCTGGGGCAGGCTACTAGCTGAGCTTGAAGGGAAGCTGAGCTAGGGACACCCCCTCAACCCCTGACCCAGATTGGAGGCCTTGGGCAGAGGAGTCCCAGGAAAGGCTAGGCAAGGCCAGGCCCTTTATCTTCACCCAGTGGGGAGAGCTAAGCAGGCAGGGAGCTGCAAGGAAGAGTTTTTCCTGCCCAACCTTCCACTTAGCACATCCCCAACATGGCAACAGGAGTTTACCCTAAAGTTTTGGTTCTGAGTCACCTGGAGCCTTGGTGGAAAATTCAGACTCTCATCCCAGCCTTGGAGATTCAATTTCAAGAGATCTGGGGTAGGGCTGGGATTCTGTACTTTAACAAGCCCCCTAGGTGATTCAAATGGGAAGGTAAGTTTGGGAAACACAATTTGTGTGCAGCTTCCAGGATGCTAATCACTGCAATGCTCAGCAGAGAAATAAACTGTAATTAAGAGGATAACTAGATAATGGGGCACCTGGGTGGCTCAGTTGGTTAAGCATCGGACTCTTGATTTTGGCTCAGGTCATGATCTTAGGTTTGTGAGATAGAGCCCCGAGTCAGGCTCCACGATGGGCACCTGCTTGAGATTCTCTCTTTCCCTCTCCCTCCCTCTACCCCTCCCCTTCATACTCGCATGTAAGCGTGTGCACGTGCTCTCTCTCTCAAATTAAAAAAAAAGGGGGGGTAGCTAGATAAAATAAAGGACTCCTGGATAAATGTGAATTCAGATAAACAATGTATATTATTTAGTATAAGTATGTCCCAAATATTGTATGGGCTCTATTTAGATTAAATATTATTTGTTGTTTATCTGAAATTCAAATTTAACCAGGCATCGGATATTATTTTTATTTTTTGCAAAATCTGGCAACCCAAACTGAAAAACATTTACCATCCCACGCCAAAGGCTAACTGAGAGAATATTATATAGCCTCTAAAATGGATAGAAACAGTCAACACAGCATTTGCCATGCCAGGCCCTGTTCCACATGCCTCACATTTATTACTTAACTCATGTAAATATCCAAATATTTATCATCCAGATAACAGAGGCAGGCATTATTGTCCTTTTTGACAGAAGAGGAAACTGAGGCACAGAGTGATGAAGTCACTTGGCTAAAGCCACACAGCTGGAAAGGCAGAGCTGGGTGATAAACTAAAGGAAGTCAGATTCCAGAGTTAAGGACAGACAATCACTTTACTGCTCTCTAATGGGAGAATAAATGATAAGAGACATAAAAGACAAGATCACGTAATCTAGCATGAGGTGGAACAATACTTACAGCGTGGTCTCATTCCATAAAATGTATATATAAGTTATATATAAAGGCATTAGAGGAATGATTGGAAGGTCACGCACACCTGGCAGAAGTGTAAACCAGTACAAACACTTTGGAAAACCCCCAAAGCTAAGCACACGCCTTCTGTAACCCGGCCATTCCACTCCTTGACATATAGCCTTGAGTCTCAACCAGAGGTGATGTTTGCCCACCTCCTCTGGGACACTGGCAATCCTTGGAGACACTTTTGATTGTTGCAAGTTGGGAGATGCTACTGTCATCTAGTGGGTAAAGGCCAGGGATGCTGCTAAACATCCTACAATACCCAGGGCAGTCCCCACAACAAAGAATCATCCATCCCCAAATGTCAACAGTGGCAAGATGGAGAAACCCTGATATATTCCCAAGAAAAATGTATGTGCTTATGCACCAACAGACAATCCTAACAGTGCTCTCGTAGGAGCCCCAAACTGGAAGACACCCAAATGCCCATCAACAGGAGAATGTATGAATAAATTGTGGTCTATTCACACAAAAGAATGCTAGATGGCAATGAGAATGAATGAACCACAACTACACACAACAACGTGGGTGAATCTTGAGAACACAATGTTGGTGAAAGAAGCCAGACACAAAATAGTATGTGCTGGCTGATTCTCTCTACATAAAATTCACAAACAGGCAAAATTGATGTGTGCTGTTAGAAGTCAGAAGAGGTCACATTTGGGGGGGCAGGATGGCAGTGACGAGAAAGGGCATGATGCGGCTTCTGTGGTGGGAGCAGGGATGTTCTGTTTGTTGATCTGAGTGGGTTTTTTAAAAGATGTTATTTATTTATTTGAGAGTGTGCGTGCTCATGAGAGACAGAGAGAGAGAGCGCAAGAGAGAGCACGCACGAGCTGGGGGAGGGGCAGAGGGAGAGGGAGAGAAAGAATCCCAAGCAGACTCCCCGCTGAGTGCAGAGCCTGACACAGGGCTTGATCTCACAACCCTGAGATCATGACGTGAGCTGAAACCAAGAGTCGGACACTTAACCAACTGAACCACCCAGGGACCCCTGATCTGTGTTCTTTTCTGTATATTTGTTACATTTGGACAAAAAGTCTAAAGAAACGGTGATAAAGATTTATCTCAGAAGCAGGTGATTTTTATTTTCTTCTTTTTGCTTATTTGTTCTTTCCAGAATTGCCACATTGAACATGTCTTACTTTCTTAATGACTGAGTAGGCCAACAGTAAATGCGTTTATTCATTCATCAAAAATGTGCTGACCCCTCCGATGTGTCACTGTCCCCCAGCACAGGGCACTGGAGTTGGTGAGGGAAGAGCACCCCTGACTTCAAGGAGCTCACGGTCTTGGTGGGGGTGAGGAGAGGACAGAACTACAACCTGGGTCTGAGCCACAGCAGCCAGCAGCCGGGTATTTCACCCACCCAGCCCAGTGTTTTAATCCATTTGATTTCCCCCAGAGCAGGGTCACGTCTCCCCAGCTCTCTGGCACCCCCACTTCCCCACCAAACTTCCTCCTGCTTACCCAGGGCTGAATCCATCATTAATGTTACCGTCTGCCCCTCCACTCGTGGGAGTTAGCCATTCCCTGAATTAGATACTGCCATCAGCACTATACTCTGACAGAGAGACGGACAAGGGACTATAGAAACAGAGGAAGCAAAAATGTATGGGGGTGAGGAGGCCCAGGGGCCAGAGGATTTGCTCTTGATAGGAACACAAACACATGGACAAAATACCACTATATAAATAAAGCAGGCTTTTATTTGTGGTCGACCCCGGGGGGGAGGTGTTGCCAAGAGGGGACACTTAAAAGAGAGGTGGGTGTGACAGAGGAATAGGAGTCCACTGGATAGACAAGGTATGGAAAACTACTATGGACAGGGAAACAGCATGGAGGGGAAATAATGTTGCTCTCTGGAAGTCACACTCACTTTATTTTTTTTTTAATTTTATTTATTTGAGAGAGAGAGAGAGAGGACAAGCAGGGGGAGGGGCAGAGGAAGAAGCAGGCTCCCCCACTGAGCAGGGACCCGACATGGGGCTCTATTCCAGGACCCTGGGATCATGACCTGAGCCGAAGGCAGACGCTTACCCGACTGAGCCACCCAGGCGCCCTCACTCTCACTTTAATATGGCTGGTGCATGGGCTGTAAGGGAGGGTCAGCCAGGGTGCATCCAGGGAAGGGAACATCAGCTAAAATTTATTAAGCACGATGTGCCAGGCACCATGCTAAGGAAGTGTTTTGCCTATATTATCTTCACTAAACCAAATGACTCTATTCTACAGATGGGAAAACTGGAGCTCAGAGAAGTGACAGGACTGGCTCAGTGAGGGTGGCAGAACTGGGATCCAGAGCCACGTTCTTAACGCTGAGATCTTCCCCCTCCCCTCGCATAGGAGAGCCATGGTGGCACTGTCGCACCCCTTCTCCTCTCCTCCCATGGGGCTGCCTGGAGCTACTAGACCCCCTGAGGCGGCACACAAGTCAGCAAAGAAGGGAACGGAGTCGAACGGGGAAAGGCAGAGCAGGTGAGCTACAAAGCACTGCTGCACGGCCCTGCTGGGAACATAGTAGAAAATACCAGCTGCTCCAACCAGCATCGCCTTTAATCTCTTCAGAAAATGGATGCTGCTCTTGGGTCCCCGGAGAGCCTAAAGTTTGGGCTGAAGGCTTTCTGGAAAAAAGCTCACTGTTGCCGGCATCTCCACAGTCACCCCGGGTGACGTCTGACACTCCAGCACCGACTCGCTGACAAGCGTCTTCAAAGGACAGAAATCGGCCAGCTTTGCCATCTTTTCATACAGATGTCATTCACCCACAGGAAGCGCCATGCATTGTGAGAGTTATTTTGGTTGGAGGAAGCCAACCCCAGAGCAAATCCAAGAAAGAAATAAAAGGAAGGGGAGGGGGGAGAGCAACTCAGGCAAAATGTGACAAAGTGGCGTTTGGCTAAACTGCACACAAAACAATCTTTTTCAAGATGATCTTTTTTGAGATCAAAGATGAGCGGGGAGAACTGTGCTGAACGTCAGCAGGTGCAGCGGGCTCAGGAAGACGTTGCGGGACTTTGCATGTGTCTACGGGCCGCATTTTAATGGGCAAAAGCCAGGTCCAATGAGCCACCTGCTTGGCTCAAGTGTGACCGGCGAGGAGCTAGATGCCCCCTGCTAGGGGATCCCAACAGGCTCCTCTGAAGTGAATCGGAGACCCAGAGGATGGGAACAGCCCACATCTGCTGACACTCTTGCAGAACCTTATTTCTCTGGGAGATTTACTCACATGACTATGGCCAAGTCACCGCCCAGCCCCTCTCCAAAAATTCTTGTGGAGAAAGAGTGTTCAAAATCCCATAAGACTGTGGAGTGCTGCCCAGGGCTGTGTCCTGGCACACCGTGTAGCCTCCCTCTGTCCCCTTGTCCTCCACACGATGTTCTTCAAACAACAGGGCACAACCTGCACCACCCGGCAGGTCAGCACCAGGCCGGTGGCAGACATGACGTCTGTCTGCTTCACCTTTGTAGAAATTTGGTCATGTGGAATGAAGTGGCCAAAAGTTTCCAGAACCTTCCACAGGTAGATGTTTTGGGGCATTTCTCATTGTAGGTGGTGGGAAGTTAATCTAAGGAGCTTACACAAAACAACAAAAAACAACAGGGTAGGCACCCATGATCAGAGTATAAAGAGAGAGAGAGGAGAAGGCAGCCTCCACAATGATTAAACCAGGGTTTTG
The DNA here is from genome assembly GCF_004348235.1 of Phoca vitulina. Classification (NCBI taxonomy): domain Eukaryota; kingdom Metazoa; phylum Chordata; class Mammalia; order Carnivora; family Phocidae; genus Phoca; species Phoca vitulina. The sequence continues at coordinate 7,890,576 of NW_022589749.1, forward strand.
TCTTTCTTCTTATCTTGACTCAGCATCTCTCTGCAGGCTGGTTGCACTCGGTCCCCATGTGGCTGTCTGCAACCCCAGCTACAGGCAACTCTAGGCTTCTATCCTTCCAGCACCTCAGCTAGAAAGAAAACAGACTCCCCTCTTTTTTCTAATTGAAAAATCCCCGAGAAGCTCTCTGATTGGCCCAGACTGAGCTATGTGACTTCCCTCTGGACTAATCACCATAGATAGGGGGTGGGAATACTGTGATTGGCAGCACCCCCTCTCCCTGGGTTGGGTGAGGTGATTGAGGGGAAGAGGTAGAAAGCACAAAGAAGGCCACTACAGGAATGGTAAGGTATAGAATGCTACAATACGGTGAACAATGGTCTCTGTCCCACTGCCTGATTTTGCTATTCCATGAGCACTTGAGGGCTTTGCCACCTCCCCAGCCTGATTTCTCCAAGTCCATTATCATGAGAAGCAGACTCATAATGACCATCTGGGTCACAAAAAGGAATATTCATTGAGCATTCCCCAAATACCAGGCACTCTGCCAAGCGCCTTCCATGAATGATCTCATTGGATCCTTTTGGCGACCCTTTGTCATCCCATCTTACAGTTGGAAAAGTTGATGTTCAGAAAAGTTCAGGGGCTCACCCAAGATCACACAGCTTGTAAGAGTCAAAGCTGGGAGCTGAGCCTGATTCTAGTGGACTCAAAGCCAGTGCTCTTAATTGTGACCCCATTCTGACTCCTGGAGTAAAACACTTCAAGGAGTTAAGCTCCCCTAGAGTGGCACAAGGGGATTTACATGTTGGGATAGAGGAAGGTCCCCAAGTATAATGACCATGGGGTGGCATTCCCTAGCACAGATGCTTGTCACTTGTACATAGCTGAACCCCCTTCTTCCCACACCCAGGGCCTAGCACCAGTAGATGCAACAAATGTTGGCCAAACTGGATTCAAGCCCTGGGCAAAGGATAAGATGGAGAGATTCCCCAGGAAATATTTAGCCTCTAGTCCCTGGGAGTGACAATGTGGGCCCTGGCCCCAAGGGCAAGTGACATGTGTCAGTTGACCTGAAAAGCATGGTGCTGCCAGACATTCTAAAGAATTCTAGGGGCGCCTGGGTGGCTCAGTCGTTAAGCGTCTGCCTTTGGCTCAGGTCACGGCCCCAGGGTTCTGGGATCGAGCCCCGCATTGGGCTCCCTGCTTGGCGGGAAGCCTGCTTCTCCCTCTCCCACTCCCCCTGCTTGTGTTCCCTCTCTCACTATGTCTCTGTCAAATAAATAAAATCTTTAAAAAAAAAAATAAAGAAGAATTCTAATGAAGAAGCTCAACCTTTCATTACATTGAAAGAACTTCTGTGTCTAATAAAATGGGAGACAAGATGACCCGAAAATATTCCCCACCACAAAGCACCCAGAAATGCTGGATAAAATATATCAGCATCCCTTTAAATATATAGGTCAGTTCAGTAAGAAAGTAAGAAAAATTCTCAAGGGCCAAAACTGAAAAGGAAACTCAAAATCAAACTGCTAAGTATGTGAACTTATACTTCGGTGCCCTTGGCAATGAAGGGGTGAGGACAGGTGCCCATGTTGGTAGTCCAGAGGCCTTCACCCTCAGTCAGAATAGGTCAGAACACTTCTGTCCACTAATACAGGAAGAAGAGGAGACAATTTGATCTGTTTTAGCTTTGCCTCTAGATTGGAAAACCAAAAAGTAGCCTCCTCTGAGAATTTATAACTATGGGTCTGCCTTCACATGGGTTTGAAATTCAATTTTATACTACCCTTGGAGTTCTCAGACTTGTGTACATCAGAATCACCCAGATGGCCTGTTAAAACACAGATTGATGGTTCAACCCCCACCCCCCAGGATTCCTGATTCAGAAGATTTGGGATGAGGCTCAAGAATTTTCATGTCTAAGTTCCCAGATGCTGTTGGTCCAGGGAGCACACTTGGAGAACTACTACTCTCAGCCAAGCAATTAACATTAAAAAAACAACAATCATTCTCCTCTGGTAATATCCCTGGACAAGATGCAAAAGCAAATACAAAATCTCCCTAGAGCAGGAGTGAGTGAACTATGACCTGTGGGCCAAATCCCACCTGCCCGCAGGCCAAGTCCAGCTATATCCACGAGTTGATGTATTTATGGGTGCTTTTGTTGCCCAACAGCAGAGCTGAGCAGATGTACCAGGGACTACAGACTGCAAAGCCAAGAATATTTATTATCTGGCCTTTCACAGAAAAAGTTGGCCAACTTCTACTCTGGGAGTAACTCAGGCCACCCCAATCCCCAAAGATCAATCCTACCAAAGATGAGCTCTCAACCTAAAATTACAAAATCCACAGGGAAACAGGCTACTGTGTGTAAGAATTAACAGACATGACAACTAGCGGGATCAGATCCAAGAACTTCAGACGGTGGAATTATTTATATACAGATCTATAAACATAATAGAAGGACAGAGCCCACATCTAGCAACTCTCAGGTCCTCAATCAAGGGGAAAAATGATACTGAAGATGATGATATTTACTGAGGGCCTACTGTGTGCCAGGCTTTGGATCAAGTGCTTTATATGGTCCAAATCCTTTTCATGTGAAGAAATTCCACATCAAGTATGAGACCAAAGCTCAGAGATGTCTCTTCACTTGCCTAACTTTTTTACACAGCAAATATGAAGCAGAGCCAGGATGAAACCCGGGTTCTAGAAGGTTCTGGACACTATGACTCACTTCCACTCCACAACAAGGTGATACATGACAGAGATCAAGAGCTCTTGACTTGGGAGTAAATGGCTCCAAGTTTGGAGGACTCAACAACCCCATGAAACTACACGCAAAATGCTATGTGTATCTATCATGCCCTGAAGAGAAGATCCATAGCTTTCACCAGATTCTCAAAGTGAAAGAACCCCTGAGACAGGCAGATCCAAATGGGTATCTTTTCTCTACACCACACCAGAATCATGTTAGTAGCAAACATTTCTTATACACAATGACAGACACCATTTGAACTTTGTAAGTATGTGCTTGTTTAAATCCCACACTATAGGAAGTACTTTTATCATCCCATTTTATAGATGAGAAAACTGAGGCCACAGAGGAGTCAAGTAACTTGCCTGGGGTGCCATAATTAGCAAGTGGCAGAACAGGGACCGCAGAGTGGCACATACTCACCTGCACACTTGACTTCTGCCAAACTGCCTCCTGATGCTCGAGGTAGCCAGCTTTCTAGTTCTGAATTCAATCACTTGTCTATACAAGCAGGGAGGGCCCAGGGTCTTTCCTGTCTACCCTGGAACCATTTCCACACACACAAGAAACATGAGGGTCCTTCTACCTGCATTTCAGGGCAAAGCCCCATTCCTAATTCCAATCTCTATGTCCAGAGGAGTGTTTCCAAGGCCAGCCAGACATGAACTGGATATTTCTTGGGAGTGTGAGCGTGCCCCTGTCCCCCACCTCCTCCCCTGGCACCAGCCCAGACACCAACTACCTACTTGGCTGGTGCCTTGCTCATTGCCAGCATAAACACACATTTACCCAATTTTTCAGAATGAGCAATATTTATTCAACAGCCCAGAATGGCTCATACGGAACTATTAAACCCCATTGCCTCAGTCTGCAGCTCAGAGCGTGATAATGAATCAGTATTTTGGAGCGATTACGATGCTAATAAGAATGTGTGAGGCACAGAATATCACTATGTAGGGGCAGCCGCCAAATCCCCCGGACTCCCTGCCTCATTTCGGGAATTCCTCCATTCCAGAAACCAGCCTTCCTGAGAAACTCCAGCCCCAGAGGCGGGCCACGCTTGAGTTACTGGAACACAAAGCAGATGAGAAATAGAGCCCACCATTTTGCAGAGGGCAGGCCCCGCTATGCTAGCCCTCGGTGGGGATGTGGAGAGAGATGGTGCCCCCTCTTGACAGCTCTGAAGGCCCTGCAGCAACCTTTGCTGGTGGGGTTTAAGAGTTTTAGCATGGCATTTCACACACTCAGAACACGCACAAACACTGGAGAAAAAAAAGACTCATTCCCTCAGGCTGCGTGCCTGGAGCAATGTTAGATCTGGTGGGGGTTTTTTGGTGTTTTTGTTTTTGTTTTTGTTTTGGATCTTTCTCTTTTCACAAGCCCCTAGGTAAATAATAAATGGCAGAAAAGAAGCATATATTTGAGGTCTTTCCTACTCCCTCCCCATTTGCCCAGGGAAATTGTCCCTTCCTTGACCTGCTCCATCCTGTACACTGGTGAATTTTTATGAATGCCTGGAGAGGCCAGGCATACAGTCTTCTGTTAGGAGATGGTGATGGGAGCAGCTGAGCCTCCTTATCTCACCACTTCTCCCACACCAGGCTCTAGGCCCTAAGATCCCTCCAATTCTCCTCCTCTTTCATCCCTCCAATCCCCCCTCCCCAGCCACTGTTCAGGATAAAAGGCCTCTGTTCAGGATAAAAGCCTCAGCAGGACCTACAAGCCCTGTTTAAGCCAACCCTGTCTATCCTCCCCAGCCACACCCCACTTCTCTGCCCCTCACCTCCTGCTCCAGCAACACTGGCCATCTTTCACTTCCTGGAACCAAAAGTGTGTCCTTTCACCCCAGGGCCTTTGCATGTGCTGCTCTGTCCTCTACCTGGACAACCACAGCCCCTCTTCTCTTGGCCAACTCAGGAGTCCTTCCCTAATTTCCAGACTAAATCTGTTATACAATCTCATTATTCCTGACTCATTTCCTCCACAGCCCTCAGCAAGGTTTGCAATTTCAAATATGTGTGATTATTTGATTAATGTCAGTCTCTTAAGGGATTTTACTTCTAAACACCATGGAGACAACAGTGCCATGAGGGCAGAGAACATATTTGTGTTGATCACCAGGGCATCCCCAGCACATGGCCCAGGACCCGGCACATAGCAGGTGCCAGAGAAATATGACTGACTGACTGACTGAATGAATGAATGAATGCATGAATCCCTGAGCCTCAGCCCCCTCCCCATTCCGCTTTCTCAACTGGCTGCCTCTTCACTGAGTTGAGCCCCACAGCTTTTCAGGGCTTTGCTACAAGGCTCTGTTTTATCTACTGCAAGTGCCAAGTTCACATTACAAGCACCTGATAAATATTTAATCACAATAAAATGCTCATGGACCCCGCAATCAGAATAGCCCTGTGCCCTCCCCCTGGTCTAGCTCTGTGTGTTTGTGCGTGTCCGTGTGTATCTGCACACATCTGTTATTTCCACACAAGATTTCCCAGCGGACATGTATACAGGCAGAAAAGCACCTATGTGTGAATGTGCCTGCCATATTCATTCAACAAGGGTTAAGTGAGCACCCACTCCATGCCAAGCACACTTGCTGGGGGAAGAAGAGCAAATAAGACAGACCCACTGCTGGCTACACAAGAAGTTCTAACACCTACTGGGTGTTACTATATGCCAGTCCCCAGTTAAACACTTCAGGTAAATTTACTCATCTAATACCAACAATATTCTCGTGAGAGAGGATACCCATTCCACAGACGTGGAAGCTAAGGCACAGACGGAACAGCATTGGCCTGAAGTCTCACTGACAGAGCTAAATTTGAACCCCGTCTCCCCAACTTTGGAGACGGGTTCTTGGCCACAAGGCCCTCCATCCCTCATTGCCAACCAAGAACAGGGCCAAAAACATAAAACCAGAAACACATTTTTTTTTCCATCACTGCTGTCTCTTAGAAGCAACCCCCCCCCACACACACACACACAAAAACAAAACAACAAAAACCTGGAGATGCCCAGGGACGAGGTCTGGCTGAGGGGAGAGTGATCCATTTGCTTCATAATATAGTAGGCTGGTAAAATGCTTGTTTTAAAGACAGCAAAATGCTGTGGAAAAGGCTACTGCCAATGTTAAGTGAGGAGCCCAGGAAACAGGATCAGACCTACTGATGATTGCAAACCAGGGAGACAGAGGAGATGGAAGCACACCCAAGCGTTAACAGGGGTTGCGTTCTTGGCATCTTTTCCGCACCCCGTCTGTATTTTTGAAGCCCTCCAATAACGTGGCAACATGGCTTTCATACGACAAAATTGATTTTTTAAATCCCTTCTTTCCCTTCCGGCCACGGGATTCTGTGTCTGTGCCTCCCCGCCCACCTGCAACCCAAAAACCCTTCCTCGGTTCCTCTTGGCCCCCTAACAACTCGGGAATGAAAAGAGACAAGAAAGCAGAGTAAAGACAGTCATGGTGCCGTTGTGTGTCGGGGTCATGGGAGTGCAGGATCGGGAAAATGGGCCTCTCCTCCCTCCTGTGTGTGTGTGTGCGCGCACGTGTGTGCACGAGGATGTGTGAGTGCATGTGTGCATGTGGCTGAGGATGCCCGGGGCCTGTGGCTCACCAAGTAGAGTCTCCCCAAACAGAGCCTGGTGTCCACACAGCCACAGCAGAGAAACTTCCCAGGGCCTCCCTGGGGAGGGGGCAGCAGGGCAGGCTGAAGGCCCCGGCATCCCAGGGCCAAGAAGTGGCAGGTGTCACCATTCGCTTTCTTTTAAGACGTGGAGCCCTTCTTGGAGGAAGATAACTGTGTCATTCCCCTTCATCTTTATACTGGCACCTGGCCAGCCAGAGGATTAAGCTGATAATAGGGAGGAAGGGGGGAGGAGGCAGCAAGCCTTCCTTCTCTTTGCTTCTGAGCACCTCAGTCTTTCTTCGGCTCTCAGAGAAGCAGCCTTGTCTTATCCTTACTTCATGGAGGCCACTGGCTCCCACAGACCTTCCCAGAGCTGCGGGCTGGGCTGGGTAGGGCAGGGCTGCCCGGGGAAGTACAATTTGCTCCTCTTAGCATCTTCAAACCAAATTAAACTGATGCTTCATGTTGGGGTCCAGAGAAGTTTAGGAGTGAGACCCATGTTTCCAACCAACTGAGCCACCCAGTCGCCCCGAGGAGTGAGACCCATGCTCCCAAAACTTTCTGGGAGCAGCAGAACTGTGGTGTCAACAACATATTTATTTGAGATACTATTATGTACCAAGCTCTGTGCTTGTGACAAGAGTCAACAACACAGACAAAAACACTGCCCTCAGGGGTCTTAAAAAAGACAAGGCCAGCAATCCCAATGAACTATGGTGTATTTATGGGGGAGCCCCCTAATCCTGCCAGGAGGTTCAGAAAAGCCTCCCAGATTAGAGAAGTGAGAGAAGTTTGCCTGGCAGTGATGACAAACGAGTTCCAGGCAGGGGAAACAGCATATGCAAAGGTCTGAGGTAAGAAAACATAAGGCATCTGTGGGTCAAATAACAGTTTAAGTCTGCCTGGGGGAGTTGGGGACTAGGAAATCTAGTAAGAGATTAAGATGGTGGAGGCAGACCAGGGTGGGAGAAAGTGATCACAACAGGCCTTGTAAAGCCAAGGTAAAAGTTTAGACTTAACCCCACAAACAATAGGGAGCCACTGAAAGTTTTTAACCGGAGTAGTGACCTGATTTTGTTTTTTTATAAAGAACACTCAAGGTGGAGCTCAGGGCTTGTGACTCTTGATTTTAATCTCAGAATCAAGCAAGGACATTGCCAAGTAACCTAAGTCACCACTACTTCCCTGCCATGATTTCCTGGGGATCTTTTTACGCAGAGTCCTATGACCTGCCAAAAAGACCACATGAGTTGGGAATCGAGGCCTTCGGTTCACATCTCAGGCATCGCTCTCTGACCCTCAGTCTTGCCCATCTGAGAAATGGGAGGTAAGACTCCGCCGGCCTCCTCAAGTTGTGAGGATTAAATGAGTTCATACCTGTCAGGGACTCAGCACGGTGGTTGGTGCTAGGAAAGCAGCTCATAAATAATCAATATTGAAATGATTATTTTCACCAATTTAAAGCCCCCTTAAGCACTGAGACAGATGTAGAGACCCAGCGACCACAAGTCCTGTCTGGCATTTATGAATAAGTTTGATCCTTGTGGCCAGCATTTAATTATTTTCCATTTTCTTCCTACATTTACATCTTGAAAGAATGTTCATAAAACCCAGGTTTCTGGCTTCTCTTGAAAACCCCAACCATCTGCTTAAACCCACTGCTGTGCTGCCCCTCGAGCACCCCTGAAGGCGTGAGCCATGTCTTCTCCCCCAGCTCCAACTGTCAGACCAGCTGGGGGTTGACCCCAAAGTAGGGAGCTTCCTAAAGCTCAGGGCTGAAGATGCTAAATCTGGGTTGGGGGGAGGTGCGGGAGGGAGGGGCTGCTTGGCAGAGCCCACCCTCCGGCACAAATGTCCCTTCCTTGTTGCCCCCAGCAGCCCCCCCAACCACCTTCTCTTCGGTAACATCCCTTCCAAGTCATCCCTCCCTTACTCCAATATCTAAGGAGCTTTTGCCCTTAAAAGAAAATCCCAGCTCCATACTGTGGCCCTCAAGGCCCTGTGTGATCTGCCCCTGCCATCCTCTCCTATCTTTATCTCCTACCTCCCCACCTCTAGATACAGAAAGCTAAGACTGGGGGGAGCCAGGAAAGTAAGAAGAGGTTGGAAGTAAGTTGCCCCATTTTGCAGATGGGGAAAGATGAGGCATAAATGAGGCCCTCCCTGGAAACAAAAAGGTCCAGGAATCAGCCAAGCATCCTACTCCCCTCACTGGGAGGGGCCAGTTATCTCTAACTAGAACCCCCTTGACAGAGATCTCTGTCCTTATCAGGACGTCTGGGGGACATGGTCCTCTCCACCCACCACCCAATATGCTCAGTGGGGCTCTGCACATTTTTTCAGAGACCAAGCCCAATTCCAGAAATGGAAAGGTAGCCCTCCGGACCCAGACACCCTGCAAAGAGGGGCCCCCTCAGCATATGAGCCACTTCTCCAGCTGGCCAGCATGGCAAGTGCCATTACCTGCAAGGATGCAGGAAAACATCCCCTCGGGTCTCATCCTCTCAGGCACCATCCACCTTCTCTTGTACCTGCTATTTGAGAAATTGCTCTATGTCTCTGTGTCTCTTTTCCTCTCCTATGTTCTCCCTTCCTCCCCAGCCAGGGAAATGGGGAGGGGGAACCTCCCAAGATCCCCAATTTAAAATAAAGTCAGATCTTTTTCTCTCCCCTTCCTCACTACCTAATAACCACACTTGTGTGAAGTTGATGCTCTACATAACGAAAAGAGAGGCCTCCTTGGAGAGGGTACAATCAGACAATTTTTAAGATCATGGAGCATTAGACCATTCCCAACTGGGTTTACTAATCAAACAGCCAAATCCTTCATAACCAGCCAATCCCTACAGGGCAATTAAATCCTTCCCCTTTAAAACACTTGCCACACTGTCTGGGGACAGAAAGAAAAATTTGCAAAATTCATTTGATAAATTAGCCAGGGAAAAGAAAGGAGTGAATCAAGCTTTGTTCTTTTCATTTTTTTTAATTATGGAATTCACAATGCCTGAATAATGTTTAATAAGAACTATGAAAATTCCTAACAGTATTACAACACAACACAAAAGAATTAACCTGGTTACCGTGAAAAATTGCATATTTAATTAAGAACAGAGAGTTCAAAACTATCCAGAGATTTCAAAAGTGCTGTTGCCTGAGGGGCCAAATTACATGCTTCCAGGGCTGCTAACGGAGTTAGCGCGTTCAGTCATTACCCAGGCGTTCCCATTAAGTGACTCTGGGCAGATGACATCAAATTCATTTCAAAAGCACCAGGAACTGAAGCATTCACTTGGGTAGTTTAAGGGAAAGCAACTATCCTGCTGGTACAAATCAGACCCCTTGTTGATAAAGGCAATAATTAAAGAATAATGTTAATTAGCTGCTTTTGTTTGAAGAAAAGTACGGTAGTTGGAGCGCTTCCAGGCTGCTGAGGTGGGAGTCGCTCTTTCTGGAAGAATGGGAGGCTGCTGGTTGGAGCGGGGAGCCTGGGGGTCTACAGGAAGAAAGGGTGATGGTGGAAGCTGAGGCAGGGAGCAAGAGAGAGCCAATTAAAGAGGACACTGGCCTGGCCTGCCTGAAGCCTGAGTCCCCATGTTAGAATCAGCCTGGTCAATCCAAGGTCTTCAAGAGGACAACCTGGAAAGTGAGAAAAGATGGTGCAGTCACCATCAGGCCCACTTCCATCATGGTAGACTCTGGCCAACCCAGATCTCCCTGTTCAGCTCTTCCTGTCATGCCCAGTCCCCTCACGCGGCCATTTTTGTCACACTTACCCCCTCACACAACCTCCTGTCACACCTACTCCCTATGTGGCTATTTCCTGTCACACCCACTCTCCTCATACAATCTCCTGTCTCTTCACGGTCTGTCACACTTGGCCCTGAATCACCATTACCACTCTTACTGTAGCAGAGAGTTTTCCCCAAAGATGGCCACCACAGTATCTCTCATCACACAGGCTCTCCTTGCACTGTGACCTTGACATTGCTTCCATTGAGTGCCGGGGTCAAAAACCTCTCCCTTTGGACTCAGGTGGTCCTTTGTAAACTGCCTTGACCAGCAGGAAAAAATGGAAGTGATGCTATGCGACTTCCAAGACTAGATCATGAAAACACCTTTCCTTCCTCCTTGCTCCCTTGGGACACTCACCCTTACAGCCCAACCATAATATTATGAGGAAACCCAAAGTACCCTACACAGAGAGACCATATGGAGAGTCCACATGTTGGTGTTCTGGCTGGTAGCTGAAGGCCCCAGCTGACAGCCAGCACCAACCACTAGATGTCTGACTCGTCGAGTTACCCCCAAACTCTGCATCTTCCCAGCTGAAGCCCCAGATGTCACAGAGTACAGATAAGCTGTTGCAGTTGGGCTCCATCTTCATTCCTGACTTGCAGATTCTGTGAGTAGAAATAGTTGTTTACCCCACTAAGTTTTGGAGTGGTTTTTCACACAGCAATAAATGACTGATATGTTACCAAAGACCCAAACAGTCACATATTTTAAGAATTGTCTTCATCCTCAACATCTCCCTTTCCTCGCAGACTCATCGAAGAGGCCTAGCATAAGAAACAGGTCGATGGACAGGACCACCAGTGACAAAAACTTCAAAAGGAAACCATAATTAGCTTCTGCCTTCTGCCTCTTTAGTCAGCTCTCAACAGCCCCTGGATTCTCCAAGTGCATGCTCTGTGGGGCAGGAAGGACACGGCAAGCAGTAGGGTCTAGTGTGGAGGAGAGAGAACAGAGGAAACCCCACACTGTGGAAGACAAACTGAGGCCTCCATGCAGCTGAATGGTCTGCCCAGGACCCATGGCTGGTTCGCTGAGCTCAAGCTCAGATCCACCTAACTCCCAGTGAAGTGGTTTGATTCTCATTAGCAAGGTGCTTAATTAGGGCAGCTCATCAATACGTCCCAGAGAAACAAATTACATTCTGGTTCAAGCCCACTCACTGTTGGCTGCCGGACCAGCACCAACCCACTAAAGGGGCCATCCCAGGCAGGGCACAAGGTAATGTACACCGAAGGGGCACCCAAGGCATCTAGGCAGCTCTGGGGCTCAGGGGCCTGGAGAAGCTGCCTTCCCCAGAGTGCCCCACAGTGGCAGCCAAGTGGGAAGCAGGAACTGGGCCTGGGTTTCTCTCCTCCCACTCTCGGGATGCAGGAAGGCCTCAGAAGACCTCATCTACCACAAGATGCCAAGATGCTGTGCTCTCCTCAGAAATAATTTCTTCCAGAGATGAATTTTACAAAGTAGGCCATGGGCCATGGGACCAACCCCCTCGTTCACAGAGGCTGAGGAGGATGCCCTCTGAGGGATGGCACTGTCTCCAAGAGGCTTCCAGGCTGCTTGCCCGAGAGGCCCAGGGTCCAGCTACCCCTGGAAGTGAAGGGCAGGAAATAGGCCTGGCTCCTCCCAGAGTCCCTGGCATGGTCACCAGCTCTGACCTTGGCCCTTGGGACCCTGCCATCCCAGCTGCTTGTCAGTGCCCACTCCCAGGAATTCTGGCCCAGGCTCCTACTCCCACCAGCCAGTACTGCCCACCATTAGCAAAACACTATCACATAAGGAGGCAAACCTGCATGTACCCAACTATGCGTAGTATCTACTCTGGGTCTTTACAGAAATAACAAGAGGCAGGCCAGCCTATGAACTCAGGCTCTGGAGTCAGAATGCCTGACTCTGCTGAATGACTGTGGGCAAGTCACTTAACCTTTCTACGCCTTAGCTTCCTCCTCTGCAAAATGGGGACAGTAATAGTATCTACATCATAAGGTTTGTTATGGGAATTAAGTCATTTAAGTGAGAAAGCACTAAGAGTTGTGCCTGGCACATAGCTACCCTTGATAAGTGTCTATTAAATTAAAAATAAATAAAATAAAAATTAGTAATAATTTAAAAAACCTCACAGCTCCTCTCATCCCTGAATGGTCATGTAAAGTCTGCCCATTCTCTGGAATGGCTACACTGAGGCCAGAAAAGGCAGAATCACCTCCACACCATTCACAAAGATGGCATGGCTGGTCCCAACATGCCCATGGGGGCCACACATGGAGCATCTATGGAACAACTGGGCTCAACCCACCCTCACCCCCACCCCCACTATCCAGCTCAACTAACTGCTGCCCTGCATGAAATGCAGGCCCAGGGATGCCAGCTCTTCTGCTGAACAAAGGCCAGGAATCTGAGGTTTTAAAATGTGACCTCTATTAGGGCACTAGGCAGTGTTCACCAAGTGCCACACCAGTTACTGCAGCTGTGATGTAGAGAAGTGAGCTCACCATCTGATGGGGGAGACCAACAAGGAACCAGGGAATCACCTGGCAGCCCGGCAGGGAATAGAGGATGGTGTCCCACCTGGCAGGAGTCAGGGAACTGCAAAGGGGAACAGTGTTCCAGGCAGAGGGAACAGCAAATGCAGAGGCTGAGAAGTGTGAAGAACACTGCAGTTTGGGGATAAGAAGGATGAAAAGGTGTCAGGAGCAAGACAGAGAGCTGAGGTTGGAGACTATGGAAGAAGCTGAGAGATTTCTAGAAGCTAGAAACTCCTGGGGCAAAATCCCATCTCTCCCGGGGAAATGCCAATGTCTAGGGGAAGCCTCTGAACTCTGAGTACCTGTGGGTTAGCATGTTGTTCTCCCTGGAGAAGGTAAGCAGCCCTTGGATAGCCTCAGAGAAGTTATTTGGAAGGGGACTGGACCCTGGTAGAGTTCCTTCATCATTTGCCTCCATGCCATGGCCTGAAATCATCTCTCCCACTGCCAAGGCAAGAGATAACAGGGAGCAAGCAGGACATCAGATGACAGAACATTTATGGAGGGCCTGAAACATACCAGACTCCATGCTGGGCCCTTCCTGTGGATTATCTCATTTTCTCCACACTATGACCCCATGAGGGGTCATACCGTTATTGCTGCGTCCATTTCACAATAAGGAAACTGAGGCATGAAAAGGGGCGATCCTCTGGCTGCATCACACAGTGCTGAGAGGTGAGCCAATCTGTCTGGCGGGGGGCCCCCCTCTGCCCCTGCACCAACCTACCAACCTGGGGTTTTTCCCTTTAAGGGATCAAGTTGGGGCTGGCAGAAACATGGCAGGTGCAGCAGCCAATTCTGAGGAGGCAGCACCCGCCAGCTGGCCCTGCAGTACCCCAAGTAACCTCCACTGCAGCAGGATCAATACTTGGGGGGCCATGCTTAGCTTTGGGGAAACCATTAAATGCTACATCAAACTAGTCAAAAAATAATTGCATGGCAAGGAGATGTTGAAAGGAGGTTTTGCCTGAGAGCATGAGCACACAAATGTATGCACATACACAATAAGGTGTATTTGTGGACATAGACACACACTGATACACTCATGAGCACACTCACAGAGACACCTACATGTGTATACAGACACACACATTCAAAGACACACACACATACAGAAACATGCTAAGATACACACACAAGGACGGAGACACACATAAATGTGCAAAGACCCACACACATACTCAAAAATATGGACACATAAAGATGCAGTTGTACACATGTCAATGCATAAATATCATTGCACTACATTCACACCCATCTCTGTTCATCTGACTGATACTTTTTGAGAGCCTACTACTATGTGCTCACCTCTCTGCTGCTAGGTTCTGGAGACAAGCTGCTCTGTACCTTCATGGAGCCTAGAGTTCACACAAGGAGAAGGCATAACTAATAATCCACAGAGCTATATCTGATATCTGCCATGGTTAAGTACAGAAGAGATTTGGTCTACCATCTCAGGGAGTGGGGCGTGGGGGGAGGAAAGTTGCCCCAGGGAAATGACATTGAGCAGGTTTCCAGGGTAGAGGAGGAGTTTATGGGGAAAGGGGGAGAGGGGGAAGACCGACAGATATGTGGGAAGAGTGTCCCAAGCAGAGGGGAGCAGGTCATGTACAAGGGGGTATGGTGCAGAGGAAAATGCAGGAAGCCGTATCTGGAACATGGAAGGCACTGGGAATGTGGCTCAAGATCAAGGTCAAGAACAGAGGACATACTAAATAAAAATTAAAACTTAAAAAAAAAGAACATACTAAAATTAAGCTAGTATAAATCTGAAGCTGATTCTGATAAGATGTATATGGTAAACCCTAGAGCAACTGCTAAAAAAAAATTCTCAAAAGAATAGTTAAAAAACAGTTTAAAAATCATTAATGAAATTAAAGGTGCTACATGAGAAAATATTCATTCAATGCAAGAAAAGGTAGAAAAGAGGAATAGAGGGAAAAAAAGACATGAGACATATAAAAAACAAAAAGCAAAATGGTAGACATAAGTCTAACTCTATCAATAATAATATTAAATGTGAGTGGATTAAAAATCCAATCAAAAAGGGGCGCCTGGGTGGCTCAGTCGTTAAGCGTCTGCCTTCGGCTCAGGTCATGATCCCGGGGTCCTGGGATCGAGCCCCGCATCGGGCTCCCTGCTCCGCGGGAAGCCTGCTTCTCCCTCTCCCACTCCCCCTGCTTGTATTCCTTCTCTCGCTGTGTCTCTCTCTGTCAAATAAATAAATAAAATCTTTAAAAAAAAAAAAATCCAATCAAAAAACAGATTTTCCAGACTGGACTAAAAAAAAAAAAAACCCAAGATCCAACTATATGCTTCCCATAGGAGACACTTTAAATTCAGAGACACAAACAGATTGAAAATTAAAGGATGAAGAAAGATATATCATGCAAACAGCAATCATTAGAAAGTAGGAGTGGCTATATAGATATTAGACAAAATAGACTTTAAAACAACAACAACAAAAATGTTACTAGAGATAAAGAGAGATTTATAATGACAAAAGGGGTCATTTAATCAGGAAGATATAATAATTAAAAACATACATACACTAATTAAAGCACCAAAACAGGAACATGAAGCAAAACTGATGGAAATGAAGGGAAAAATAAATAATTCAACAATAATAGAAACTTCAGTATCTCACTTTCAACAGTAGTTAGAACAACTAGGCGGAAGATCAACAAGAAAAGAGAAGACTTGTAATACTATAAACCAAGAATGGTGGGCAGGGTCAGCAGTGCTGAGCCTGGAAGATTACATTGGGGCCTTTGCCCCAAAGGCAATGGGGAGCCACTGTACATGATTCTTAACAGGTTTTTAATAATTTCACTAGCTGCCATGTGCCAAAAAAGAGTGGGAGAGGCCGGAGTGGGTACAGGGAAGCAAACTGGAGACCAAAGTCCAGGAGAGACGTGAATGGGGCATAATGGGTTGCTAGGTGGCTAAGTGGATGAATGGATAGATGGGTGGGTGGGTTGATGTGGACAAAAAGATGGATGGACGGATGGAGTCAGTAGGAAGAGAAAGGTAGGTGGATGAACTGCCGAGTGGATGGATAAAAATGGGTGAGTGAGCTTATGAATGAAGAGATGAAAGAATGTTCGATGGATGGTAGACAGGTGATCACCCAGTCCCTGCTAGACTTCCAGTACATGGGTGCTCACAGATTGGACAAAACTAGAGTGAGAAAAGTCCTCTTTATTCTGTATTCCAGACCACATCGTCCATAATCCCCCAAGTAGACGTCCAACCCCTCTTCTGCCCAATAGCATCTCCATATATGAAGCCTAAGACATGGCTGGATAGAGCACCCTCATATGGTCCGGGTCACCTCACCTTTTCATGGTCCTTCCTCATGAGCAACACTTGGGAAACACTAGAAACCAGATCCACAAGGCCAGGGTGCAAAGAGCCCTTCTCAGACCATAACTCAAGCCCTGGCCCCCCTTGCAGCAACTCTATTTCTGAGGAGGGGGACACAACACCCCTTGCCCGCTGCATATCTGCCACTTAGAGGCCTCCAAACCCCACACCAGCTGGCTACTTGCACAGGGGAAGGAGCGGCTGCCACCGTGCTGCGAGGCATCAGGCCTGGCCCCATGCAACCCTCTCCCATCCGCCACCACTGAATGGTGCTGATCTTCTAAACACGTGTGTGCCCAAAGCCTTCCCATCACTAAGACCCTCTCTGGGCAGAGATAACACATCAGTTTGTCACAGGCACTCTTTTACCTGTTTTTCAAACATCCCCTCCCTTCCCCCAATGATTCCTATCAGGCTAAACCCAGTAGGAACCAAACATACACTGGATCCTAATTCTCCACTGCTTCAAACCTTCAGTGTCTTCCAGCCTCCCTGAGAACAAAATCCAACGGAATCCAACCCCCTACCATGGTTCACAAGGGCCTCCTTCCTGCTCTGACCTCATCCCCTCCCAGACCTCCCTTCCTTGCCCACCTTGTCCCCGCCACACTGGCCTTCCTTCAGTTCCTAGATGTGCCAAACAGATGCCCACCTCAGGCAGTTTCTTCTGCCTCACCTTTGCCTGACTGGCTCCTCATCATTCAGGTCTCAGCCTAAATGTCACCTACTCTCTGTGGCCCTCCATGACCACCTGAAATAAACAGGTGCCGCCTTCATCTTTATTTCAGCATCCGGTCAGTTCTTTTCTCTGTTCTATCTCTGGAGTCACACATTTATTTGTTTAGCCTGCCTCTCTATACCCAGCACCTGGCACCGTCTTGGGCCCACAGCACGGGCTCAATAAAAATTTGCTGTTTGCTGCATACATGTCGGGTTCACTGCAAAGACTGGCCAGACTGGATTTAAGTCCTGTGTGACCTCAGACAACTGACTGGACCTCCCTGGGCCTTGGTTTCCTCATCTGCAGCAAGGGTAACACTAGCAGAAACTCCAAGAGGTTGTTGTGAGAACGAAAAGACAGAGTGGAGCACTGACCAGCCAGGGAGTGGACTCTCAGCCTGCACTGGGGGGCAGACAGAAAACTGAGAGCACATCTGTCTCCCAGAGGCCATTCCAGACCCAGCCATGGCCTTGAGTCTTGGCTTCCAGAAACCAGAGTGACAGGGGAAAGCAGAGAGCTTATGGAGCCAAATACGAAATGTAGAGTGTGGCTGATATGGTCACAGAAATGCGGGCTGGACTTAGATGCTAAAAGAAAAAAAATCTAAAAAACTTTTTTAATAAAGCCTACAAGTCTATACCCTTCCTTCTTTATCAACGACACAATTTATTGACCGGGGAGGCCATATTGACTAAATAAATCTTGATAATGACCAAGGCAGTAATCAATACCTGCTTATTATCAGCCCAGGCCGAGAATCCCATCTTGCGGAACGCAGGCCCAACGACAGGGCGCGCCATGCGGCTTTGCACTCCAGCGGGCGAGCCGGGATGGATGGCCAAGTGGCCCTCATTTTCCAGGCCAGGAGAAGGGAATCTTTCTTGTGTTGTTAATAAATCCCCACCCCCCACCCCACCCATGCCTCTCAGGCTTGTGGACCTGGATTCATGTCCATGAGTTGACAGTGGTAAGGTGTTCTAAGAGGTTTTAAAAAAATAAAGGAAAAATTACAAGCATAGTGACTACAGATGGGGAACCCCAGGGTGGGGGGGTGGGGCAGGGCTGGGGGGATGGGCTCTGGAAGAGGTACCTCTGGTCAGTGGCAGGTCAAGAGCTGGGACACAGATGGACAAAAGACCTGGGTCCTGGGTTTGATTCCAGACTCTGCTGCTTCCTGGCAATGTGGCCTTGGACTTAACCTTCTGTGCCTCAGTCTGCTCAGCTGTAAAATGGGACAGTAGTAGTTCTCCCTTCCTGGATTATTGTGAAAATTAAATGAGATACTGTTTGTTAAGGGCTCTGAGTACTATCTAGCATGCAATAAAGGTTCACCAGATACTTGTTAAAGAACTGCCAGGCCTCCATTCTGATGCTCCAAGGCCTGCAAAAGCCAAGCCTAGTCTTGCTAAGGCCAGCCAGGCAGCATTTGGAGGGGCCTGACCTCCTATCCAGTGCTTCTCTACAAGGAACTACTCTACCTAGCTGCTGGCCAGTGAGGCCCAGGAAGTGAATAACAAACAACAATGATGACAACAATAATAATAAAGATCATAATAGCTGTTTCCTGGGAATGACCATGTTCCAGGCCCTGTGCTAAGGGCCTTCATGTGTCACGTCATCAAACCCTCACAATGTCTCTATGAGGTAGAAGCTATATTTAATTCCCACTTTACACATGAGCAAACTACAGTTGTGAAAAGTCTTATGAGGTGCCCAGGGCTTCCCAGTTAGGAAACAGTAAGGCCAGGGTCCAAAGTGAGGTCTGACTGCCCCATGCCCATGCTCAGATCCTTTCAGGGGTTCCTCTCAGGGCACTTGAAATTCACATTATAATTATTGTTGTTGTTAATAAAGATAATGATTAATAACAGTCACCATTTCAGAAAGGCTTACAGCGTGCCCGGCCCTAGGCTAAGTGTTTGTACTGGGTTGTCCCTCTTTACTTCTCAGACCCTTAAAGAAAAGTACTTCTATCTCCAACCAATTATAAAGTAGGAGTTTTATGAGGGCAGGAACTGGCTTGTTTTGGCCACTGCCACGCCCCAGCACGTCATGCTGCTCCCGACACGGCACGTGCTGCAGGATGTGCACGAAGTGAATGAACAAACGACCTGTCTCAACAACCCAGGGAAGCTCCATTTTACACAGAGAACCTGAGGCCCAGACAGGGTCCTCTGGCCACAGAAGGAAAGCGGAGACTTCAATCCTGGCCTCCCACCTGATTATAAAGTAGGGGTCTTGGGAGACGCTGAGAACGAACCCCCCACCAACTCTGGGGCCACTGTTCAGAGACCTTGGTGCCTTTTTGATGCCTGCTGGGCTGATCAGGTAGGCTTTATGAACCAGGCATTGGGAGAGCTAAGTCTTCTGGGTTAAAACGTTAACTGGCTGTTTTGTGTCCCCCATAACAGTTGTCCCACAGGCTGCAGGGACCTGCTTTGAGCTGTCTGTGACCGAGGCCACCAAACCACTGCTAATGGTCCACAGCCTGCTGGCAATTAATTAATGGATTTATTAATTAGGATAGGAGCCGCCTCCCAGGCTGGAATTGGGGTCACCAGTTTCTAAAGCGAGACTGACGGAGCTAAAGATAAACCCTCGTTCACTGCAGGCCTGAGGCCTGTGCTCAATTCCCAGGCGAGGAGTGGGCGACTTTCAAGAGCCAGTGATGGGTGAAGCAGCTGGGGTTCTAGAAGGGGCTGGGTCCCCCAGGGCCACTCCCCAAGGTGGAATCAAGGCAGCTGCCCCACCTCACCCTTCCTGTGGCATTCGTCCACTCAGTCATTCAAACACTGACTGAGAACTTATTCTGTCCCTGTCCTCCCCAGGGAGGGAGGCAGATAGTAAAGGAACAACAAATAAATACACATTATCACATCAGATAAAGCAGATGGGGTTAAGGAGATGGGGGAAGGCTATTTTGGAAGCACAGGTTAGGGAGGACCTCTCTGAAGAAGTGATATTTAAGCAGAGGGCTCAACGAAAGAGACAGAACCAAGAAAGTGTTTCTCACAGAGGGAACAAGTGCAAAGGCTCTGGGGCTGGAATGTGCTTGACATGTTCACAGAACAGTGAAGAGGTCAGAGGGGCTTGAATAAAGAGTAGGAGAGTGGCAGGAGATGAGAGGGAGAGATAATGGCAGGATGACAAAGGGGGATGAATCATGCAGGGCCTGTGGGCCAAGTCAGAATAAGCAACCAGGAAGAGGCAATGCTCAGACTGACAGCTCCCCAGGCTCCCGAGACAGAGCAGGTACCCCGAATGAGCACCTCCTGAGCACTGGGTGCCTTAGGCAGACATCCAAATCTCATTTCACCTTTCCTGCTGGAGACTGTGGTCCTCCAAGAAGCAGACGTAAAGGCAGGACTAATAGGTAAAGAGATTTATCAGGTCAATGCCTATGCCTGTGGGAAGGAGTCAGAGGGAAGAAGAGAGGGAAGGAAGGAAAGATGGAAGGTTGGCTGGTGGAAGTGTCCTAGATTGCTGAGGAGTCTGGAGCCAGCAGAGGAGTCCTGTGTATCCCAAGAACAGGTCTGCTTTAGACCTGCACTCAGTCCCTGGCTGGGGCTGGATCTCCAAGAACAGCATCCAGAGAACCAGCCGATCGTACTTCCTACCGTCAGGGATCTGCAAGGTGCACTCTCATGGCACCACTGGAAAGTACCGTTACCATACACATCTTACAGAGGGGAAGCAAGTCTCAGGGGAAATAACTTGCTCCAGAACACACAGCTCAGAAGGAGCAGAGCTGGGATTTGAATCCTGGCTGCCCTGTGAATAATCACAAGATAGAAACAAGAGATTCGGTCCAGGAGGAGGCATTTTGCAACAGATCAAAGAATTGGGCTGAATATCTAGTTAAAAAAAAATAAAAGCAATACCCAAAGCTTTCACAGTGTTTGACTATTTACATAGTGTCCATTGACAAAGCATTCACTCTGAGCCACACATGTGCTCAGCAACATCTTATTTTATTCTCCATCCTTACCCTCCAGTTGACATATGACAAGAGTAAGGATGGGGGTGGGTCCACCAGCCCACTCAGAATCTGCATGCAGCCTAGCCTCGAGGCCTTCCCGCAGTTTCTCACACACACTAGTCTTCCATCTACCTCAGGGTCTTCGCACATGTTATTCCCTCTGCTGGGAAGCTTTTCCCTGACCTCGTCCTTGAGATCTCAGCTGAAGGGTCACTGCTTCCAGGAAGAATCTCAGAATCTCAGAATTTAATCCCAGCACGTGACTACACAGCCGTCCGTCCCATGCATCCACCTTCCCCACTCTCTACGGGCTCAGTGAGAGCTGTCACTTTGCCTTCTTTGTTCACCATGACATCTCCAGTATATAATTATTGGTTATAATATTTATGCTATTTATTGTTAATTATTATTATTTATATAATTATTAGTTATAATTCTTAATTATACCATGAATGGATAAATATACACTTGTAGGGTGGAGGACGACAGCAATTATTAACATTATATGGAGCTTCCACATGCTGGGCACAGATATCTCAGCATTTCACATGCACTAACTCACTTAATCCTCACAACAATCCTTAAGGAAGTGATACTACTACTATCCCCATTTTACATTTGAGAAAACCAAGGCTCAGAGAAGTTAAGTGACTTATCCAAGGTTACACAGCTGGTAAGTGGCAGAGCTGAGACTTGAGCCCAGGCCACCTGGTTCCAGAGTCCACACTAAATGTTTCTGGGAGAAGGAGGGTGTAAGGCTGGATTCTGCAGCCCATGCCACACCCCCTCAGATACCCAGACCCATGGGCGCTCATTACAGACAACAGGTACCCCAAATATATGCTCTCAGCAGAGTGGCCTCTGAGTGACCGCCCTGCCCAGGGCAATCTGCTCCCGACCAGGCCACCTGGTGACCCCTGTGGTCTCCCCGCCCACAGCACCCACGCTCCAAACAGCAGGCTGAACAAGTCAATCGACCATAATGGTTCCCGGGGAGCCATTCACCCCATCCAGTTTGAGCGACGGCGGCTCAGAGAGTCTTAAGCACTGCTCGGCTCCGGGCGTCTCGGGCAGACGACCAGCTCGGGCCAAAGAGGCCAAAGGATTGATTTTCTCTTTCTTTCTTTCTCTTTAATGACAAACGCGTATCCTGGAATTGCTGTTTCATTTGGCTGAACTGGAGGATGGCAGAGGTGGGGGGGGGGGGGGGGGGGGGGGAATGGTAGTAAAGGAACTGGAAAGGAAGGAGGGGCAGCCACAGGCCCCCTTTGGGGGTGCCTGAGCCACTAAGAAGCAGAGACAGCAGACTCTGTGCCCTCCTAATCCTGTATCTTCATGGAGCTGGTCAAGGGTCTTTCATTTTTTTCTGTAGGTACAGCCTCTTCTGACACTAGGCACTTAGAGAAAGGCAGCCAGCGGCCGTGACATCCACCTTCCTCGTGACCTGCCTCATGACCCCTACAGCTGACCTGACCTACTGGAGACCTTCAGCCCAGGCCCTTTGCACTGGCTCTTCCCTCTGCTTGGCATGCCCTCCCCAGGTCTTCACTCCCTGCCCAGTGTGCCCAGAGCTCTTCATTCGTAAGGGACACTGGACATCTGGATTTCACAGGTAACATCTCCTGTGTTTTAAATGCTGACAACTTACACAAAAGTGTTTTTGAATATTGCACTAATTTAAACAGACACATCCATGGGTCCGACACAGCTCCTAGTCTGCAACCTCTGTGCTCACAGTTTCTAAAATATAAGACATTATATACAAGATTAGTAATGTATTAATACAGTGAGTCCCCAGTAGAGAAAGGAAGAAGAGAAAACTTGCCCAGAAATCTCTGAAACAGCTTGCAAGCCCAGCAAGTTCTAGGAACTGCTGTTTATTTGGTTTTTCACCCCTGTCTTACAAGCTAAAAATACTACCAACAATAAGCAGCAAGGCACTTGCAGAACAGTAACTGTGTGCCCAGTACTGTGTTAAGCACCTTCATGTTCAGAGTTCTTTAATCTTCAACAACAACCTAAAAGGTGGAAAACTATTATTAGTCCCATTTAGGGGCACCTGGGTGGCTCAGTCGTTAAGCGTCTGCCTTCGGCTCAGGTCATGATCCCAGGGTCCTGGGATTGAGTCCCGCATCGGGCTCCCTGCTCCGCGGGAAGCCTGCTTCTCCCTCTCCCACTTCTC
This sequence comes from Phoca vitulina, assembly GCF_004348235.1. NCBI lineage: Eukaryota > Metazoa > Chordata > Mammalia > Carnivora > Phocidae > Phoca > Phoca vitulina. The sequence goes on from NW_022589749.1 coordinate 7,913,522, forward strand.
CTGCTTGTGTTCCCTCTCTTGCTGTGTCTCTCTCTGTCAAATAAATAAATAAAATCTTAAAAAAATATATTAGTCCCATTTAAAAACAAGGACAGCAAGGCTCAGAAAGGTTAAGTGACCCATTCAATGTCACACAGCTAGTAGGTGATAGTACCAGCATTAGAAGCCAGGCAAACGCCCCTCATCATCCTGGCTCCTCGTACTTCCCTCTTGAGGTAAAGAGTAAAGAACAAGTTTCTGGAATTAGCTTTGATCCACCTTAATGCTCTTAAAAGTGAAAAACTTCAGCCATGCCGCAGCCTGTATGATAGCCGTCCCATAAAACCAGAGGACCAGGGTCAGCAAACTCTGGCCCTCAGGCCAAATCTAGGTCTCTGCATGTTTTTTGTAAAGTCTGGCGGGAGGACAGCCATGCCTGTTCATTCTCACTGTCTACGGCCATTTTCATGCTACAGGGGCAGAATGGAGGACTTACAGAGACCATACGGCCCACAAAGCCTAAAGTATATCATTATCTGACTTTTCACAGAACGTTTGCTACCTCTGATGGCAGATCTAGATGGTTTCCTAGAGTGTCTAGAGATGCCACACCCGGAGAAGGTTCTGAGGCCAAAACCCTTGGGGAAACACTTTCCTGAGAGACACAGAAGCACATTTGCATACTTCTTTAGCTCTCTTTAGGCTGAGTGGTCTCCTGAGACTGAATGAAATGAAGGAGCCAGCCAGGGGAGGATCTGGGGGGGAAAGAGTCTCACTCAGGTGGAGGGAACTGTAAGTGCAAAGGCCCTGAGGTAGGAATGTGCTCAATGTGGTTAAGGGACAAAAAGAAAGCCATTATGACTGGAGCAGAGTTGAGTAGGGGGAGAGAGGCTGGAGATGAAGCCAGAGAAATAACAGGGGGACAGATACTGTGGAGCCCTGCAATCAGGGTAAAGGACTTAGGATTTTAATCTACATATAATGGGAATATTGTCCAGGTCCTACAAAACACTACAAGCCATTTCTGTGAATGGTTCATCAAGGCTTAGAAACCAAGAACTCCATCCTGGACATAATTTGTCTCAAAAACTGCTTAAAAGGTCAAAAGCCCCCCCATCACCACCACAGTGGGCCCCAAGGTCATTAGAAGACAATACATTTAACTGTCACTCAAAGTATGTCAGCTTCCTTCACCTTTACAACAACCCGATATGGCAAACCAGATGGGCACAACTGGCCTATGTGATGGATTAAGAAACAGGAGACTTAGGATGTTGGATGATTCATCCAGGAGTGCCAGAGCCTACACTGACAAGGGCTCCTGGGGCCTTCTCCCTCTACCAACTACCTCCACCTTCCCTGACACATGCAATATAAACCACTGTCACAAGTAAAGAGCACACCCCGGTGAGAAAAATCAAACAGGAGAGTGTTTTATCCTGAATTCCAAAACCAGGAACAAAGGCAAGCCACCACCTGAGTCCCCTTCCCACACTCAACCTCTGCCAGGCTTGGCCTCTGAATTAGATAACTGGAAGCCACCAGAAATTCAGTCTTTCAGGAATCAGCAGAGAAAACCAGTTTCTGGACAGCCATGTCCACCAACATCCAGGACTAAATTTAGCACCAGTCAAGGTGCTCATGTTTACTATCCCATCTACCAGAAGAAAGATTATTATGACACCATGTCCAGTCTAAAGACAGAATCCTCTTTTTAACAGGAGAGAGGAGAAGGAGGAGGAAGAGAAGAGGAAGGAAGGAAAGGAGGGAGGGAGGGAGGGAGGAAGGAAGGAAGGAGGAATAAAAGAAAAACCACCACCACCACTAGAAAAGCTATTCCCTCTGGTCAAAATAGCACCATGCTCATCTGAAATAACCCTCTGAGATGCTTATTTACTTCTTTAGGCTTGTTGGTGGTTTCTCAATTTTCTACAGTGAACCCAGGTATTTATAAAAGAAACTTCAAGATCTCCAACAGCAAAGGTGGTCAGAGATGAGACAGTGCTTGTTTTTCTTCTAGCAAAGAGAGAGCCCATCTTGGGGAAGCAATTTCTGTCGAGTTGAGAAATCAGAATTTTGGGATGCCCAGAAAAGACTGCTGGGTTCTTTAAATAAATTCTCTAACACCTGTTTCTAGCTCCTTCTGCAAAAAAAGGCCCACAGGGTGTGGGTTCCAACAAATGGGAAAGGAAGAGGGAATGGACTCACCCACTGGTTGGATTTGTAAGGGTCCAAGGGGCCAACCAATTGTTTGGTCTTATTCACAGAGCTGCTGTTGAAATCTCCCCTCACGCCCTGTGCCCCCCACCTCTCCTTGTCCTCCCCCCTCGGACCCACCCACAGCCCTTGCCCAATGCCAACCTGTCTCATGGCCCCCAGCTATGGCAAGCCTGGTCTGCTCATGTTTCCCCACCCCAGCAGCATTTCTATTACTGCGAAGTTTCCAAAGTTAGGATTCCGCCAACAGGGCTGATAGCTTATTTACTGCTGTCATCTATAGAAAGAGGAATTTTGACACATTGTTAAATGATAGCACATTTAGATAAGTCAAGCTGTCAGAGGCTCTAATGGATGTCTAAACTCTCTGTGGCTGATATGTAAAATTTATGCACTTCAGAATATCATAAGGTTATAATATTTTAATCACATCCACGCTCTTTCTAAACTTTGAACAGGCAAAAACATTCCATCAAGCACCATCTCCCATGTGCATCTTCCCAAAGGTTTCTCCAAACTCCTTTAAAAAGTCCAGCCTCTCTTGCTTGCCCTGTTGCTCTTCCTCCCTGAATACTCAAACCCTAAGCAGAATTTGCCTCTTGCTCCAAAACTTGTACTATGTGGTCCCTCCAGCCAACCTCTTTCCTCCCAAGAAACACAGATGTGAATCTGGACTGGGCACCCTCATTTCAACTAGATACCCTCAACTCTTGGTTAGCTTGATTAGCTCTCTTAAAGGAAAAAAAATTAAAAAGATAGCACAGGACACTGGACCTGGAGCATCATAAAAAAAGTGGCAAAGTAAAGCAGAAAAAGAAAATCATAAAGGTATGAATCCAGTTACAATGATTATACACAGAAAAGCCATAAAAAAATACTGCATTAGTAATGTTCACCATAAAGCAATCTTATAACCAAATGAAATATGCCCAGCATTATCTTTAGGATGGAATTTTATTTCTCGTTTCCTGGACTGCTAGCAGCAGAGGAAAAAAAAGAGAAAAGAAAGGGAGAAGCAGTTTTGGGGGTCCTGGAATAGGGTACCACATGTCAGAACATCTTTACCATCAGCCACAAGTCGTTAAGACTTGCTGACTGACTTCCATCCTAGGAAAACGGCCCGGCTGTGTTCAGAGACGGCGCTGGAAGGAATAACTGGACTGCTTCCATATTTGAAAAAATATATACTTCCGGAGGGCTTTATGCTGGGCTGGTACAAGGTCACCTTTCTTGCCAGGATTGGGGTGGCGTCAGCAGCATGGTCTGGCCTGGGGACACAGGCCGCCTTTGCTGCCTCGGCCACTTTAACACTCAGCAACCAGGCTTCGAGAAACCACTCAACCTGAACAACCAAGAATTGAAGCCACACACCTCCTCACACTCACAGGCAGCTGGGCCGCGTGACGAGTGGGCTCAAAGCTCTCGGCCTGCACAGGGCCTGGGGTGGGGGCCCGCCTCTCCTACCGGGATCTCAGAACAAGCCAGCAGAAGTTTTCCTTTCTGGTTACCTCCCCTATAAGAGGAAAGTGGGAAGGGAAAAAAATGAAAATAAAAGTGTGGCGTAGGAGTCATTAGCATTATGCACAAGAGATGATCCCGGGTGAAAGTGCTTAGGCTCATAATCCGTTCCCAACAAAAATGCCATCAGTGAGAATATGGAGCGAAGCTGCAGGCCTGTTGGGCAGGGGAGCCACTGAACATTTCAGGATGAGGGTGGGGACTGTGGCAGATGTGAGGGTCTCAATGTTTGCATGCGGCTCTGGCTGCCACGTTTATTTTTCCGCTCTCTAGAAGTGTACAGCCTTTCAAACTCCCTCAGGGACACCCCCCCACACTTAATATCCATGTAAATGAGCTTACCCCCTTCCCTGAGAGCCTTCTCCTTTTGTGCCAGACACACCAGCCATTTTCTTAATAAACATCATCACCCTCACCCTGTGGGGGTGGGGGTGTTGGCCCCATTTCCCCTTCACCTGAACAAGACTCTCCATCCTCCCACCTTCATCGTTTCCAGTTCAAATTTGCTTTCCCACCTCAGCCACCTCAGCATCTTCTAAAACCCTAACAAAGGGTTCCTAGATCAATGGGAGTCCAAATGGAATCAAGATTTGGGTGACCTCAACAGCTCCACAAAAGACCCCAGAGCTGGAGAAGGAAGCGAGTGAGGTTCAAACCCCCTCCCCCAGCTCAGAAATCGGCCCCCTGGGAGCCGCACCCACCCCTCAGCACCCAGCCCCAGCACTACCCACCCCTCCCCGCTGCAGCCCGAGCTCCCTGGATTGAAAACGAGTTATCTAATGAAAATTGTGTTAACTGACATTCTGGCCAACCGGGAGCAAATACCAGCGCTGTAAATCTCGACGCGGAAATTTTCTCCAGCCCAGAATAACAATAGGACCCTGCAAAGGGCTTTCGCCAGCCCTTCTGGTTCCTCTCCTCTTGTCTGCCACGTTCTTGTCATTCCTTATGTTACAGAACATCAATCATAAATAAAGACGCTGTCCCCCAGCCGTGCCCCGGTCTCATTTACAAACATTAGCAGGGAATACGATTACCATTGGCCTTCTGTGCCAAGCCCAATGTGGCTGCCCAACTCCCTCTTTCCCCCTCTCCCTCTTTCTCTATTTCTCTCTCTCCCCCCTCCCTCCCTCCCACACACACCCCCCACTCTTCCAGAAAGGCCACTTTAGCATCATTTAAATGGGCAAGCACAGCTCACAGCCTGGCCCGCCTCAGCTGGCCACCAAACTGTAGCCCCAACTCGAGTGAGGACCTGGAATTGCAAGGCACTTGCAGTTATTAACTGCATGCCTGAGTGCCCCGATTTTCTCTCCAGTTCAATGGCTGGGGGAGGGGATGAGTGGGGAATGGGGGGTTAGGAAGGAGGGGGCTGGGAAGTGGCCAGGAGGAGGAAGGTATAGGAACCACTTATCAGAAGAAACTTAAGGAGATCTGCAGGCGGATTTTCAAAAAAGAAGTGTGTCCCTTTTTATCTCCAGACTGATGCTCTCACTTCTGCGAATGTCAAGGCCAAGGCAGGATGTTCTAATCGCCTGGTTCTCAGCAACACTTCCCCGCCCCTGCTCCCACTGCCTGCCGAGACTTTGCAAGACTCCAGGATTTGGGGGGACTTGGCAGGAGCGTCCTGGGGCACCCCAGAAAGTATAGAGCCTAGAGCTGTACCTCCAGCGGGTGTTCTCGGAGATTCCACCCCCAGTCCCACTTCCTAGGGGATTAGCAGAGAACACCCCCAAATCTAGGAGAGACATACAGATTCCCAGAGAAAGGTGGAGTGGGGGATAAAGTGCTGGTGTTTGGGAGGAAGTAGCCCTGGGGAAAGAGAGTGAAAGAGAAGAGAGAAAGAAGAAAAGAGGGGAGTGGCAGCAGGGAAAGCAGGGGGCAGAAGACAGCAAGGGAATCTCCAGTTTAAAAGTTCCCATGGGCCCGAGAGCCGGGAGTCACCTGCTCTGCGCAGCTCCAGGCTCTCCACGGCCCGCGAGGCTGCAGCGCAAACTTGCGCGCGCCCCGGGCCCATCTCCACCGCCCGTCCCCATTTGGACTTGGAAGGAGGGTAGAAGGGGGGGGGGGTAAAGGCAAGAAGCAAAGACGAACCCCAAGAACCCGGCCCGAGGAGAGGTCTGCCGGCGCAGGCGGCCAGTCCGGCGATGGTGGCAGCGGCAGCTGGGGCGGCAGCAGCGGCGGCCCCTGGGTGGCGGCGTGTCCGGGCTGCGCAGCCAGGCAGGCGGCGGCGGAGGTGCCGGCGGCCGGCGGGGCGCGGAGCCGCCTCCACACCAACCCCAGCAGCCTCCTCCTCCTCCCTTCTCCTCCTCCTCCTCCACCTCCCTACCCACCAGCTCCCTCCCTCCCTCGCCCAAGCCCCAGCCGGGCGCGGACAGGCACGCGGCGCGCTCCGCGGCCTCCCCGGGCGCCGCGAAGTTGGGAGGCGCGCAAAGTGCAGCGCAAGGGGGGCTGTCGGGGATCCCGCCGGCAGCCCCCTGCCCAGGACCGCAGCCCCTGCCTTCCCCGCGCCTCGCTCGGCCGTTCTCCCGCCGGCTCGCTCCCCGGGCCGAGGGCTCACTAGCGCTTCTCCATGGTCGCGGCGGCTAATCGATGATTGAACCGAACAAAGAGCAGCGGCGAGATCAATTCCTAATACCTATCGATGGGCAGCGGGCAGCCGAGCCCCAGCGAGCCCCAGCAGCCGCCGCCCGCCGCCCCGGGGCGCCCGCCCACCCTCCCGGGGACCTCCCCAATGCGCCCAGGGCGCGCCCCAGGGCTCCCCACGGCCGCGCGGCCGGCGCTGCCCGCACTAACCTGGAGTCGCCGTAGATCAAATCGCTTCCAATATTGAAACATCGATCCCACATTGGCGGCCATCTTGGGGGCTATTCGAGACGCACACACACAAGAGTTTGGCTTTTCTCAATGGCTGCACTCAATATCCGGGCTGGACTCCCCCCAGCCCCGGGGCCGCCGCCGGCCGCCCGGGCCCTGAGCGCCGCCGCCCGGGGCCCCTTGGGCGTCCCCCGGCCTCCTGCCACCCGCTGCCCCTCGGCGCCGCCGCGCCGCCGCCGCCGCCGCCGCCGGGCCCGGGAGCCGTGCGCCCCCCCGACCCCCGGAGGGCGCGGGCGGAGCGCGCCGGGCGGGGAGCTCGGCGCCCGCCCGGGGGAGGCGGCCGGGGATGGGGCGGGAGGGGAGGGTGTGGGGGAGGCAGCCTCTTCGAGAGGCGACGGCGCCGCCGCTGCCCTGCCTGCAGCCGGCTCCCGGGCCCGCGGAGCGCTCGCTGCATCTCCCCCCCAAGTCCGGGGTCGGTGTGCCGCGCGATTGCACTTGACTTTGGCTTTTTGCAAACTTATCAATACTGACGTAACGTGCTGATCAATGCAAAGGGAAGTTTGGGAGGGGGGGCTGCGGGAGGCCGTTGAGCGGAGCGCCAACACCCCCCACTTCGCACCTGTCTACCCCCCCCACCCCCTGCATTGCATACTTAAAAAAAGTTAATAGTTTGCGATGCATTTTTTTTTTTTCTTTTGCAATCAGAGGACACATAACACGTGCCTCGGGCTGCCACCACTCCTCCGCCAGCTAAGCTTCGGATCACAGGGTAGCAACTAGCAGGTAGGGCCGCGTAGACTCGCTGGCCGGCGGGCGTGTGGGAGCCTGCCAGCGGGCGGGTGGGAGCCGCCCGGGGGCGCCACTGAGTCGTGGGAAATATCACCACTGCCGCGCGCAGTTTCCAAGCCATTATATTGTTACGATTATTATTGGGGAGCGGCGCCTTAGCCAAAGATCAGGGTTCTTTGCGGGGCGAGGAGGTGGAGGAGGGCTTCAGATCCTTCGCAATAGGAATTCTTATTACTATTATTATTTGGGGGTCTAATGATAAGGGCTCCTCATAACTTTAGAATGGGAGGCCCTTTTACTGTTATGATGATTATTGGAAGGGATCCTTAGCCAAATCTCTGGAGCACTTTAACCTCCGCAGTGAGTTGGCTTTTATTATTTACGTAGAATGGGCTAGCTTTTATTGTTATGATCTGTTGATGGGGCCGTAGCCCTGCTGTGGGGACTTTGGATTCTCAACAACTACAGAGATTTCTGCTATTGTTATCATTATTATTCGAGGGCCCTTCTAGCTGGGGACCCAAGGTCCGTTGCACTATGAGTCTCCTTTATTATGATTGTCTTTTGGGAGAGGGTCTTTAGCCCAGCTAGAGGGAAGTTACGGTCTTTTGCAATTTCTGACCTTGGACAATAGGGATGACTAAGTTTCTTCCTTTACATTTTTCCCTCTTTTTGCCTCTGTGCAAGCTAGACGTTCCCAGTCCCCTCCCAACATCCCAACCCCAGGAGGATCTCAGACCCCCTAAAACCCTCCATCACTAACCCACTTACCCCACCCCCACTCCTGACCCTGGGGTCACTCTCCCTCTCTGGCAGTCCCCTGCCAAATCCCACTGCCCTCCTCCCCACTCCCCCCAAAAGGACATTTCCTCCCTTTTTCTCTGGTCAGAAGATTTGCTTTTATAGACAGCAAATGGAAATTATATTCTCTTTTTATGACCCAGCTTGGACTTCTGACATCACTCTTGGTCTGGGACAATAGATCAATACAGAAGGTTGTAAAAAAGATAAAGTTTAGAAGAGTTGTAAAGCAGAGAGAATCGTGATGGATATTTTTGATGATTTTCCAATATTTGTGTCTCATAGCACGTGCTTCAAGGCAATTAAAGTTTTTAATGTAATGTAAATAATTGTTTCATAAATGCTTCAGAAGAAGGTGTGATCTTTTTGAGCAATCACTTGAGCTGTTTAAAAAATGTAATGTGATTTAAACAAGGATACAGTATTTCTGTTACCATCCCCATACATTTTCCATGAGGCCTGGGTAAATATATTAATGCACAATTTGAAAGACTCGTAAGACCAAAAGTACAGCATTCACCAAGATGTAATGAATTAGGCCTAGTTAGCAATTCCGAGTGGCCTGTTTCCTTGCCAGATTAAATTGCACGTGATGTGTGGTTTATCTCAGCTCTCGATAACTTCACGTTTAAATTACAGCTCTCATTCTGCAAAATGAATTTAGGGAAATTTCATAACTATCACATTGCAATTTTTTTTAAATGGCTACATTTTCTCCTGAGCATCTGTAAAGCTTGCAGCTTCCTTGTCTTTGAGTCTGTTTTTTAAAGACCTGTAATAGAAAATCTGGAGTGAGTGTGAAACCCTTCAAAGCAATTTTTAACAAACCAAGGTTTTGATTAAGATTATTTTAAATTTATGTCTGACTTTGCAGTCATGGAATAAATTGATATTGTGTACCTCCTGATATGAAGTACTGAGAAGGACACAACATCACTTCTGTGATATTACTGCCAAAAGTACATAACCTGAATCTAATGGTGAAGAAATAGTTGACAAACCCAAGTGGAAAGGGAATTCTACAAAATAGACAGCTTGTTCTCTTTAAAAAATGTCAATGTCACATTAAACACACAGAAAGACTAAGGAACTGTTCCAGATTAAAGAAGCAGAAGAGACTTGACAACCGATTAAAACATATGACCCAGGATTTTCTTTTACTATATAGTGCATTAATTAGAGCCAATGACAAATTTAGAATAAAGTCAATAGATTAGATAATGGCATTATATCAATGTTAATTTCCTGGTTTTGATTATTGTACTGTGGCTATATAACAAAAGAGCCTAGTTTTTAGAGAACACAGTGAAGTATTTAGGGGTAAAGGGACAAACATCATGTCTGCAACTAACTCTCAAACAGTTCAGGCAAAAATAATATGCATATATTTGTTTATATCTATCTATCTAGAATGATATAGCAAATGTTGCAAAATGTGACACTTGAGGACTCTAGATGAAGTGTACACAGAAATTTGTACTGTCCTTGAAACATTTCTGGGAATTTAATATTATGTCAAAAGAAAAAGCTAAAAGAAAAAAATAAATTTATGTCTGACTATGTTTCAGCTGTTAGGACTACTGGGCTTCGGAATAAAAATTCTGCATGGAACTTTTCTACTTTCCTGACTGACATAGGCTGCAGCTTTGACCGAGCAGGAAATTGCCACAGCAAACATGCTTACCGAAGAGCAGCGAGAAAATCCAATAATTCAGATTGTTTTAAGTCTGTGATATTTTTAAATGACTTAATGCAGTGGGTCTCTGAAGAATTCTGACAATTTTAATGGTAGAAACTTGCAGTCCCACTGAGGAATGGGTTGCTACATAAATACTGAATGATCGTGTCTTTCTGCCTGGGCCGAAACATATTAGCTTTGCTTAGTGGCTTATTGCTTTATTCACAAAATAAATTTCAGCCGTCTCTTCCTACCATATTCCAAGCGCATCTTGAGCCTGTGCCTTATTAGATGTGAGGGCTTATATTCCAAAGGCATCTGTTACCATCTCAAGCTCAGCAATAATGAATTAAGCAGTTAAGTGTTTACCCCCTAAATAGAGTTAGCTGTGGAAATGATATTATTATGGGTGGTCCTTAATGAAAGATGGTAAACCAGGAAACACTCTTTTAGCAATCAGCCTTGGATTTGAAAACTAAAGTACTAAAATATTAAATACTTTTGTGAAAAGCAGTTTTTCATGTTCTTCACGAACACTCCCTGTCCCAAACACACACACATGCGCAGATATAAAAACACTTAAGCAGGTTCCTGGTCGATTCCTGAATCTCAAAGATCCACTTATCAAGATAAGTATTTTAAAAATTATAATGGAAAAATAAATAAATAAAAATTATAATGGAAAAGACGGCACCCTCTCCCCACCCCAGAGGAAGCCGAGCGTGGTTTGGGATAGCCTATCCTGAAAGCAGAAGCAGACAGAGAGCCGGATCCTTTAGGAAATTCATAAACTGTGTAAGAATCCCAGGGAAGATAATGGCAGGTCCTTAGCCATGAACATAATGATATGCGAAATCCCCAGCATCAAAGCTGAAACAAAAGAAAATGTCCTTCGGTAGCTCTGCACTGCCCACCACAGCTGCCAGGCAGGAAGAAAGACAACTAGAGACTCCAAATTTATCTGGAAGCATTAGACAGCCCTCAGAGCAGAGTAAGGGATGTGGCAGGGTCTGGCAGACACCTGCAGGGATGTACTTCTGGAGGTGGGCCCAAGGTTAGGTCCCAGATCCAGAGGTTGGAGTGACTGACTATAAGGACCAAACCACCAATTCCTTATGTGCAAAACTCCTGACACAATGCTGTCAACCTTTACAATTATTAAGCACCTACTGGTTGTTGGATGCTTATAAATAAATCTTTAGCATAATGTTAGAAGCAAGATTCTGGAGTCAGACTGTCTGGATATGAATTCCAGCTCTGCCACTGACAAGCTCTGTGACCTTGAGCAAGTGATTTTACCTCTTTGTGCCTCATTTTGCTCAGGTGTACAATGGTGCTCATAATTGTACAAAATGATGAGGATTAAAGAAGTTAATTTATGTGAAGCACTATGTAAATGTGCCATACCTAGTAGCTATCATTGTTCTTGGTCTCACAATGGATGGGACAGTGATCTGCATTCCCAAATTGCAGGTGAAAAGACTTGGGTCCTGAGAGAGAAATGGTCAAATGATTGTGAAGGAGCAGAACCAGGCCTGATACCTAGGTTCACTCACATCAGGCCTGGGGCTCTTGAGCTTGCCCTGTCTCTTATGGGGAGGAAAAATGGGTGGAAAAGCAGATGCCCAGAAAGCAAGAGCTGCAGTCTTTCCCACGTGCCAACCCTCATTGACCAATCAAACTGGAGAGGAACAACACAAGAGGGACAGGCTCCCTTTGCCTGACTCCTGTCAGAGACTAGTTAAACAACAGTATATTCATAATGTGCTGATTACTCCCCTTTTTGCTTCCCTTCCCCATTCACTCTTCCCCAGCTCAGTGCCCCAGGAAGCCGACCTCTGTGGACTCTATCTCCCAGGCTCCCTTGTTCTCTGGCATCCAGTTGGATTTGGCCAATGGGGGGCCTGCTTAGTGGTAAGAAGCTGGGAGGAGAGAAAGTTTGGGGTACTTATTCCCCAGCTCCTTCCCTACTTCACTGCAGTTCTGACAGTGATTGGGTCCTTTCACAGACACAGTCCTGGTCAAGTTGTCCTTCTGCTCTCACCAGGCTTTCTCCCTCCCCACGCCCCTTCAGATCTGGCGTGGAAATGTCTTCCTCCTCTTGTAAGCATCTGGGTGCCTCAATATTTTCCTTCCCATAGTTCTGTAAATAGTCTCATTTACAAATCTTGGCTGAGTGTACCTTCTGGGACCCTGACCTACCACAGAATGCTATTCAATTATTAAGAAATGTAAATGTTATTTATATGTGTTGAAGTGATCTCTAGGATATAAGGCAAAGTGAACATAAATATAGGCTATAGAATATTATGAAATAATCCCATCTCTGCTTAAAATGTGATATTTAGGAAAAAGTTAAAGAAAATTCGATATCATATAGTTAACAGAATTAGTTCTGGAAAATGGGTTTAGAGGCCACTTATAATTTGCACATCATTATCTTAAATTTTTTTATGATCATCAATTACTTTATCATCAGGAATCTTTATTCTTTTGGGGTGGGAGAGAATCTGTTTTCTCCTTGGACCCTGACTAATACACACACCATAGAATGCCACATCCATCTGAGATGTCCATGAAAGAAGATTTGACTAAAGAGAGAGACAGTCCATGTTCATGGGCTGGAAGATTTAATATGGTGAAGATGTTATTTCTGTCCAAATTAATCAATAAATTTAAGACCATTCCAATCAAAATCCCAATAAAGTTTTTCGCAGAACAGGACAAGCCCATCTTAAAATTCTTATGGAGATGCAAGGGCCAAAAACAGTCAGGACATTTAAAGAATAATAAGGTGTGGGAACTTTTCCTATCAGATACTAAGACTAATTATAAAACTATAATAATAAAGACAGTGAGGCAGAAAGACAAATAGACTCAGGGGACAAAATTAAAAGCCTAGAAATAGATTCACACAAATATAGAAGGGACTTACACAAATACATGGCAGAGCTGGCATTATAAACTAGTGGGTAAAAGACAGACCTCATTTTCAATATGGTGCTGAGCCAACTGACCACTCATAGTCAGGGAAAAATATAGAATTAGATCCCTACCTCACACCATACACCAGGTGGAGGTGCCTGCATGCTATGGATTTAAAGAAAAACAACATGTTCCTTTTTTACCAACAGCCCCTTCCCTACTTCACTGCAGTGCTGACAGTGATTGGGTCCTTTTACGGACACAGTCCTGGTCAAGTTGTCCTTCTGCTCTCAGCAGGCTTTCTCCCTCCCCACGCCCCTTCAGATCTTGCGTGGAAATGTCTTCCTCCTCTTTTTAACTGAAAACTATATCCTTATTAAGATGACTTGACTCTGCCACGCCTGGTTGTTTGTTTAAGCATCCGAATAGCTCTGCTCATGTAATAGCCCAGGGTCCCTTTCAGAGCTGTAGCTATAGCCAGAACCAAGACTGAATTTTCTTTGAGCATCCCCGGAATGAAACACCACTTGGCACTTGGCAGCTTCCAGGAGATTTAGAAACATTAGCTAATTAGAGTTTCTAGGACTCTGCTCTGCACTGGCACAGGCTCCTCTTCATGCACACAGCTTTGCTGAGCCCCTGAGAAGCTGGCCCCTGGGCAGGAACCCGACTTCCAATTCTGCATCCCATTTTACCAGTGGAGTGCGCAAACCAGAGAGTGACCTAAAACCTCCAAAACAACCACCATGGAACTGAGGGAACCCATTTGGCTATCTCTCCCAGGTCCCACATCTCTGGCACGAGTGTCCCCATTTGGCTTCATGCCCACTAGGGCAAGACTATGAGCTCCCAAGGACAGCCATAGGTCTTTCCTGTGCCCTGAGAAGAACTGAGCACCCCCACCAGCACTCCCACCCACCCACCCACCCAAATAAAACTCCACAAACTGTACCCCTAAAGCTTGATGAAGACTGTAGATTGTTACTGCAGGTTTTCTTAAGGGGCAGGGTATAAAGCACTTAACATCTTCACAATTCTTTTTGCTTCTTTCTTTCCCTGAAGTTCCCTTCATTAAAGCAGCCGCTCTAGTCTCTATTTTTAATTTCTCTCCCCTCAAACTGCTCATCCATCTTCTCTCACTCATGGCTCACTCTTATTTGCTCTCTGTCTTCCCTGGTGCCTTCTCCCTCTTCCTCCATTTCTGCCCCCTCCCTTTCTCATTGCTCCTTCAAATCTGAGGTTCTCACATTTCAACTAGTCAGCAAAATAGGTAGCCAAACCAAAAAAAAGAAAAGAAAGAATTCGTTTGCTCCTTTGGTGAAACAGGGAGATGTGAATCCTTACAATTTTCATTTTGCCCCTGTCCTGTTGCTGCACTGTCCTCACTGTCATAGTGGTGCCTACTATGCACCAAGGACCTAACATTCTCTCCAAAACTCACATCCATCATCACTGTATCCATTCTGCCAATGAGAAAACTGCGGGTCAGAAAGACAGAATAGCTTGTCCAAGTTCACTCAACAGGACAATGGCTGAGCATGGTTTAGAAGCGGAGTGAGAAACTGTGCATTTTGTAGCCCTACTACAGAAGCCCTGACCCCAGCTTTAGCTTTTCCTGCTGCCCCTGCTCAGGGCAGGAGGGAAAGGAATGTAGGTACTTCTAGAAGATGCCGTTCAGACAAAGCATAGCCAACAGGGGCTGTTTTTGTCGCCCCAGGAGCCAGTCCCTAAATTACCACTCTCTCAGTCTCCTTAGACCTTCTGATTTCTCAGCTCTTGGGTTCCACGAAACAAAAGATGATCCATTTGTCCCCAGAGGACAGGAAAATAATGATAATGCTGCCATTTATGGCCTGCTTTCCCCAAGCTGGGCTCACTCTACCCATTATCTAATTTCCTCCTTGTAACAGCACTTCAGGTAAGTATTGCCATTTCCTCCCCTTAATAGCTGAGGAAATAAGGGACTCAGAGATGGTAAGTGACTTGCCCAAGGTCATCCAGCCTATAAGCAACTGCGCTGGGGGTCAAATTCTGTTTGATGTCAAGGTTAAAGTTCTTAACCCTGAATACCACCCCCCTTCCCTTTCTCAGCTGCTTCTAAATCTCTGTGGGGCTTTGAATTCACTTTGAATTTTTGAATTCACTTCCCAGCTAGTGAGGGGCTCAGTCTGGGTTGAAATCCAGAGCCCTCTCTTCCTTGCACTCAGTCTCCAGCCTCTCTCCAGAGCTCAGGGGGAACAGGATGAAGACTCTGGAAGCTCTCTTTTGAAGGTTGGGTCCCCATCCCTTCAACCCCAGAAACTTCTGTGAACCCTTCAGTGCCTGGGGAAACAAAGCCTCCCCCGCCCCACTTCAAATGTTCCATGACCCAGGAAGCAAATCTAACCCTCCTGCATGAACCCTCCTGCTCCAAATCCTGGGGGTCCAGTAGGATTTTTGGCAAATGTGCCGGGCATTGGGGGCCCTGTCCCAGCCCCTGCCTGTGAAAACAGCATAGGAAAGAGACTCTAAAATGATCCTCAGTACCTCAGGCCAGGGTCTAACCTGCCACCCATGTACCACACCCCCTTTTGTGCACATGCATATACACATATTTGCACCTATGTGCACACACATATACACACCTGCTCTCACATTGTTTGCATACACCCCTGTGCATACTCTCTCATGCGTACACATTTACATACTCATGTACACACACCTGCATGCACACCACACATTCATTCATGCACATTTGAACACAAGCCAGAAACTGATTCTCTGGGACACACCTGTGTGCTCACACACAGACCTACACAGTCTGTGTGTGCATGTGAGTGAGCACACTGCGCAGATACATGCAATTGTGTGGACCTGGTGGCACCTTCCAGGGTGGGGCAGCAAGGCCTCTGCTGGGGCCTCCTGGAGCTCGGCCTTTGGCAAAAGCCCCACCTGGTGGACATTTGGTGTATACACGAACCCCACCTCCAAGCCGGAGCGCCCCTGGGACCAGTGAGGCTCTGGTCAGTGCCCAGGCTGGCTGGCAGTAAGAGAGTGAACCCAAAGCTAGACTTTGGGGCACCCCTACCCCTTCAGAGTTGCCTTCTCTCCTCCTATTCCCTTCCCTGGGCAACAATTTCCCTGGCCAAAGGCCCGGAAAGAGCATTGCGTCCAGGGGAAGGAGCTTAAATCACTGCTCTGCCACTTGCTGGCTTCTCTCCCAAGCCTCATTATGCTCAATTATAAAATGAGGGTCCTCAAACAGGTATTTGGAAGAAGTAAATGACATCATGGACACAAAATCAACAGCTGTGTATCTCAGGATTGGACAGCCTAGAGTGAGTCTGAAGTCAGACCTGGGTTTATTTTTATTTTTTTTTAAGATTTTATTTACCTAGAGGCATCTGAGTGGCTCAGTCCTTAAGTGTCTGCCTTCGGCTCAGGTCATGATCCCAGGATCCTGGGATGGAGTCCCGCATTGGGGTCCCTGCTCAGCGGGAAGCCTGTTTCTCCCTCTCACACTCCCCCTGCTTATGTTCCCTCTCTTGCTGTCTCTGTCAAATAAATAAATAAAATCTTTGGAAAAAAAAAGATTTTATTTACTTATTTGAGAGAGAGAGAATGAGCAAGAGAGAGCACAAGCAGGGGGAGGGGCAGAGGGAGAGGGAGAAGCAGACTCCCCACTGAGCAGGGAGCCCGACGTGGGGCTCGATCCCAGCACCCCAGGATCATGACCCAACCGAAGGCAGACGCTTAACCAACTGAACCACCTAGGCACCCCAGACCTGGGTTTAAATGGAGATGCAACTCCTGGCTCTCTCCTTCCTGGGTGTGTGCCCCTGGGCAAGTCACTCCACCCCTTGAGCAGGTTTCATTAACTGCAAAGTGGGGGAAAGTCCCCAACGAGGTGGCTGGAAGAAGGAAACAATGTCATGGAAGTGAAATCCGTCACTCTCTCCATTTTTCTCAGACAAAAGACAAGAATAGTTCAGGGGTGATAGAAGCAGGGCTGGAATCAGAGGGACCCTGGTTAAAATTCTGATTCAAATCCTGGTTCTGCCACTTTTGAGATGTGACCTTGAGCAAGTCATTCCCCTGTCCCACCTGTTTCCCCATCTGTACAGTGGGGACCTCTTAGAGTTGTGGTGAGAATTAACGAGATAATGCATGCAAAGAGCCTGACATCAGTAAGCACCCCATAAATGCAGACTGCCACTGTCAGCAGTGAGGTTTGGGGGAAAACAAGTGATATCTAGAGGGGTGGATGAGAGATGATCCTCAGGAGCTCCATATAATAGGTACATAATTATAACTAACTATAATTTAATCACCATGTGCCAGGTGCTGTTCTAAGCCTTCTATAGGAATTAAATGATTTAATGTCACAACAACCCCATGAAGTAGGCATTATTATTCTTCCCATTTTACAGATGAGGACAGTGAGGTACAGAAATGATGTAACTTGCCCAGGGTCACAGAGCCAGAGAGTGGATTAAAATCCAGACAGAGTCCTCTGGATTTCTCCCATTCCCTAATCCTACAGAGCTGTCCTATCAGCTCTGACCTTCCAGCCTCTCCTAAGAGATGGAAACTTCCCCACGGGCTAAAGTCTGGTTTTAGAGGGCAAGTGCTCCCCAGCAAGTCCCCCACTGTTCCGCTCTTCCTCCCAATATCCAGGAAGGCAAATGGCCGTGTACGAGATGTGTATCCTGGAGGGCTATGGAATTAAGATAATCTCAGGGAGGCAATAAATGCAATGGAAAAAAAGCTAATTAAAGAGCATCTGCTAATGTCCACAATAGCCAAACTATGGAAAGAGCCAAGATGTCCATCAACAGATGAATGGATAAAGAAGATGTGGCATATATATACAATGGAATATTATGCAGCCATCAAAAGGAATGAAATCTTGCCATTTGCAATGACGTGGATAGAACTGGAGGGTATTAGCTGAGCGAAGTAAGTCAATCAGAGAAAGACATGTATCATATGACCTCACTGATATGAGGAATTCTTAATCTCAGGAAACAAACTGAGGGCTGCTGGAGTGGTGGGGGGTGGGAGGGATGGGGTGGCTGGGTGATAGACATTGGGGAGGGTATGTGCTATGGTGAGCGCTGTAAATTGTGTAAGACTGTTGAATCACAGACCTGTACCTCTGAAACAAATAATACATTATATGTTAAAAAAAAAAAAAGAAGAAGAAGAAGATATCAGGAAGGGAAAAATGAAGGGGGGATATTGGAGGGGGAGACGAACCATGAGAGACTATGGACTCTGAGAAACAAACTGAGGGTTCTAGAGGGGAGGGGGTGGGGGGATGGGTTAGGCTGGTGGTGGGTATTGAAGAGGGCACGTACTGAAGGGAGCACTGGGTGTTATACGCAAACAATGAATCATGGAACACTACATCAAAAACTAATGATGTAATGTACGGTGATTAACATAACATAATAAAAAAAAAAAAGAGCATCTGCTAATCATGGGAGCCTGTGTCAGAAAACTTGCATCTGCTGGAGGTCGCTAAGTGGTATGAAGGTGGAGGGAACCTGGCTGGCGAGGCCTCGCCCCACTGCTGAAACATCACCACAGAGTGGAGGGACAGATGGTGGCTCAGACAAGAAACAAATGTAAAAGAGAGATTAGGTATAGGAAATTGTGCGCTCCACATTTTACTTAAAAGTCAGTCGCTGGGAAATGGCTGCCTGATGATGCCAGTTCAAATGAGTCACTTTTTGATGTGGCATGGTGTTAGGCAGAACCCTTGACTCAAGACTCTTGTGTCTGAATCCTGAATCTCTAGCTCCCAGGCTGTGTGGCTTAGATCCAGAAACTTAATCTCTCTGGACCTTGAGTTTGGCCACATGACCTGCTTTGGCTAACAGAATGAAGTAGAAGTATTGGTATGCCAGCTTGAGCTTCCATCTCAAGATATGTTGTACGTTTCCACTTGCCCTCTTGCCTTTTACCATGGAAAGAATATGCCTGGGCTGGCCCACTGGTCCCAGGAGGAGGATGCAAGACTCAAGGGTAGGGAGGAGCTTGGCTTCCTGGATTACACATGGAGGATAGCACCCCTCACCCAGGAATACCTGCCAAGGATTATCCCATGGCTACAAAACACACCTCTCATGCTGGGCCACTGGGGCCTAATTATCACTGCAGCAAGTGGACCTAGTGCTATACCACTGACAGACCAGACCCTGCACCCGTTCCTAAGCCAGTTCTGTGATTTCACCCAACCTGGATGCCATGTGGCTTTGTGCTTTCAGTCTGACCTAAGACTGTGAGCTCCCTGAAATCTGATGAATTCCCCCATTTGGCCATCCAACTGCCCTGACAGGATCCACCTTGGCCCACAAGTGGGGTTCCCTGCTGCTCTCCTCAGTGTTCATGGTGGTCTCCACCACTGGTTCTGGGATCCCAGCAAGTTTTGCATCCCAGCCAGTCAGTCCCAATGCCATGTGGCCTTGGGCAACCCACCTAGTACCTCCAAAACCTCATTTTTCACATCTGAGAAAGGGGAGTGCTGCTCTCTTCCTGACTCAAGAGTGGTGGCATGAAGATCCAAACTGAAAAGTGTGAGTCCTGTAGAAAGCGCTGGAATGAGGTCCATCATTCAATGCTGACTCTTAAGGGGCATCACTGAGAGAAACAGAGAAGAATCCTACTTCTTTTGCCTCAGCCTCCCCTTAGCCCTCACCCTATTTCTCTTCTCTGTTAAGGCTTTAAATGTCAACTGCTTTGGCAAGTTGGTGCTTCAAAAGAAACAAAGACTTAAATAGCCCAAGATGGCCTTGCTTAAAGAGATTTCTTTCTAGAGCTCCATGTGACAGCCCCAGACAGGTATTTCACAGAAAAGGACACTCAAATTGCCAATAAATACCCGAAAAGCTCAGCCTCATTAGTTGTTAGGAAAAATTCAAATTAATACCAAAATGTGATACCATTTTGCACTCATCAGATTGACCAAAATTTTAAAGCCAGGTAATACTAAGTGTTGTCAAAAATGTAGAGCAACTGGAACCCTCCTGTACCGCTGGTCGGGGTGCAATTGGTACAACTACTTTAGAAAATAATCAGGCATAATCTAGCAAAGTAGAAGCCACGCATGCCACATGCCACATGCCCCAGCAATCTATTTCTAGGGATAAATCACCAGGAGCTCTTGTCCAAGTGCATCCAGCAGGCTATAAATGATTTGTATCTTTCCATAAGATTGTTTACAAAAGATTGCTCATAATAGTAAAAGAACAAAACAAACAAAAACAAAGGAAAAAAGTAATGCCCATCAATAGTAGACTGGATAAATTGTACTGTATTCACACAATGGAAATCTATAAATGGGGGAATGATTCAGAACCACGCTATTCAACATGGACAATTCTCACAAATAGTAACGCTTAGTAAAGAAAACAAGTTGCAGAATACAAACAGTACAATATTATTTATGTAAAATTTAAAAGCAGGTAACCCTATACTGTATATTGTTTAAGGATGCATTGTTTGGCCTCATGAAAAAAGCCAGGGCTAAACCTGCTGTGTGCCACTTAGCATGTGGCCCTGGGAACATTTCATTTTTCTGAACTTCAGTTTCCTTGCAGGGCCACTGTGAGGGTCTGAAACCATGCAGTGAATATACTTGGTGCACAGGGAGTACACAGTAATTGTTGAAGATGATGGTCTGATTATTTGGGTAAGTTCCAATTTCCAAATGTCAGTTTTCTTAAAGCAAGGTGCCTTGGGGTCCCCAAAAATGTGAGTGTTGTTGAGGAGGGCAAGAAAGAAGCAGCTATTGTCCTGGTGAGTGCTCAGTTTTGTAGTCAGCCCACATGCAAATGGTAGTACTTATGCTGAAAAGAGATGCAGTCCCTGCCCACAGCATGCTCTAGACTAAGGCCTTTGATACCCTCTACAATCTTCCCTTCTCCCTTCTTCTTCCACAACAGACTGGGATGGTCAAATCCACCAAAAACTAGTTGTTTTTCCTTTAGGGCAGGAAGGGCTTAACTATTAAACCCTTCTAGTGTAACAAAGAATGAAAGAAACATAAAACAGTTACATTTACTTATTAAAATGGTCTAAACAGGCATATTCTTCCACATAAATTCTCCTTTGCTACTGTATCAGTCAGGAATCTCCAGAGACTGAACCAGTAGGAGATATACATAGTAAGGATTTATTGCAAGGAATTGGTTTATGCAGTTGTGGGGATGAATAGTCAAGTCTGAAATCCTTCGGATTTCCATCAGGAAGAACAGACTGAAAGTCTAGGGTGAAGCTGCTGTCCACAGGAGGAAGTTTCTTTTCTTTAGGGAAGTCTCAGTTCTGCTCTTCGGGCCTTTCAACTGATTGAATTGGACCCACCCAGATGACAGAGAATAATCTCTCTTAAAGACAACTGATTATAAACTTCAATCACATCTACAAAACACCCTTACACCAACACCCAGATTAGTGTGTGAATAATTGGGCACTTTCATGTAGCCAGGCTGACACGTCAAACTGACCATCACACACCTCCCCTGTATGTTTTTTGTAGCACCCTCAAGTTTGGCACAGCTTGATGATCAGCACATGTTGTCATTGTGTCAAGACTTTTTCAGTTAAGCTGCCCGCCTCCCTCTGCTTTTGTCTAGATGTCAGTTTAATTTTGCTCGTTCTACTCTGTCCACGAGTCTGACACCAAGGCCCCTAGTACTTCTGGATGCACATCCTTACAGGGTCATGGCCAAAAATGAAAGGGAAGGGCTGATCAGACAAGCCTGGGTCATGGACGATAAGACCTGTCATCCAAGGGCAGTAGGTGGATAGCAAATGCATGGACACCATGGGGTGGTTGTGAGCTGGCAGCTGCTCACGTGGGCATAGCTCTGTATTTCCCAAAGTGTGGTCTATGACCTTCAGATATTTCTAGAGCATTCACAGGACATTCTATAACCTCAAATCCCATGGGGAGGAAGATGGCTATCTTCTCAGTCTCTCTCAGTCTTTCTGATCACTCCAAAGCCCAAGGTGGTGTTAGCACATCTATAACACCTCTGTCTCTGGAAAAAAAATCTCCCTTTTAAACAGAGAACAGGTCTCAGGCTCAGCTCTTCTGGCAGGCAAGAATGTAATTCATCACTTTACTCTCAATGTATTTATTTACATGTAGCTGTTTTCTATTTATGGCAAGAGACGCCAGATTTCCATTTAGAATGGTGATAGGAAGTTTCCTTTTATAAAGACATTTATTTAAGTAAAAAGTGAGCTAGGTTTAAGAAAAATATTAAGTAAATGATAATAAATGGCACACAGATACAGGAAAAATTGAGCATGAGGATGTGAAAGATTAAAGGGTTGAGCTGGGTGATGGCCTTGGCTTTGACATTAGACATCCAAGTTTAAATCTAGGCCACACTCACTATGTAAACTTAGGCAAGTTATTGAACTTAGCTGAGTCTCAGTTCCTCATCTGTAAAATGGGAATGATGATACTCATCATCAAACTTCATAATCCACTTTATCCAAACTCCTTGGGACCAGATGTACTTTGGAATTCAGAATCCCTCAGATTTTCAGAATACCATATACTGTATATTATGTGCAGGGTCTGGGCAGCACTATGTGGCCCAGCACATTAATATTTCTATAGCAAAATATATGACTGTTCACATTAAATGTTTTTTTTTTTTTTTTAAGTCTACACATTATACCAGTCCTGGGCAGATTTTTGTGGCCAAATGTTTGCCACAGACTTGAAAATAAAAACTTTCCATATTCCAGAGTTTTGGGGACTTAGGGATTGCACATAAGGGCTATGAGCATGGACCAGCTTCATATGAAGTGGGCAGGGAGTCGACAAGACTAGTGAAACTTGAAGTGCCTTAGTCAAGCCCATGCAGTGAGGTGGCAGAAGGATCAAGGAGCAGCCAGGGGCCAGGAGGGAGTATTTACGAAGAGAAGCAATCAGCAAAATGTGCATCAATCTCAGGAGAGATTATAAAGAAAAGATTACACAAGTTCCGCAAGATTTCTTTGATTTCTCCTTCCCCGTGACCCAACCCCCTCCATTCCTTCTCCTCTTCCTCCTCCTTCTCTTCCTGGTGCTGCTCCACCCATTTCTCTTGCTGGTGTCTGGCCTCAGAGTGGATATGTGACTAAGTTATAGTCAATGAAATGTGAAGGGAGATCTGCTGAAGTGCTTCTAGGAAAGGTTTCTGTGGACATTTCTGTCCCTGGATGTGATGTCTGGCGCAGGGGAAGCCATATTGGGGCCATGATGGGAAGCAGGCTGAGGGTAAAGGCCACACAGAGGATGGCAGGATAGAGAATTGATGTCATGTAGCTACTGATCACACCAAATCACACCACATCAGCTACCTCTGTACTTCTTGTATACAATAAAGAATACCTATTATAAGTTTAGCCAGTTAGAGTTGGAATTATCTGTTACTTACAGTGGAAGGGTATTATTTTGGTTATTAAGAGAAAGTATAAATCTAGAAGATGAGAAAATGTGGGGAGTCTCAAATTATAAGATTGTATATAAGATTATAAAAATTGCCAAATTTTAAAGACTTTAATACCAAATAGCATGATAGGCAGGCAAGGCAGGCAGGCGGGGGTGGGGGGGGGGGCAATGAGAAAGCTGGTGTGGGCTGGACTGGTAAGGAGATGGTTTCATTAAGGAGTTGGAAAACTTCCTCAAACTTCACTAAAAACTTCCTGGTTCCATTTCTGTATTCTCAGTGGAGGGCATATGATTCAGCTCAAACCTAAGAGCCCTTAAATTCCTTCCCAGGATCATAGATGTTCCTTTACCAGGAAAGAAAGCTGGGCTGCGCGGTTTGGGAAGATTCTGGGTAGACGCACAGCTTTAGCAGTGTTCTGGGCTTGTCTGGCCTTCAACGTGTGATTTTGAGAGTTGGAAACGAGAAGATTATAACTCAGAATGGCACGCGGGTGTGAAGCTGACTGCCTTGCCAGCTATTTGCCTGTATTTAAAACACATATGGGTGATATTTTTAAATATCTTTGCTGTGTGATTGAAAAACATTGCAGTTGCTACTTCGTGGACGTGGGTTTTTATGCAAACCCAGGGATGGAATGATGAGTGTATGTTGTACCTACGTGGGCTTTGCTGGAGAGAATGTAAGGACAGAATGGCAAAGCCTGCATAAATGTCGGGCCGAGAACTGGGGCTGGGCCATTCAGCATTTAACTTGGGTGCAGGGGCTGTTGGCAAAGCTCCTCGGTTTTCTTTGAGATCCATCCCTCCCCACTCTCTCTCCAAGGGGTCTCAGTGGGAGTATTCGCCTCAGCTCTAGGAGTAGACATATAACCCAGGGCTGGCCAACGGATCACTCCAACCCCAGTGGTTGGTTGAGGGGCAAGCTCATGTCCCAAGGCAAGCCAATGAGACTCAACCATGGAACTTTTAGGAACTACTGGGAAAGAAGCACTTCCCTCCTGCTCATGTTGCTAAGCTGAGAGGAAGTATACCAGGAACTTCCCAAGGCCATCTCTGTCACCACCTGAGGAGAGCCTGCGGGGAATAAAATCAAGGTAGTGGAAAAGAGAGCCTGAGAGATGGAGAGAATCCTGGATCCAGCCATGCCTGAAATCTATCCCTGGGCCCCCTTTTTTATTCACTTAAAAAAAAAAATTGTAGTGATTGTCAGAGGGGGAGGGTGGAGAGGATAGGAGAAAAAGGTGAAGATGATTAAGAGAAACAAACCTCCAGTTATTAAGTAAGTCATGGGGATGTAAAGTACAGCATAGGCAATATAGTCAATAACAACTCTGTGTGGTGAGAGATGGTAACTATACTTGCTGTAATGAGCATTTTATAATGTATATAACTGTCAAATCATTCTTTGCACACCTGAAACTAATAAAATATTATGTCAACTATACAGAAAAAAATTGTGGTAAAATATACTTAACATAAAATGCCATTGTAGGGGCGCCTCGGTGGCTCAGGTGGTTAAGCGTCTGCCTTCGGCTCAGGTCATGATCCCAGGGTCCTGGGATGGAGCCCTGCATTGCATCGGGCTCCCTGCTCAGCAGGGGAGTCTGCTTCTCCCTCTCCCTTCCCCCACTTGTGCTCTCTCTCTCTTAAATAAATAAATAATCTTAAAAAAAAAAAAACACACAAACCATAAAAAAAGACATTTTAACCATTTCTTTTTCTTTTCTTTTTTAAGATTTTATTTATTTATTTGACAGAGAGAGACACAGCGAGAGCAGGAACACAAGCAGGGGGAGTGGGAGAGGGAGAAGCAGACTTCCCGCTGAGCAGGGAGCCCGATGTGGGGCTCGATCCCAGGACCCTGGGACCATGACCTGACCCGAAGGCAGACGCTTAACGACTGAGCCACCCAGGTGCCCCTTAACCATTTCTAAGCATACAATTCAGTGGCATTACATTCACAATGTTATGCAACCATCATCACTATCTATTTCCAAAAATTGTCACCACCCCAAACAGAAATTCTGTACCCATTAAGTAGTAACTCCCCATCCTACCCCAGGACTCTTAATGTTTTTAGAGTATAATATGCATACAGTAAAATTCTCCCTTTTCACTGTGGTTCTGTGAGTACTGACACATACATTTAACCAGCACCACAAGGAGATGTAGAACAGTTCTAACCTCAGCTCCCCAATCCCACATTTTCCTGGTAGTCTGCTCCCTGCTCTCCCCCCACCTCAACCACCTGGCAACCACGGATCTGTTTTCTGTGCGTAAAGTTCTGTCTTTTCCAGAATGGCATATAAATGAAATCGCACAGTATGTGGCCTTGTGAGTCTGACTTCCTGCACTTAGCATAATGCATCTGAAGTTCATCCACGTCGTTGGTACATCAGTAATTTGTTCCTTCATATTGCTGAATAATAATAAAACATTGCGCGACTCTACCTCAGTTTACCCTTTCCCCAGCTGCGGGACATTGGTCTACTCCTGTACTCTGAATTTACCTGAGTCTACACATTCCTTTCTCTTAAGCTGTTGGAGTTGGGTTTCTGTCACCGGCACCCAACCGAAATGATCTTGATAATATAACGGGAGAAAGCCACTTCCCCTCTCAGAAATTACCCATCTCATCTATAAAATGGGAGTGCATTACTCACGATGGTTGTGTGATGGAAACCTTGACTCCAAATTGGTTGAAAGAGACGACTATTATCTCACATCTTGGAGAGTCTTGACGTGGAGCGTATCATAAGGTGGCTGATTTAGCGGCTCAACCCCGGAGGCTGGCACTTTCCACCTCTTTGCTCCGCGTTGCGTCAGGGTTTCCTCCTCAGGGCGAAGCAAGATGGTGGTGGCGATTACACCAGGTTCACAGGAAGTTTTCTTCGAGGGCTCCGGAGACATCGCTCAGAAGCCCCGCCCAGCAGGTTTCTCCTCACATCTCATTGGTCAGAATTGGGTCACGTGCCCACCCCTGATTCGGTAGCTGAGGAGACGGGCGGGACCGCCTCATTTGCAGGTGGGGGCGGGGCACCCACAGTGCCTACAACCCGCGAGAACAGGTGCTCGGCTACCTCACAGGGGTCTTGGGAGGGTCAAGGAGGGTATCAGTTCCTGACACCTATGAGATTTTGGACACATTGCAATTCTCTTCGACATTGCAAGGGAGCGTGGTGCACATTTTCCCAAACCTGAGACAATAAGGTGACATGGGCACAGGTGAAAAACACCGAAAATAATTTATTAGCTTATTTAACTGGAAAGTTTAACAGTGCAGTAGGCTGCTGGCACAGCCTGGAGGTTCAGTTTCAGATACTGTCATTCTCCTTCTCTGGGCTCTGATTTCTTCTGTGTTGGCTTCATCCTCAGACAGACTTATTCCCTTAGGTGGCAAAGATAGCTGCCATTAGCCAGGTTTCCAACCTCCCAGGTTCTTGTCCCCAGAGAAAAGAGAAAGCCTCTTCCCAAAGGTTCCATCAGAAATGCTGGGGAAGACTCTCATTAGTCTAGGTCAGATCACATGCCTATGCCTGATCCAGTCACCCTGACTCTGCTAGATTGGGCCCAGATGACACACCCAATTCCCAAGCTGGGGCAGGGTGGTGGTGTAGGGTAAAGCCACAAGGACATAAGCTGGCCAAAAGAAAACCAAAAGGCTGCTTTCACAAGAAAGGGGAATGGCATGTGGGCATAAGCAGCATTATTTTCTAGAGTCCTAATTTTACTGATAGAGAAACTTACACCCAGAGAGGGTAAGACACTAGGTGTTACAGCAGTGGATCCAGGCCATGAACTCCAGTTCCTGAACGTCTAGCCATTACACCAACAGTCAGGGCGTGCCAGGAGGGTGGGTGGGCCTGCGGTTTCCTAATAATGCCCACCCCAACTCTCTTTCACTCCCCATCCTCCTTCTCCAATGAGTCTCGCCTACTTTTCTCATTTTGAGGTTTGGTCTACCTTGCAGCTGAACTACAAAATGTTAGGGGATTGCTATGGGCTGAACTGTGCCCTCCCCCATTCAATGTTGAAGCCTTAACTCCTAATATCATGGTATTTAGAATGGTGCCTTTGGGAGATAATTAGGTTTAAATGAAGTCATGAGGGTAGGGCCCACATGATGGGGTTAATGCCCTCATAAGAGACACCAGAGCTCTCTTTCCTTCTCTTTCCCTCTCTGCCATGTGAGGACACAGCAAGAAGGCAGCTGTCTTTAAGCCAGGAAGAGGGCTTTCACCAGATTCTGATGATGTTGACACCCTGATCTTGGACATCCAGCCTCTGGAACTGTGAGAAAATAAATGCCTGGTTTTAAATATATGGTATTTTATTATGGCAGCCCAAGCTAATATAGGGATGGGTTTAGAGCAACAAGCATTGATTGGGTACCTGCTGAGTGCCAGGTCCTGTGCAGGATACTAAGGTTCATTAGCTGGGTCTTCACCCACAGAGAGTTTGGAATCTAAAAACAATGTTAAAATATTAATAATGAATCCCTTCTATCTTTTCTATAAACTTTGAGATCACTTTTATTTAAGAAAAGAAATTTCCAACTCAACCAATAACCTCCTTGCACTTTCTTCTTCACCATCTGTCTCTAGAGACAGAATAGCATGTAGACCACAGAACTTTGCATCCATCTCTCCATACTTATTTCCGTGCATGCCAAGAGAAAAAAAAAAAAAGACAGCTATAAAGAGATGGCAGATGCTCTTAAGTGCCCTGTGTTCAGATTGTCCATGTATAACCTCATTTAATCTTCAAGCTAGTTCGTGAGGCAGCCATTATTTTCCAAATGAGGAAGCTGAGAGGCTGAGAGAGACAAAGTGACTTGCCCAAGATCATATAGCTGGGAAGCAGAGGTAGGATTTGAACCTAGATCTCTCTGATTTTAATATCCAAATTCTCAACTCCCATTGAATCTCCTTGGCTAATCAGTGCTATGGACGGATTCACAAAAAAGATACTCATCCAAGGTTGAGAGATTATGATGACCTAGATTTCTCCATGATAAGGACAGCCAACACTGAGGAAGCTGGCTGTGATATGAATGGATGCATTAAGACTTTTTATTGACTTTCAAAGAGTTAGTAATGATATCACTTTTGCTATTCATATGAGCTTACAGTTATTGAGCTTCACTCTGGGCCAGTCATTCCACGTTTTAACTTTCTTCCCCTCACAATCCTGTGAGCTAAGTCCTAGCATCAACCCTCCCCCCACCCCGCCTTTTCCAGATGAGAAAACTGAGGCTCAGTGGGGCTAAAGCATTGGGTAAGTGAATGAAATTAGGGAATCTCACAACCACAAATCTTCGAGGAATTAAATTTTCCAAAGCCAAAGGTTTTTTCCAAAAACCTTGAGGTGCTAGAATCTTCTGAGCTGTATTCAAAGAGAAAGGGGCAAGATGGAAATTTAGAAAAAATTCTCCTCTCATAGAAGGAAGATGCTGATTGTCAACTGAGAGTTCTCGGGAAATGTCATGCACTCCCCCCATACCCCCACGGACTGTGGCTGGATCTGAAAATCCTGGAAGTTTCCCTGAAAGAGCTGATGAGGGTGGGAGAGAGCCAGCTTTTAAGGGACTCTCACAGAAAATGCAACAATAGCAGTGCTATGCCCTGTGAGAGCTGCAAATGGGGTCCTCAGCAAGAGGGAATACAGAAATGCATATGCTTGAGCTGTTCTGCCATCTAAATGTGCATAATGAAAAAAACTTGTATAAAATGTAATAAAATAGGTCTGTGAATTCAGCCTTAAAAAATCATGTGCATCTGGATTTTGTCCTGAAGACAAAAAAAATTTCATGACCAGTTTGATGAAGTTGGATGAGGGGAGTGATTAAACCGTTATTATCTGATTTTGTGTTTTTTCACAAAGATAATACATATTCATTATTAAAAATTCAAGTAATGTATAAGTAATGGTGTATCAGTTAGGAATACTTCTAGGTTAAGTAACAGTAAACTCAGCTTGAAAGACAAGAGTGCATTGTTAATTAGAAGGAAGCCTGAAGGTAGGTGATTCTGAGCTTGGTTTAGGGACTCAACAATATTAACAAGAACTCAGATTCCTTTGTTCCTTCTGCCCTGCTGTATTCAGTGTATTGGTGATGTCTCCCTTCATGGTCACAGGATGGTGGCCATAGCTCCAGACATCAGATTCTCATGTCACAGTCTCAAGCAGTAAGGAAAGGGGTATGATGGGGCTAAAAAGAACCTTATCTTCTTTTATTAAATTTTATTTTCCTTCCCAGAAACTGTTCCCTGCATCCACAAAGTTGGGTGGACTTCTGCTCAAACCCTAGCTCTCCCACTCAATCTCAGCTTCAGTTTCTCCATCGTGGAAATGGGAATAATCGTACTTTCCTCATAGGGTGTTGTGAGAATTAGAAGAGAAAGCATGTCGTGTATAATAAACACTCAGTAGGTATGTGGGTATCTTCTTTTTGTCTGTCCAGATTCACCCTCCTTTACCTTTCTCCTTCTTATTCTGTGCTGCTGCAGGACTGCAACAACAGTCTCCCTTATCCTTTGGCTTCTGGTTGATTTGGTCAATGGAAAGTATCAACAGGAGATGAGGGGGGAGTAGAGAGAGGTCAGCTATTTATTTTTATAGCTTCCTCTCTGTGGGATGCCAAAGGAGGCTGAGTATCTCTACTGAAAGCTACAGCTTCTCTCTCTCCCTCTCTCTGCTAGCTGCTCCCTCCAGGTCCCAGTAATGCCCAGATGGTAACAGCTCCCCAGGTTACTAGCCCCAGGGGATTGCACCATTGCTTTTCTTAAACCTGCTCTCACCTTAATAGTCTCTTTATTAAACTCTTCTCCAAGTACCAGTTTGAGTGTATCGTCTTTTCCTGCCAGGACCCAGACTGATTCAAAACATTAGCTTTTCTTCCAAAGTAAATTGTTTGCAAACTTCAGGATTTTATTAGGAGTGACAAGTGACTTATGTCACACCTCATGATTAAGAATCACCAGTCCACTTGGTCAAAAAGTCGGTCAAGTGGGACGTTCAATTGAGTTGGCGGTTAGAATCATGAATTAATTCTAAATCCGTGGGCCTCTGGCCATATCCTGAGGCACAATATCTTTTAAGTGATAATGATTTTGAAAAAAAAAGAAAAGACATAATTTCACATTCACATGCCCTGAACTCATGGTTGCGTATTCTTGACATCCTTTGTTAAATGGAAAACACCAGGTTTTGAAACTGTATTGATTTCAGTGGGCATATATTATTTTACTGTAAGTACCAATGTCTGTTGTACTTAATATACAATGGATTAATTTAAAATGCATTAGTTTAATAAAAATGCATAAAATAGAATAGAATTGCATTAGCTTCAATAAAAAATTCAATTTCATAAATATTATCTCGTGTTAAAATGCATTGATTTCCAGGAAAATATATTGGTCAAAGGTAATTTACATTGGTTTGAATGGAAATGCACCAATCTCCATACATATGTATTAGTTTAGTCAAACGTATCCAATTGTGTAAAATATCGGTTAGGCTGAAATAGATTCTGACCCTGTTGTTGTCGTCGTTGTTGTTGTTTTATTCTCTTTCACTGAATAAATATCTCCCACACTGGCTTTACTGTGGCCCAGTTCGCTTGAAGGAATGCAGGTGGCTGAGCTTGAGGAATATTCTGGTAACTCATGGGTTTTTCGATGAGTTGGATGTGCTGACTTCAACAGCAGTTAAAACTCCCTTGGTGGCAGATAAGGTACACTCATCATCCCCACTGAGGCTGGGTGTGGGATATGAGCTGGAGATCCAAGCAAAGGGCCCAGAAGTAATATATCCTGTCCTCATAAGGACTGACCGGAGCCACCCTAGACCAGGAAAATGGTTGTTGGCCTTTACTAGGGCAAGAGGAGCTAGAAAGGAGCCTGTGATCTGGGAGCAAATGGAGGCCAGAACCAGGTGAGCTAGCTCAGGGTCAGCAGGACACAGGATCATAGTTAGGGTTCTGGGGTCTACCAGGCATTCAAACCTTCAGCCTGATACTTCCTGTGTGTCCTTGGCCAAGTGACTTAACCTCTCCGAGTCTCCATTGCTCCCAGGCATTGTGTCAGACGCTGCTCTAAGTGCTGTCCAGGTACTGATTTGTCACCACAACCCTGTGGTACAGGTAAGTAACTTGTTCCAGATTACACAACTAGCAAGTAGCAGAAATTTGAATCCAGAGTCCCTGTTCTCAGCCACTAGATTGCCTCCAGTGACTGTTTTGTGGCTCCCAAAGCAGGCGTATCATGGCAATTAAGGAAGGTATCCCAATCCCTGCTCTGTGGCTTCCTAGGAACCTTTGGATAAGTGACTTTGCCTCTTTGAGCCTCAGTT
The DNA here is from genome assembly GCF_004348235.1 of Phoca vitulina. Lineage (NCBI taxonomy): Eukaryota > Metazoa > Chordata > Mammalia > Carnivora > Phocidae > Phoca > Phoca vitulina. The sequence goes on from NW_022589749.1 coordinate 7,945,033, forward strand.
CCTTCATCTGTAAAATGGGTAGAATGAACAGCATCCTCTCCTAGGGCTGTCAGCATACCAGAGACATGATAAGGGCCCCTCACCCCAAAAAAAGCATTCCACGCATTTTTGTGGCTGCAGGACTCTTCAGAGCCTTTGATATGCTAACGTGGGCCCTAAATCTCTCTGATGTGAAGAGGCAGAACCTACTCTGGAGGAGGCTGAGCTGTGAAGGTAAGAACTACAAAAGGGAAAAGAGAATTCGAGATGGAGAAATTGTACCAACTGAGTAATGTTTCCCAAAGTGTGGACCCTCCCCCTTGTGATGTGTGAGCTGCTTTTGCTCTCCTCAAGCAGACATTTTTCACAACTTTTATTTGGAAAAAAACTGTAACAGAAGAGTTGCAAGAAGAGTGCAATGAACTCTCTGAACTTTTCCAAATTTGCCAAAAACTGACATTTTGCCACATTTGCTTTATTTCTGTGTGTGTGTGCGTGCATGTATGTGGGTGTGTGTACACTTTCCCCCCTGAACCATTTGTGAGTTAATGCAGTCACTACCCAATCCTTTACACACATAGTCCAGTATGTATCTCCTAAGAACAAGTCATCCTCTTATGTAATTACTGTACAATTATCACATTCAGGGAACTTAACATTAATACAGTTCTAGAATCTGAATTTTAGGTTCTATGTTCAAATTTCACCAGTTGACCTAAAATTGAACTGTATTTGGTAGCAATTATTTTTCTAGTCTAGGATCTCGTCCAGGATCACACCCTGATTTGTCATGTTTCTTTAATCTCCTTTAATCTAGAACAGTGTCTCAACCTTCCTTTGTCTTTCTTAACCTTGACATTTTTGAAGAGTCCATTTTGGAAGCTGGCCCTCAGTTTGGGTTTGTCTGATGTTTCCTTGTGATTAGATTCAAGTTATGCACTTTTGGCAAGAACACCATCAAAGTGATGCCGTGTTCCTCTGGGTGCCCTGTTTCAGGAGGTACCTGATGGCAATTTGTCCCATTTCTGGTGTTGCAAACTCTTACCTCTTGGAATAGGGGGGTTGTCTTCCAGGTTTCCCCACTATAATTTTTTCCCTTTGTTATTAGTAAGAAATCTGCGGGGGAGATACTATAGATAAAACCATGCCAAGTTGAACACTAAAACATTTTAAAATTTAATATTTATATATTTTCATGTTACCTTCTGTTCCTGCAAAGGAAAATTACTACTTCATTTACAGTAGCAACATAGTTTCCCTCTCCAAAACACAAACTGAAAGTGGGAAAAAAAAGGAAAGTGAGTCAATTCGAAGAAAAGTATAGGTGGTTCATGGATATGGCAAAATATGATGAAGTGTGGTACCCAAATGGCTCTTGTAGGGATGCAGGACAAGTGTGGAGATTGCCAATGTAGGGAACTGGAGCTAAGCTGCAGGGCCGGAGAGGGCTTGTTCCTGGGTTCTTCAGAGCCTCAGGGTGTTTTCTGTGGTGTGAAGTGTTCCCCTAGGCCCACAGACCCTGTGCCTGGTGTCTGTTTGGCCCTGTAGACCTGAGGAGGTGGCCTTAAGCACGGTTATTTCAATCCCCCCAGCTGGCACTGCCAGGGAAGCCACCAGCTAGCTGGTCTGGAAGGTTCCAGAAATGCAGTGTGAATCCTGGTTCATGGAAACCCACCCAGCAGTCCATATAGACTGGGGCCCTGCAGAAAGAGCCCCTCCCAACCCCTCTTAGAATCAGATGCGTGGGCAACATGGAAGGCAGACCAGGCAGGGCGTTGTTCTTCTGAACACAAACTGGATAGCGGAGTCTGGCAGAGAAGGATGAATGCACCAAGAGGCAGGGCCACCAAGGAGGTGGCTGGTAGCTGGGGAGGGCGTGAGGGGCTGAGGAGGGCAAGTCCTATAGCCTGAGAGGAAGAATCAAATGCAATGTAGCACCTACCTGTTCTTTGGGTATTGGAGGCGCAGACACTTCCTGAATTCAGGCCTAAAAAGTGGCCCCTTGAACTCAACAAAGACTGAGCCTTCAGGGCCTGGCCCTGACTACGGCTTGAGACTGGTGCCAGAAGTTGCCCACTGGATGCCCCGTATGCTGTAATCGACAGCTAGAATCCAGGTGGTCTGTGCAAAGCCCAAAATTGAGTTAATCCCAAGATTTGGGAAGAATCAAGAGTAAACAGATCCACCCCTCGATTCCAGAGAGGGCAGTTGGTAAGGCACCAGTCTCACCTTCAAACCCTGGCTCCATGCCAGCCGTGAGGCTCAGGCCCACTCACCCCGCTGGAGGCTCAGTCTTCTCATCTGTAAAAGGGGGATGATAATATTGCCTACACCCGGGGTTGTTGTGAGGACCACATCAGGGGAATGAATAAAGAAACTGGTACAACGCTAGACATGTTATAAGTAGGCATTAGATTTGTAGCTATTATTATTATTATTATCATTGTTGTTTTTGTTCATCAAACCAGTTACTCGGAATAGCCCAAAGAGAAGTCATTCAGGTGAACAGGAGCTCCTTGAAAGGAATAATTTTGTATTCATCTTGGTTCCCCCAGTGCCTACCAGGGCCTGGCCTAGAGGAGGTGCATAGTAATGATTGTTCACAAAAATAATCACAATTGCTCATATTTTTGAGGCACTTACTGTGTTTCAAGTCCTGGCTAAGCCCTCCACATGTATTACTGCATCGAAATCTCAGAGCCACCCTACGCCCTCATACACGGCTGGTGGGAAATGTAAAATGGTGCAGCCACTGTGGAAAACAATTTGGCGGTTCTCGAGGTTAAACCTAAAGCTACCCATATGACCAGCAACTCCATTCCTGGGTGTCTACGCCAGAGAACTGGAAAAAGATATTCAAACAAATAAATGTATATGAATGTTCACAGCAGTACTATTCACAACAGCCAAAAGGTGGGAACAGCCCAAGTGTCCATCAATTGATGAATGAGTAAATAAAATGTGGTCTATCCATACAATGGACTAATATTCAGCCATAAAAAAGAATGAAGCACTGATTCATGCTACAACATGGATCAACCTTGAAAACATGATGCTAAGTGAAAGAAGCCAGACACAAAATATCATATGTTGTGATTCTATTTATATGAAATGTCCAGAACAGGCAAATCCATAGACAGAAAGTACATTAGTGGTTGTCAGGGCTGGAGGGAGGGGGACGGGAGAGTGACTGTTTCATGGGAATAGAATTTCTTTTTGGGGTGATGGAAATGGTGAAAATGTGTTAAAATGATAAATTTTGTATATATTTTACCACAGTAAAAACAAAATTTTCTAAGTGGAGAGCGCACACGCGCGCGCACACACACACACACACACACACAAAATTAACCACTTAAAAATGAACATCAGTCTCATTTAGTAGATTCACAATGTTGTGTGACCACTTCTATCCAGTTCCAGAACATTTTCACCACCTCAGATGGAAATCCCACACCCATTAGTTACTCCCCATTTCCTCCTCTCCCCAAGTCCCTGGCACCCACCAATCTGATTTCTGCCTCTGTGAGTTTATCTATTCTGGGTATCTCATACACAGGGAATCATACAATAGGTGGCCTTTTGCGTCTGGCTTCTGTCACTCGACATAATGTCCAGGGTCACCCACAGTGTAGCCTCTCTCGTTCCTTCTTATGGCTGAATCATGTTCCGTTGTGGAGCTAGACTACACCTGGTTTCTCCAGTCACGTGCTGATGGGCATTTGGGTTGTTTCCACCTTTTGGCTGGTGTTCCTAGTGTGCACATACTTGTTTGAGTCCCTGTTTTTCAATTCTCTTGGGTCTATGTGGCACCAGAGGGTTTTAAGCAGAGCTCAGGGGTGGCTGCCAGGGGAGAAGGGACTCTGCGCCAAGGGGGTAGGGGAAAGGAGGCATCACAGCAGGACACCGGGGAGATGCCATCCAGGACCGTGACAGTGTCAGCAAGATGAAAAGCAGAGGATGGACAGGGTCATGTTTTGGAAGAGGAGGGTGGACAAGATCAAGGAAGTTTCTTCTCCCGGGCCTGCCTGCTGTGGCCACAAGACGTGGAGCCCTGCAACTGACTCGAGCCCCAGAGGCCTTGCTGACTGCCGCAGCCGCTCCTTGCTGCATGGAAGTGTATTCGGTGTGGGCCCTGCACCAGGGAATCCGCTTCGAATGAAGAGACAGTGGGCTTGAGACCAAAGGGGTGGGCATCAGCAAACAGGTGATTTGCAGCGGCTGTAGGGATGGAAGTGCATTCAGGGTTGGAGAACACAGACAGCCCATGGCTGGTGGGGCCAGGGGGAGGGGAGAAGACAGGAGGGAGAGAGGCTCTGGACCTAGCTGAGTCCAGTGAAGCTGTTTGTGAAAACTGGGGGCTGGGGTCTGCAGTTTGCCCAGGTCCGGAGGCTGCTGGTCTGACAAACTGTAACTGAGGCTTGCTGGAATGAGGGCTCTGCAGCCAACAGGCTGTGTGGCTTTAGGCAAATTAATTAGCCTCGCAGCCTCAGTTTCCTTGTCTTTAAAAATGACACTGACAACTCACCAGCTATTTCATAAGGCTGTGGTGAGAACAGAATGAGGAGTGTGTGCGAGCCAGCTCCGCATTCCAGCACGATCGTTTATCAATTTCACAGGCTGTGTGTGCCCGGATCATGAATTGGCCACACAGAGCTGGAGTCAAATCCCAGCGTGGCCACTTGCTAGGTATGCAGCTCAGGCAAGTCTCATAGTCACTCTGACCCTCAGTTTCTTCATCTGTAAAATGAAGAAAGTATTCTCGTCTACCCCGTGGAGCCGTGTGAGGCCTAAGGGAGGGGATTATGCATGGAAAGCACTCAGCCTGGTTCCCCGCACAAGGTAATCGCTCCATCCATCCGTTCAAGCCTCAACGGTTATGAATTTCCTTGTTGTTTGATTTTACTAAACCCTGAGTTGGCAATAAAGAAGAAAGGCTCAGAATCCAGAGTCAAACCTGGATTCAAATCCTGACCTTGGTTTTAATTTCTGTGTGGCCTTAGAAAGTTATACTTGGAGCACATGGGTGGCTCAGTCAGTTAAGCATGGACTCTTGGTTTCAGCTCAGGTCATGATCTCAGGGTCATGGGATTGAGTCCCGTGTTGCTGTTGGGCACTGTGCTCAGTGGGGAGTCTGCTTGTCCCTCTCCCCACTTGCCCCCACCTCAAAAAAATAAATAAAATCTTAAAAAAAAGAAAGTTATTATACTTCTCTGAGCCCTAGTTTCATTCCTTCATGTCTCCATTCATTTTTTCAACACTTACTGAATAAAGACTCGATGCTCCCCTTTGCTTGTAGCAACTTACAGGACTCCGAGAACAACCCTAAAGGAGGTAGGTGCTGTTATTATCTCTCCATGGTACATATGGGGAACCCCAGGCCCAGGAGAAGTCGCTGCCCCAAGAGACATAGCTGGTAAGTGTCAGTGTCATGATTCAGATCTGGGCCACCTGGCTCCAGAGTCCATGCCCTGTACTCTTTGGGACGAGATTTTCTCTCTGTAAGTTAGAGGTTATAATAGCTATTTCCTCCTATGGTTGCGTGAAGGATTAAATGAGGTCAGGCCTTTATATACCTACCACAGTGTCTGGCCCTCAGGGAGGGCACAAGAAAAGGGAGCTGTTATTTGTTATTAGCCTTTTTTTTTTTTAAGTAAGCTCTAGGGGTGCCTGAGTGGCTCAGTCAGTTAAGGGTCTGCCTTCAGCTCATGTCATGATCTCAGGGTCCTGGGATCGAGCCCCATGTGAGGCTCCCTACTTAGCATGGTGTCTGCTTCTCCCTCTCCCTCTGACCCTACTCATGTGCTCTCTCTCTCAAATAAATAAACAAAATTAAAAAAAAAAATAAAGTACAATGTGGGGCTTGAACTCATAACTGTGAATTCAAGACTCACATGCTCTACCAACTGAGCCAGACAGGTACCCCTAATTTGTTATTTCTTACTTTATTTTTCTTCTTGATACACCTTTATGCCTTTGCACTTAACTCCCTTCTCTGCCTGGCTCACTTCAAATTGTTTTTCAAACCTCTAATTCAAGGGTCACCTCTTCCAGGAAGCCTTCCCTGACCCTGCAAATGGTCTAAGTGGCCCCCTACGGAGTTCCCACAGCCCATGGGGCTACTAAACTGCAGTAGTCTTGACCATACCCCTCTACAGTTTCTCACTTCCATCCATAAGAGGGCAGAGGCTGGGCTGTCTCCTTTGTATTCTTGGCTTCTAGCACGGTCCTGAACCAGCACGGTTGCTCCTTTAGGGAATGGGTACTCATTCATTCAGCATAAAGTTTGAGCACTGATGGTATGTCAGGCTCCGGGGCATTAGCACATGAGTCTGTTGAATGACTAAAGGGCTCCTCCCCGTGTTTTGTGCTACTTGGCCATCTCATTGTTACTCCCTATGTATACCTTTTAAGGCGGCACTTTCTGGAGGACCTTCATACCCTCCTGGGAGTGGACCAGGTAAAGTTCCAGGCCCAGGCCCTTTGAGTGTGACCCTTCTCTCCAGTTCCAGATGCCCAGCAGCCTGGCTTCTCTCCTTGTGTCTCCCTGAAGCTGCCAGGCCTCCCCTGAAATAGAGTTTCTTGTGGCTTCACATTTCATCTCCCCAGAGCACAGTCTCATTTCTCCAATCTGCCACTGGACTTACCAACTCTCCGGATTAAAAATACCCCTGACATTTTTGAAGGCCTGTTAGGGCTGGAGCTGCTCTCCTGAAGAGAACGAGCTTCTCTAAAATTCGAAGCAGGTGGTGCAGCAGGCACAAGCCGAGGACAGCTACCACAGTCACACTTGGTCACAGCCAATGGGCCAGGCTGCCGGCTTTCCTGACGCCCCTCCTGGGCCCCGAGCTCGTGGAGACTAGGGATCAGGGCTGAATCTTCTCCATATCCCGCACAGCCTGGCACATAGTAGGTGTGCAATACGTGTTTGTGGAGTGTTGCCTAGTAGTTATGAACACAGACTTGGAGCCAGATGACTTGGGTTCAAATCTGGCTCTACCACTTACTGAGTGACCTCACCTGTGAAATGGAAGTAATAAAAGTGCCTATCTCCTAGAATGCTTAAAAGGACCAAATGAATCACTATAGGTGCAGTTTCTAGAGAAGAGCTCCACAATGGTAAGCACAATACTAGAGTTAGCCATTATCAGTATTAGGATTATTGTCATCATCTTTATCATCACTAGGAATCTGGATTTCCAACACTCCACTCTGTTTTCCTCTCTGGTCTTTATTCTCAGGCAGGTTCTCCCACATGGTGGCAAAATGGCTGCCAGGCACGCAAGGTTATATCCAACCCCTCAAAAGTCCCAGCCTAAGGAGAGTTTGTCTTTTTCTTCCCTAAAGCTCCAGCAGAAATTCTGGAGTGGCTTTGTTCAACCTGGCTTTAAGCTCTGCCCTTTCCTGTACCAGTATCTGGGGCCAGGTATCTGAGCTGTTCTTATTAGCCAGTCCTGGATCATGTATCTCTCCCGGAGGCAACTGCTATAGCCAGAAGGATAGCAAGCTCTGATTGGCCAGGTCTAAGTCATGTGTCCATCCTTGGCCCCAAGGGTTGAGGCGGATTCAACCAAGTGCTGGGATTGTGATGAGGGAGGGGTGAGGGGTGCTATTCTCAGATACAGGAATGTATGGAAGACAGGCAGAAACAGCTGCATCAGACTACACCAACCCCAAAGTGGAACAAAGCCCTTTGTCCCTTTCCCCTAAAATATCACCACTGGAGATTGTCCTGGATGGTGGCTTTTACTGGACATGACAGCTGCAATGGTGTGTGTGTGTGTACATCAGGCTGCACAGATAATTATTAGATATTTATTCTTATAAACCCTTGAGTCTTTCTCTCCTGGCATTAGAGAATGGCCCCCCTGTTCCTCTCTTTCTCTGGTTTGTCCAAAGTAATAGTATCCTTAGGGGCAGGCAGTTTGCATTTTCTCTATCTGGGTCCATACCCACACTTGCCTGCATCTGGCCACATAAGATGGATTCACTGGAAAAGTGGCTACCATTTTATCCCACTTCAGGGCTCCTCTCTCCCTCCGGTTTCTCTTTCTGTGCATTGAGCAACTATTCATTGGCAGGATTTACAAGTCAAACCTCTTTCTCTATGAGGGTCCCCCCAACATGAAAAAGTCACATCACATCTTGGCAGGGGTCGGGGGTGGGGGTGGGCAGTGAGATTGGGAATAAGAAAGTTCCAAGATAAATACTCCCACAGACCCTGGGCATGGCCTCTCAGCTTCTCAAATCAGGCAAGCGGTTGTCTTATTTGATTAGGATTAACAGATTTTCCAAAGATAACCTATTTTGGTTTTATGATTTTATCTCTCCAGGCAGTGTTTACAATATGTATTTGCAGAAACAGAGAATGTATGCCAGGAACGAGGCAAGGGCTCTTGCTGGAGCTCACACAGTCTGTCATAAATATAATATTAGGATGACGCCTGAAATTAATGTGAATCATTTCCCAATAAATATAGTCAGTTAGTGAGGTGTTCCAGGACTGCTGATGGGAGATATATTTTGGTAAAATATGTTTTTTTTTATCGGTTGGGAACTGGGGATGGGGGTGCATGGAGGGCATAAATCTCCATGGAAGAAGTATCTTTTATGATTATTCAATTCCACAGTAGCTCTAAAAGCCTAAAGTAGATTCATATTTACAGTTCCTGGAAGCACCTGGTTTTATATATTGGGGGAAGAATTAGCATCAGGGCCTCCTTATGGAAATCACTGACTTCCGCCCTTGGACAGCGGGAAGGGGAGAGCACCTCCAGCTGGGCTACTCCGTGGGACTGATTTAATTTCATCTGCATTCGGGTGTGGGGCAAAGGAAGGGGCTGCTGGGAAAGTGGTCCTGGCTGGGCTGGGCACAGGAAACAGACATGAGGGATATGGGATGCGTGGTGGGGTTAGGGCTGCTGGGCTGGAAAAGGAAAAAGTGTGCAAGGGAGAAGGCAGAAGCTAGCTAGGTAAAGTTGCCAGTGACAGGGACGTAGGTGCTCCTGTCTCTAAGAGCTCAGGCCAAGTGTAAACATCCACGCCTCGTCCCACCTGCCCACATCCTCTCAAAGCCTGCAGATGGAAGAAGGAATCCTGATCTTGTCCCTTGCCGTTAATTTCCCTGCGTGAGCCTTTTATTTATTTAATTTAGAAGTAATCTTTACTATTTTTTTCCTGCAAAAAAAAGTGACAGAAACAGGTCTACAATCTGTTAGCCAAAATTCTAAAGTCCAAAAAACTCTGAAAACTGTGAGTTTTTATTGCTAACACATTTGGTGGCAAAACCTGAATTGAAAGGATGTGAGGCTATTTATATTCCTTATTCATCCCACTTTGTGGGAATGTTTATACTTTTCACTGCAGAAATATTAATGTGTTTGAGTATAAGGGGGTTGCCCCAGACTTCCTGGGAGTGTTAGATAAGCCACATGGACCCTGATGCCTTTCCAAGAGCCAAACAGATCCTGAATTCTGAAACACATCTTTCCCAAGGGTTTTAGATAAGGGATTGTAGACTTGAACTTGCTAGTTGTAATAAAAAAATCAAATGACATCATGTAGAAAGGGAAAGCCTTAAGGAAACAGAAAAGCCTCCCCCTTAAACAAAAAGTAGGCAAAGCATAGAAAAATTCTCAGAAGAAAAACCACTGGCCAGTAAACTTGAATCCAACTGCACTCATAATTGAAGACAGCAGATTGAAACCATAACAAAGAATAATAATTCTGTATTAAATTAAAAAGTGGGAGATTATCTGGTGTTGGTTGAGAATGTGTGGAAAGGTACTCCCCATCCATGCTGATGATGGGGGTAAATCAGAACAAACTCTTTAGGAAGACAATTGGGCAATACCCATCCACATTTTGAAAGTGTATGCCCTTTGGAGCAACAATTCTGCTTCTGGGTTCTTGTCTTGCAACAGTTACACTCCCCTGTGCAAAGATAACTGTTCAAGGATATTCATGACAACATAGTTTATAACAGCAAAAAACTGGAAACAACTTAAATGCTAAGTTTACACAATAAAGGACTGGTTAAATATACTTGGAGTATATAAGTAATGGAATATTAAGCAGTTGAACGGAATGAAGTAAATCTATATGAACTGACTTGGAAAGATGCCCACGATACGATGTCCATGGACAGAGTAAGCTGCGTAATTCTACAGTTCGGTTTTCACTTTCTGAAACTATTTATATGCATATTATATGTTCACATGTGCAAAGAAAAACATGTGAAAGAATATACCCCAAACGGAGGCTATACTTCTGAAGATGTTTGTGGGAGTCAGGGATTTCTCTAGATTTTAGATATTTTTGTACATTTGGTAATTAAATTATTTGCAGTGAGGGAAAGGAAGTAAAATTTCCCCATAATTCTCTCCCCCTACCCAAAGATTAGTTTTGTTAAAAATTTGGTGTTCTGGGCGCCCGGGTGGCTCAGTTGGTTAAGCGACTGCCTTCGGCTCAGGTCATGATCCTGGAGTCCCTGGATCGAGTCCCGCATCGGGCTCCCTGCTCGGCAGGGAGTCTGCTTCTCCCTCTGACCCTCCCCCCTCTCATGTGCTTGCTCTCTCATTCTCTCTCTCTCAAATAAATAAATAAAAAAATCTTTAAAAAAAAAAATTTGGTGTTCTTCCCTGTTTCTAGCAAAATTATTCACAATAGCTAAAATGCTGATGCAATGCAGAGGTCATTAGTGGCTGAAGGGATAAGAAAAATGAGCATGTCCATACAATGGAACATTATTCAGCCTTAAAAAAGGAAGAAAATTGACACATGCTATAACATGGATGACCCTTGATGACATCATGCTACATTAAATGAGCCAGACACAAAAAGATATACTGTATGATTCTACTTAGACGAGGTACTCAAGAGTAGTCACAATCATAGAGACAGAAAATAGAACAGTGGGTGGCAGATGGTAGGGGAGGTAATGGGGAGTTGGTGTGTAATGGGGACAGAGTTTCAGTTTTACAGATGAAAATAGTTTTGAGGATGGATGGTGGAGATGGTTGCACAACATCGCGAATGTATTTAATACCACTGAGCTGCACACCTAAAAATGGTCAAGATGGCAAATTTTATGTGTATTTTACCACAGTTAAAAAATGGTGTTCTTGGGACGCCTAAGTGGCTCAGTTGGTTGAGCATCCGACTCTTGGTTTCAGCTCAGATCATGATCTTGCGGTCGTGAGATGGAGCCCCGCATCAGGCTCTGTGCTTGGCGGGGAGTCTGCTTGAGATTTTCTCTCTCCCTCTGCCCCTCCCCCCACTCACACGCACATGGTGCTCTCTCTCTTTCTCTCTCTGTCTCAAATAAATGAATATATCTTTTTTAAAAAATAGTGTTCTTTTAGAATTGCTTCCGTGAATCTATATCTATATATACATCTCTATCTACATTCTCACACATGTGTATTTCTCTTCTATCCACGAGAATTAGTTTGTGCAGTCCAAATTCTTCTGCAATTTTCTTTTCCCTTCTAACACCACATCCTGGCCATGTTTGCATGTCCGTGCCCGTAGATCTCCCTCCCTGGCATGCCACCATGCCATCACCTACTTCACCAGCCACCCGTTGACGGACATCTGGGCTGGCTCCAACTTGGGGGCCTTATGTTTTGAAAGATTTTTGTCAACCAAACTGAATTTATTAAGTAATAATTAATTCGTGTCTCCATTTTTTATTCATCAAAGACACACAAACTGTAACCAGGGCTTCCGATTAGCAGGAGGCTCCTGAAGCCGGAGAATCTCAGCCAAAAGCAGAGAAGCTGGGGGTCCGAAGGAGCCTGGGTGGCTTTATAAGAAGACGAATCTGTGAATTTCCTTTGTGTGTTGGGTTTCTGCTTTTTTAACACAGGAGCAAACCCAGACCCCCAAAAAGCAGGGGAGAGATGGCAAGAGCACTGGGAGCAGAAAACTCTGGTGGAAGGGTTTTCAAGGCAAGGGGAACAGCAGTTACAAAGGCACAGAAGAAAGAGAAAAAATGGTTTTAACTTTCAAGCCTCTTTTTCCTCATCTGTATGATAGGGGTAATCTTTCCTGTGTCCTCATAGAGGTATTCTGAGGATTCACTCAGTGGCACATAGTAGGGCCTCGATAAATTCAACTGGTGGCAAAGAACAACTGGAAAGAGGTGGGTGGGACTCCCAGCTTGTGTTTTGTCAACAAGCATTGTGCTCAGGGCTGATCACTCGGGACATAGAAGTAAGCAAGACCCAGCCACTGTCCCGCAGGAACCCAAGTCCTGGCAGTTTTGTGTGTGAGCAAAGAATGATTCCCCCACAGGAAAATGAGGCATTGTTCCAGAAAGGGGAACTGGATGCTCGACAGGACAGGCAAAATAACTAGGAGAATGCAGGTGGGTGGGTGCCAGGGGCAGGGGGAGGGGAGAGTGGGGAGTGACTGCTTAGAGGGTTCAGGGGTTCCTTTTGGGGTGCTGAGAACGTCCTGGAACTAGACAGAGGTGGTGGTTGCAGGACACTATGAATGTTTTCAATGCCACTGAATCATGCACTTCATAATGGTTGATTTTATGTTGTCTGAATTTCACCTCGATAAAAACAAAAATCAACTGGGAACACTTAGGGGCAAATGTAGGGAGGCTGGACCCTGACTTCTTGGGTTCAAATCCCAGTTCCACCCCTGCCTAGCTGTGTGAAGAGGGGCATGTTATGTAGCCTCTTGATGCCTCAGTTTCCCCAGCTTTTAATTGGGGGTCCTAAACTGCCATTAAATCAGGTCATAGCTGTAAAGTTCTTAGCAGAGCCTGGCCCATAGTAGGTGATAAATGTATGGTGGTGGTTGTTATTGCTGGTGAGGGGAAAGGTGTTCAAGGCAAGGGGAACAGTGATGGCAAAGGCAGAGAGTTAGGTGGAGATACGGCACAGGCTGTGAATTGAAAAGTGACTGGTTGGGCTGGAGATGCCTGTGGGTATGCAGAGGGGGAGGAGGGAGAAATGAGCCTCTCTCTTGTTCCAACTTAACATGCTGGGGGGAATTCTGGGAGTCCTCAGATCTCATTTGACCATAACATTTTTTAAAAGATTTTATTTATTTATTTGAGAGAGAAAGAATGAGAGAGAGAGAGAAAACCAGCAGGGGGAAGGGCAGAGGGAGAGGGAGAAGCAGGCTCCCCGCTGAGCAGGGAGCCCGATGTGGGGCTCGATCCCAGGACCCTGGGATCATGACCTGAGCTGAAGGCAGATGCTTAACCGACTGAGCCACCCAGGCGCCCCTTGACCATAACATTTGTTGCAAAGAATAAATATGTAGTTTCCGTGTCAAATTTCTTACCAGACAAGGAAAACAGCCGTTCTACCAGGAACTTGAATGTGTGTGATGTTTTGAAAGGGACTATGACAAGAGCAAGGTTTCAGGTCACTTGCAAATGTCCCATTGTTCCAAGTAACCTCTGGTAAGTGCCCATGAACTATCTCCATTCTGTCTTTATAGAAAACCAATTATGCCTTGTGGTCTGTACAATAGATGGAGGATTTAAAAAAAAAAAAAAAAAAAACACATTGGTGACTACTCTGTTTTTAAAATAGAAGTCACAGTGCCTTTGGTTTTCCCATAGATTCCTGGCTTCATGAGAGATGTTAGCAGAGCTTTTTGTAGTAGTGCCCCATGGAGGATGTATCGAATGTGCGCTTAGCCCCTATCAAATATTCCTAAAGGCAATCAGATTGGTGGTATATTCCTCCAGGGTGGCAGTTACAGGATGGGACTCAGGAATGGTGTGCATCAGGGGCTCAAATGATAATAGATGTTTCATGAGAAAAGAGTTTCTGGGTCAATTAAGTTTGGGCAACAGGGGGAACAACAAATTCCACTGGTTTCTTTCATGTAGGAATTGTCAGAGCCTTTAAAATCCTAAGGTTCATTTGACTTTTCCAGAGATAGAGGGGTCAGTGTTTCCCAAATTGATTTGTACAAGGAACTGTTTTCCCCCAGAGCAATCTACAGAACTGGGGCTTCAGGGATCTTCCTTTGGGAACTGCTAGGTTACAACTTCCTTTTCAAGTTTACTTTCTTACAATTGAGAGTGCAGTCTGATCACCTTGATTGGACTTAAATATGTCAATTAAAACACTGAATGAACTATTTATGAATGACTTACTTGTTGGTGCTGGAGAGACAGCCCGGAAAAGGCGTAGTCCCTGCCCTCCAGGAGAACACAGTCTAACAGGGAGAATACTTGCGGTAATAACAATACCAGTAATAGCAGGTATCATTTATTGAGCCCTTACTGTATGCCAGATACTATGCTAAATGGCTTATTTAAACAAGCTCATTTAAACATCTCAGTTGGGACACTAGTGCTATTATTCACATTTTACAGGTGAAGATGGGAGGTTCAGAGACAGTAAGCAACCTGGCTAAGGCCACACAGCAAAGAGGTGGCAGAGCAGGGCTCTGAGTCAGATTCTCTGGATCCTGAAGCCACAGACTTCATGCTGTGTGCTCTAAGGACTCTCTAGTCAAAGCAGAAAAGCAAAGGAGGGGAGGGGATAGCAGAGATTTATGGATACCTTCTCTAATTGGTAGAACAAGATGTTTATGGCCTGGAAAGTGCTCTAGGGTGAGGGAGATCAGGGACTGGGTGAGAGCTGGGGAGAACACAGAGATCCACATAGAAATATCTGTGAGGTAGAGAGCAATGGTTATGGGTTATCCTGTCAGTAGGAAAGCTGGGGGGAAAAAAACTTGGGAAAGGAGGAGCCTGGGAGGCATAGTGGCAGGAATGTGGACTGGAGAACCAGGAGAACCAGCCTCTTCTCTGGATCTTGCTCTGATTTACCGTGCAGCCTTGCATAGGTCACCAAACCTCTCTGGTTTATACAGGTCTCAGCAATCACACACCACCCTGGGACTAATGCTGTAATTATGAATCTGCTTCCTCCAAAAGACAGTCCCTTTCAAGAGCAAGGTGAAGCTTCAATTCACCTTCTATTCCCAGTACATGGCATAGTACCCAGTACATTTCAGGCGCTCTATGCACGTTTGTTGATTGAATGAGTCAATGAGTGAAAAAGTAGGTGAAACTGTAAAAGGAAGAGGTTGGATGTCGTTGATTTAAACTGGCACCGGAGTAGCAGCCCCTGAGACATATTTTCCCAGCTTTCTACTAAAATACCTAAGAAGACAGCAAGAATTGAAAGCTCACAGTGCTGACACCCAAGACTGACAGGCGCCTGTTGCCAGAATCTGGGAGGAATTTCCATAAATATAAGGCAGATGGAGCTGGGTTGAGATAAACAATCGGGAACCTATTCAAGTTTTATCGTCTGAAACAGGGCACCCCTCCAGGACAAAAGGAGGGAGGAAAATACTCAACTCCTTCCCCACTTGCAACCCCAGACTCTGAGAGCCAGAGTCTGTACCAACCAGAAAATCAGGGTAGCGAGGAGGGGAGAGAGTTTTCTCCACTGTATGGGGGACAATTTGTAGGCAAAGTACTCTTCCATGCTGCCACCATTTAGAGACTGAAATTTCCAGAAGGCAAAAATTCAGGGTGGGGCGGGGTGGGAATGGAGGGAAGAGTGTCAAAAGCATTTTGTATCCTGAGAGGAACAGCTTCCAGGAGTGTTGTAGGTGAGGGAGGCACGGAGACAGAGTGTGCCTGGGGGTCGCCGTTTTTAATGTTCTCCCGTAGCTCATTATGGCAAGGAATGGATTTGATCCGTTACTAAACTTCCTCACATGGTGGCTGGCTTCCTCCAGACGGAACATTCTGAAAGGTTCCGAACTAAGCTTCAAGACTTCTTATGACCTAACCTCAGACGTCACAAAGTCTTTTCCACTTTGCTCTATTGGCCATAACAAGGAAGTGGAGGAAGGAAGATTCCACTTCTCAATCTGGGAAAGACGTGCATACAAGGAAGGAAGGAATTGATAGTGCCCATCTTAAAAACAAGCTCCTGTACACACTGACATACCCTTGACAATATTTGAAGGAAAAAACCTACGAGGATCCAGGTTGCAAAATACAGGTTACCTGAGAAAAATAAAAATCAGATTCCTCACATGCAACCCGAAATGCTAAAATAACGTTCTCAGAATCATGGAGAAAATAATATGTATGTGACCCAGTAATTTTACACTCAAATTATCACTTGTGTTAAAAGGCAGCAAAAAGACATTCTAAGAGAATTAAAGCCTCAAAGAATATAATGCTCATGTGATCTTTTTGAGAAAGCTACTTGAAGATATACTCCAGTCAACCACGAAGTGCCTGAATTGGAATTGGAATTGTTCTCTGTTTCGTGGCAATATTTCCAAATAACAAATAACAAAGCTGCTTGAGATTTGCTGATGATCTAATAAATGAATCGGGGACTAAGAAACTTCTATAGAATCTG
Organism: Phoca vitulina; assembly: GCF_004348235.1. Classification (NCBI taxonomy): domain Eukaryota; kingdom Metazoa; phylum Chordata; class Mammalia; order Carnivora; family Phocidae; genus Phoca; species Phoca vitulina. Next base: position 7,961,385 of record NW_022589749.1, read on the forward strand.
CAGGACTGCTCCTACTATTTGCATGCATCTCAAGATACAGTTTGGATTGTCAGCAATCACATGCGTATCTCTATGGGATTCAGAAATAACACCTGGACGCTCAGGAGAGAACAAAAACACTACGAAGTCTCTGGATCAGGGGTCCCAGGCCAGAATGCCTTTAGGGGCCAGCAGAATTGTTAGTGGATAAAGTGGGTCAAGTGTAAGACAGGGACTTGAGGAGAACTGGGGGACTGGGCCCCTCGATGTCCATTTTACAGAGGAGGAAACAAAGGCTCAGAGAGGATACTGACGTGCCCCAGTCTCAAAGTAGTTTGGATCAGGGCAGCTTCTTCTTCATTCTGGAAGCTTCCTCAAAGGAAACTGACAGAATTGCCAGCCCTCTGGAGGCAGGAGAGGTCTGTGCTTCTGAGGAGTGGAGGTGGGAGCAGCCATTGGCCTGGGGCTCATGGCTCTGTCCCTGGGCTCCCTGGTCTGCTATCACTCAACCCAGGCAAGGAGAGACCCCCGTCCCTCTGTGGGGCCCAGCAGCCCTCTCTGCCTCACTCCTTCCTCGTGTCTCTTCTTCCATATTCTCTCCCTCTCTCATTTCCATGTCTCTCTCTCTCTCTCCCATCTGTGCTCTCTCTTCCAATCAAGAAGCTTGTAGTGAGCGCCTACTGTGTGCACATCACTAGGCTCGGCCCTGAGTGTGACAATTCACTCATCTGGATGCTGGGTCATCCATCTCCCATTGCAGCCTCCAGATCTGCAGAGGGTTTTACAGTAAAGAAATACAATGAGTTCCTGCAAGCCTAATGATAATTACCCTCCAGAAACAATCCCACAAAATTAGCTGGAAAACTAACCCGGTCTTTGACCTTTGTCCCTCCTCAGTAATTTTGACTCTGAAATACTGTCATTTACACTTGAGAAAGAGCTGGTGAACAAGAGACATGGCCTTCCGATGAGCCTGTAAGTAGGTGACCTCAGGGGAGGCAGGGCTGGGCATCTCTTTGCACGGCCTGCTCATCTTGGCCCTGGTGCTCATCCCAGATCATAGCTCCAAAGGCGGTTTCTTTCCTCCACTGAGGCTCACGAGCTGGGGGCTCAGGTAAAGGAAATGCTCCATTTCAGGACCTAGAGTCAGGCTCGAATTTATGCCTTACATAAGACTACAAACTCCTCTGTGATGGTTAATTTTATGTGTCAACCTCACTGGGCTGAGGGCCACTCCAAGAGCTGGGGAAGCGTGACTTCAGGGTAAATCTGTAAGGATGTTTCCTGATGAGAGTATCAATTGACTCAGTGAGCTCAGTAAAAGCAGATGGTCCTCCCCCATGTGGGTGAGCACCATCCCATCCTTTGAGGGCCCGAACCGAGCAAAAGGCAGAGGGAGGAGGAATTCACCCCTTTTTGTGCTTCCTGCCTGGTTCTAAGAGTTGGGACATCTCGTCCATCGTCTCAGGCTTTCCAACTGGGGTTTAAATCATCAGCTCCCTGGGTTCTCCAGCCTTGGGACTTGGGCCGAATGATACCACCAGTTTTCCTGGGGTTTGCAGATGGCAGATGGTGGGACTTCTCAGCCTCCAATATTTTGTGAGCCAATGTGTCATGACAAATCTCCTGTTATGTATCTACTGGTTCTGTTGCTCTGCAGAACCCTGACTAATCCATCCCTCTTCCTCTATCTCCTTTCTTCCCTCTACCCTGTTCCCATCCTTAGCCTCCTTTGGCAAAGTCTTCCTGTGTTATTTGCTCTGGGATTAAATTAGGCCCACACTTCTGGTTCCTTCCATCACTGCATCCGAATAATGCACTATGGAGAAGGCACCAAGTGCCCCATCGTGTTTCAGCCGTTGCTCGGCACAGGGGACTTGGGGATTACAGGCTTTCCTTTCCAGTCCATGCCTCCTGTCCACTTCCTTCACTGGGCCCAACTGGGGGGGGTGCCACTCCTGCAAATCGCCAGTTCAGCGTATGGCGCAAAGAGTAGCCGCTGTCCCGTACTGAGCATTAACTGTATGCTGGGACCTTGGCTAAATGCTTTATAAGCAGGTTCTCGCATGACCCTCAAGGCAACCACGTGAGGCAGGTGCTGGTGTGTTCTCATTTTCCTGACGGAGCAGACACCATCAGGGCTCCGCTGTATACCTTCATAGCCCTTCTCCATTTTTATGCATACAGTCTCACCGTGTGCTTTCACTCCTATCAGCCTGCATCTGTTCTCTCGGTCCAAGGACTGCCCTCAGGCTTCCAGAAATCAATCAGCTTGAGTATATGAAGAGCCTCAAGTGCTTGGGAATTTATTATATGGCCTCTCCTCTCTCCTCCACGCCCCATCCCAAATCCAGCTCTTAACCAACAACTGATGACATGGGAGTATAAATACTCAGGCTCCTCCCTCTGGGGCCGTGTGCTAGGGAGGGTGCCACAAAGGTGGGGGAGAATTTCCACATCCCCAGGAAGCTTGTCGGCCCCTTCTCCTGCCCACCTCCCCCAGCTGTCCAGGATGATGGCAGTGGCCAGGAGGCCAATCCTAGATCCTGCAGACACTTGGGCAACTTGATTTATACAAGTGCTGACCCACCTAGAGCCAGGGAGGAAAGTCACAGGTCTGTAATGTTTAAAAGACCCCAAACATGCATGCTTTACAACACAAAACTACAAACCTCTCCTTCTGTCCCCTTTCTTTCCTCCACCCAGTTGCCACCCTTAACCTCCTGGGAAAAATTTTGATGTGGGAATGTGCTCTTTGCCCCGGGGTTAAATTAGGGCCAAACTTCTGGTTCCTTCCATCATTGCATCATCTTGCTACAGGGATGGGATTCATTGTCCTAAACTGGTTTCCGTTCTCCATGTCCTTTCTTGGTGAAAACCATCATTTCAATGTTAACTTTTTCTCTTAAGTTTGTGCAAATCATTTTATGCTTTATGCAGTAATCAAAACTATGAGAGACAGAAATTATGTTGAGTGAAAGAAGCCAGACACTGTATGAATTCATTTATGTGAAGGATAAGAACAGGCAAAATGAATCAAGGTTAAAATAACGATTCCCTCTGGTGAGGTAGGGATGGGTATTAATGGGCAAGTGAGGTGATGGAACCTTATGGGATGCTGGGCATGTTCTGTACGTCGAGCTGAGTGGTGGTTATAGAGGGTATACATTTGCCAACATTCATTGAACTGGACACTCAAGATATGTGCTCTTTACACGATTATACCTTAATTAAAAAAATACATGATGGCTAGGCTCTTTGTAATGCAAGTTAGTATAAAACTTCTCTATTTCCTGCTGCCTTTTGTCCTATTGGCTTTGCTTTATTGGCAGAGAAGTGTTGTTCTTTACTTCTGTCAACTTATTTTTATGGAACACTGTTAAGTTACTTTTATAGCTTGCCCTCCCCCATCATGATATGATTCCCCATTAGAGCTCAAGATCCAGAGGGGAAGCTGAGATTCATACTCAAGTAGTAGTAATGGAAAATATCAGTGGGAACTGCGGAGTGGTGGTGGTGAGAATCTCTAAGAATGAATGTAAGAGTGCAAATAATGTTCTCAGCACAATCAATCCAATCTAGCTGGAACAGAAGAAGAACAAACTGGGATTCCAGGAGGCTGAAGTCAGACATGGAAGCCTTGGATGCCAAGCTATAGCTTGTTTTAGCAGACAATGGGGAGCCACTAGGATTTTTGAGCAGAAGAGGAGCATGATCAAACCCATGCTTCCCTAAGAGAAACATGGCAGTGTGACCAAGATAAGGCAAAGCCTTAACGCTGAGAAAGCAGTTAAGAGGACACTGCAATAGTCTAGGCAACAAGTAATAGGGCTTGCAATAGTAAAGAAATTAGGTGATATGGGCCGTAAATAATATGACCAATGGGTGTAGAGGTCAAAGAGGAGAGAGGAGTTGATGAAAAGGAGGAAGCAAAGACATGGCAGCTGGAAATACCAGGTCTGGAGTGAGACTTCCCAGGCTTGAACCCAAACTCTCCCCGCATCCTAGCTATTGATTTTATTTTATTATTTTATTTATTTGAGAGAGAGAGAAGGAGAGAGAGAGTACGAGTGGTGGGGAGGAGCAAAGGGAGAGGGAGAAGCAGACTTCCTGCTGAGCGCGGAGCCCTCCAGCAGGGCTCAATCCCAGGACCCTGAGATCATGACCTGAGCCAGCCTGCTTAACCAACTGAGCCACCCAAGCACCCCACTAGCTATTGATTTTAGGCAAGTCTCTTAACTTCACAAAGCTTTCCAGTCTTCTTATCTTTGAATTGCTGATAATAAGAGCACCTGTTGCATAGGATTAAATGAGATGAGGCCCAGAAGGCACTATCATAATGTCTGGGACTCATTAGGTCCTCAGTAAATGAGACTTAGTCTAATTATTTTCATTATCATTATAATTATTCAGGATAATATTAACAATGGCTAAAAGACAGCCAATGGAGGGAGAGTGAAAGGATGGGGAGATGATGAGTTCACCTTTCTTTTTAGCAGAAGCTTTAAGAGCAAACATGGTTCGCCATGTTTTTTTCCTCTTCTGCCACAAGCCCAGTGATGTCCCAGATAGAGGCCACTCCATCAGCCTGGACTCCAACAAGGAGACATGGAACAGAGACACAACCTGCCCATGATCAACACATAACATGAGCGAGAAATAAACCTGTGTTGTTGTAGGCTGTGAAGACAGGAGATGTTTGTTACCACAGCATATTCAGTCTCTCCTGTTACAGGGGACCAATGAATCGCCAATGACCCCATGCTGTGATATCAACAAAGTTGCAGCAGGAAACTCCCACAAGTTCCTCCAGAAAGGCTTACAAATAAGACAGGGCTTCCAATCTCTTCCATCATAACAACTATCATAGTATCAGACTGTTAGCACATGCCAAGGGGGGTAATTTGGGTGGAGTGGAAAGATGCTCTGTACCCAGTATTTTACTGTTAAGGGCAAATTTGCAGAGATTTGTTAAATTGGGTGGTGCGTGGAGTAAACATACTGAACAAGTTTTCAGCTACAACACAGCTGAGCTCAGGGGAATGGGGTTTGATAGTTAGTGTCAGCATAATGAATTAAAAAAAAAAAACAACCCACTCCAGAATGTCTATGAAACACTGTCAAGTTAAAAATTGTGCCTGCAGGGTTTTTTTTTTTTTAAGCAATTTCTCTAACCACTTCGGCTAATAATATCTCATTTTGTTAACTTTGAAAGAAGATCTTTTTAAAAACACTGTGCCATGTCATTTCCCAGCTTAAACTCAGTGACTTCCCCTGGCCTTGAAGATCAAGTTGAAACTCTTCAAATGACGCACAAGGAATCTTCATGCCTGGGCCCTATTTTCCTGTCCAGTTTCACACCTGGCTGCTCTCCCCTCCCATGCTATGATCCCACCACTCAAGGACTGGAAATTCTCAGGAAAAGCCCTGCCCACTTTGCCTCTGAGACTTTGCACTTACTCTTCCCTCTGTCTGGAATATTTTTCTGATCGTCGTGAAAAAATTCAGTTCATGCATGGGGCACCAGTAAAGCAGATGCTCCAAGTGTTCAAAATAATTTAAATGTTTATCTTTCTCTGAAAAAGCACTGAACACAGGGGAAATCACATTTTTTAGAGTTCCCTTGTACCTATTTTGCTGTTTAGTATTATTTTTCTTTTGAGCCCCACATAGGGCCCCCTCATAATCTCTTCCATGCTTAGGTCTGAGGTAAAGGTCTTAACCTGACATGGTTTCTGGCTCTGTCTCCGGTTGGTTTTCTTTATTCTTCAGGTTTTAGAGTAAATGCAACTTCCCCCAGGAAACCTCCTGGGACTACGCCCTGCATCCAACAAGGTTAGTAACTTTCTTCTAGGTTACCAGAGCTCTTGATACTTCCTCTAAGGCCAAAGTGATCATGCAGTAGGTTTTTGGGGTTTTTTTTAAGATTTTATTTATTTATTTGAGAGAGAGAGAGAGAGAGAGAGCACAAGCAGGGGGAGGGGCAGAGAAAGAGGAAGAAGCAGGCTCTACACTAAGCAGGGAGCCTGATGCGGGGCTCAATCCCAGGACTCCAGGATCATGACCTGAGCCAAAGGCAGATACATAACTGACTGAACCACCCAGGTGCCCCTATGCAGTTTTTACCTAATACATAAATTCTAGGAGGGCAGAAAGGGTGTGAGTCACTGCATTTCCATTAATTGGCTCAGTGTTTGGCACACAGTAGATGTTCAACAAACACTGCACTGAATAGAGAGACTAAAACATGCATTTCTATCCCATTCCAACCCTGGGCAAGGCCCTAGGGCCTGATTTGGGGGTAAATTAATGTGGCTGATTGCATTTGGCAATCCGTGTTGGTTTGGTCACCAAATGGGATGTTGAATTCAAAGACAAGATGTGAGTTGTTTGAAGCAGGCATTCAGCAATCAGAACTCACCCTCACCCCACGATTTTTGAAAAATATTTTATTGTGAGGGCGTCTGCGTGGCTCAGTTGGTTGGGTGTCCGACTCTTGATTTTGGTTCAGGAGGTGATCTCAGGGTCGTAAGATCAAGCCCCACATGGGGCTCCCTGCTTAGCGGGGAGTCTGCTGGAGATTCTCTCCCTCTCCCTCTACCCCCCATATTCTCTATTTATTAAAATAAATGAATAAATACTAAAAAAAGAAAAACAAAGGAATATGTTTTGTCGTAAAATATATATAACATGAAATTTGCCATTTTAGCCATTTTTAAGTGGCATTAAGTATATTCACGATGTAATGCAACTATCACCACTATTTATTTCCAAAACTTTTTCATCACCCTAAATAAAAATTCTGTACCCATGAAGCCATAATTCCTCCCTCCCCTTGCCCCCAACCCCTGATCACCTCTAACCTACTTTCTGTCTCTACGGATTTGCCTATTTTAGACATTGCACCTAAGTGGAATCATACAGTATGTGGCCTTTTGTGTCTGGCTTTTTTCATGGAGCATCCCGTTTTCAGGGTTTAGCCAGGCTATAGCAGGTGTCAGTGCTTTCATCCCTTTTTATGACTGAAGATTATTCCATTGTATGGCTATGCCACGTTTTGTTTATCTGCTCATCAGTTTATGGACATCTGAGTTGTTTCCGCCCTTTGGCTACAGTGAATAATGCTGCAGTGAACACCGGCCCACAAGCATCCGTTTTCAATTCCTTTGGGTATGTATCTCGGAATTGCAGATCATCCAGGAATTCTAGCTTCCCATTTCCTGATTTTCAAGTGACAGTAGTACTGCTTGTGAAGCCCTGGCTCTGGGCTGGGACCTTTATCTGCATCACCTCATCAGAGCCTTTGGCAACTTTCTGCTCTCCATATATTATATATAATACCCCCATTTTCCAGGTGGGGAAACTGAGGTCTAGGTAGGTTCTGCAACTTGCCCCAAATTACATACCCACTAAATAGTGGAGCAAGGGTTTGAACTCTAGAGTCTCTGCTCTTGACCACCATAGGCAGTCTTCCTCCCAAATCACACAGAGCGGTGGTGAGAAGGGGAGATGGGAGGCAGCTGGGTGAGACCCCCATTCTTTCTTTCTTTTTTTTTTTTTTTGAGACCCCCTTTCTGAGAGTGCTGTTCACCCAGTGATTATCAAGAGCAAGTACAAATCCTTGGTTGGTAGTCCCAGAACTTAAATTCATTTGAACGTTTAATCCTGTTTTGATAGAAATATTACCATTTGACAATTTTATGTAAGAGAAGGCCGGTACTATCGTGCAGTGAGCGCAATACTCGTTATCAAAAATCAAAATGAAAATGAAGCAAACAAGCAGGAATACGTTAGAAACAACAACGACAACAAAAACTACAATTGCACCTACTCAGAAACTATTACTATTCACACCTTGGTGCTAATGATTCTTCCAAACCTTCTTCTACGCCTATGCAAACATATGGTGATTTTCTTTTTTAATGAGATCATACAGAGTATATGTACCATTTCTTAACATTTTTTCATTTAATATATCACAACTATATTCCATGTTAAGCGGTCCCTCTCTCCAACAGAAATTTATGGTTACCTAGTATTTCTTTTTCTTTGTGTGTGTGTGTGTGTGTGTGTTTACCTGTATTTCATTCATTCCCTCATTCATTCCCTCAGCAAGTATTTATTGAGTGCCTAAAACTGTGTCTTAAAAATAAATAAATAAATAAATAAATAAATAAATAAATAAATAAAACCGTGTCTCAGAAAGCATTTAGCTGAGCCTCTCTTATTGAAAATAGGTTCTTCCCAGCTTCTTGCTAGGATAAAGAGCACTGCCCTAAATATCCTCATAGCTAAATCTCTGGACATATACTTTGGCTCCTTCTGGAAATAAATTCCTAGAAGTGGAATCGCTTGGTCCAAATACAATACCTTTCAAGTTTTTTATATTCTCTTAACCAGGCATATTTGGTTGTTGGGAACAAGACACCTGCTTTAACTAGCTCAAGTTCAAGGTGGGTTATGAAAAGGACACGTGCCTCAGGCACAGGGGAGAACAGAGTTCCCAAAGGTTTCCAGCAGCCAAAGTGTGAAGTATGTGGCCATTCAGTCTAGCACTCCCACTGACATGGCCCCACCACCAACTCAGTCAGTTTTCATTTCAACTTTATCCAAATTCTTAACAAAGAGGGAATCTGGTCAGTGTTGCCTCAGCCTAAGGAACTGGCTCCCCTGGGTCAGGGAGCTTCATGATCGAGCTAGGGCCCCCTGAAACCAGGTAGGTGCAGGGAGACCTATCTGGAACAAATACACTCCTATCACATGAAGTGGATCTTAATAATAGCTTGAGACTAGAAATGTGTCAGTAGAGAAAAAAATAGCCTCCTTTTCCTTTGTAAACGGATCTGCATTCTCAGAGCACAGATTAGCCAGAATTCTTTTGGTTGTGAGTGACAGAAACCCCCTTTAAACAGGCTGAAGCATGAGGATGTGGAAGAGAATTTGGAAGAATCAGTAGCACCAAGGTATTAACAGTGATAGCGTCATGTGACCGGGGAGTTCAGGGCTAGATCTGTTGCCAAACACAGCTGGATCCAAAAGGTCTCCAGGTGTCACCAAGACCCTCTCTTTCCCTGTCTTTCTCTGTTCTGTCTTCTTCTGCAGGGGAGTCACTTATGAGCTGACTCTCTAGGATAAGGGATGACGGCCACCTGCAGTTCCTGGCTTATATCCCACCGCCTTGGCAATCCCAACAGGAAGAGAGCACCCCTTCCCACTGATTCCAGCTGAAATCCCAGAGTTGACTCCTAACAGGCCAATATGATTAAACTGGTCACCAAGGACAAGGGAAAGGAATATTCCAATTGTTCAGGCTTATGTCCTGGGCCTTCCACTGAAGCTAGGCAGGGAGGTCAGCCCCACCTGAACCACGCAAGAGCGGGTGAGTAGCAGGTAGGAGAGGGGAGTCTCCCAGAAAAAAAATCAGGGTGCTTTTGCCAAAAGAAGGGGAATAGTGCTGGGCAAGAAGCACAAACAAGTGTCACTACAGAAATATAGTAGGGTCTTGTCTTTTTCCAGGAGAAGAGAGGGCTCATATTGAGCCATCCTGGCATTCTTTTCTTATTGCTCCCAAGTGACAAATAGGAGTTTTGTGAGCTCACTGAAAGAAGCGCTGCTGTCTGATAGAGCGTTCTGTAATGATGGGAATATTCTCTATCTGCGCCGTCCAGTATAGGAGCCACTAGCCACAATGTTGCTATTGAGCACTTGAAATGAGAGCAGATTTTAAATTTTAATTAATTTTAATTTAAATAGCCACAGGAGGCTAGTGGCTACCATAAAAGCCTGCTACATTTTTCTATTAGCACTATATAGAAATACGAGGTCTTCAATGCTTCCTGGCTTCAGGAAAAGAAACTCTTGCCCTTGTCTGCCGGCAGGGAAACTTTCTGAGTCTCAGGGAGTGTTTCCAGGAGAGCCATGGGAGGCCTGCACCGCGTCCATGGGGCCAGCGGTGAATGAGGCGTCTTGTAATGAAATAACTAAAACGTCATTGTGACTGTAGAATCAAGGGTCTTCCCTCCTTATCTCCAAAGTGCCCGTGTTTTACATGAAAAAGCGTTTCTAATTAATAGGCCAGCCCCTCTTGAGTTTGATAAAAACAGAGGAGAAAAGGATTTGATTAACCCACAATCTTTTCAATTTGGTGTGTTCTGCATGAGTGAAGTGTGTTTTCTGCAACGGAGCCAAGCCGGGCCCGTCCTGGTTTACCGTGATAACATTCTTCCCTTTGTGCTGCCCTGATTTACCCCCAGCCTGCCAGGAGAGGTTGGCATGAAGAGATTCTCAGAGGTAATCACCAGCGCTGCCTGCAAGGGTAATCTGAATTCTCATACAGATGGTGGCCCACCCGAGGAAGGGAAGGATGACGAAGGCTTCCATTGTTCCCAAGTAAGAGAGTTTGTTCAGGCTGGAGACCTAGGGCGGGAGGTTTGCGCGGAGCAGGGAGGGGAGGAACCGCACGGAAGGGTGGGTGGTGCACTCAAAGTCAAAAGGTCAGGGACTGAGATGGGGCAGAAGGGGGAAAATCAGCTGTCGCAATGTCCAGCGCTGTGACCTGGTGTCCGCTGGCTCTCCCAGCTGCGGCTTGGCCAAAGGAAGCCCTCACCGCCCGAGCAAAAGCAAGTCACGGAGCAATGTGTTTACTGAGTAACGGCCCAACTTCATTTTTCTCTTTGCAGAGATGAGAAACTTCTTTCTCCTCTCTCCTTCTCCTGAGAGAAACAGGCTGGGTGGCAGATAATGCCTCTCTAGATGGGTGGTAGTTTTAAACCAAGACCTCAAATTCTTAGACGGTTCTCCCATTGAGATGTGGTGTCCCTCTGTCCTCCCCACTGAAATCTGGATGGGCTTGTGACTGCTTTGCCCAATGGAGTCTGGAGGAAGCGATGCGCTCTGTGACTTCTGAGGCTGGGTCATAAAAGATCATCACCTTATTCCCTGGAATCCACATGCTTGGAGGCCTGAGCTACTCATAAGAACGTCCCCAGTTTGTGGTACTTTGTTAAGGCAATCCTAACAAACTAATACGGCACCCTTCTTCAATCTTATTTTGGTGTTGTCAGAGGTTTTTTTTGGCCTTTTTCTCCCCAATATTTTATTATGAAAAGCTCCAAACATACAGAAAAGTAGAAGGAGTTGTAAACACCCAGGTACCCACCTCCCATGTTCTACAATTAACATAAAGTTATGTTTGTCTCACATGGCTATCAACTTCTCCATCCTTCTATCCATCTAGCCATTCATCATTTTCTCTCCCTCTCTGCAAAGGTAGTTGCAGGCATCATACACTTCATTCTTCAACACTTCAACCTACAACCCAGGTTGTAGAGTTCAATATTTGTTTTCCCTTTTTTTAGGTGAAATTGAAATACAGTGAAACGTACAAATCTTTTGTATGTCATTTTTCATGAGTTTTGGTAAATGTCTAAACCACATAACCCTAACCCCTACAAGGTACAGAGACCATCACCATGCCCGGAAATTTCCCTCCTATTCTTCCCAGTCAATACCTACACCTGCTTGCCCAAGAGGACACTGCTGTTCTGATTTTTCTCAATATAGGTTAGTTTAGCCTGTTCTAGAACTTCAGAGATATGGAATCATATGGTATATACCCTTTTGTAGAAGGCTTCACTTGATATAATATTTTTGATTGATTTTATTTTAAGAAAGCCATAAGATTTGGTTCAAAGTGTTTTAGCACCTTGCTGAGAACAATGAATAATAAATAACAAATACATGAAACAAGGACTAGGAATATGTGCCCTACCTGCTCCATGCCAGGCAGTGTGCTAGGTGCTTGGGATACAATGTTGAATAAAACCCAGCCCTGCCTTCAAGAAGTCCACAAGTACCAGAGCCAGAAGGAAAGGAAAGAGTATAAACAAAGTATAATTCTGAGTAATAAAGATAAGTACAGAGGAATGGAGCAAAGGGAGTGGATGTTTCTCAAACTTGGTTCTAGCAGTATTATTGTCTATTTAATATTTGTCTTTAAACCTACTCCTTTTATTTTGCTAAGCTATTTCTGAAGTCTTACCAATTTTGTCAGGAAAGCAATATGCCCGGTTAAAAATGCCTTGTCAGACTTCCTTGTAGGTAGGACTGGTCAGAGAACTTAATTCTAGCCAATAAAATGTAGGCAGAAGTCCACTGGGTGGAGTTCCTAGAAAACTCTTTGCTTTCCTAATTAAAAACCTGATGATGAAAGGGACGCCTGGGTGGCTCAGTCAGTTAAGCATCTGCCTTTGACTCAGATCATGATCCCAGGGTCCTGGGATGTAGCACCACGTCATGCTCCCTGCTCAGCAGGGAGCCCGTTTCTCCCTCTGCCTTCTGTTCATGCTCTCTCTCTCTCAAATAAATACATAAAATCTTAAAAAAAAAAAAAAACTGATGATGATGATAATGATGGTGGTTGTGGTGGTAGACAGACTCAGCTGGTAGAGCCTTTTCCCCTCCCCCTCTTTCTCTTCTTCCTGCCTGGAATGAGGGTGCAATGCCTGGAGGAGAGCAACCATCTTGAGGCCATGAGGATAAAAGCCTCATGCCAAGGATGAAAGCAGAAAATTAGAAGGAGCCTGGATCTTTCACAACATCCTTGGATAGCTGCACCAGCCTTGGACTGTTGATGTCCAAAAATCCTGGTAACTGAAAAAAATTTAACTCCTTACTTGTTTAAGCCACTGTTGGTTGAGTTTTCAGTTATTTGAAACCAAATGCATCCCCAATCAATACTTAAATGTATTAAGTAAAACTTAAATGTTTGACCTGCTACTGTTTTTTTCTAATTTAATTCAAGTAAATATGCAATTATTCAAATAAAATTGCTTTTGAGTACCATCTGAAACTGACCCTATAAACCAGAGGAGGGTCACACTTTTAGAAATTGAGACCTGGTAGGGTCATTGCTTTGAGCATTTCAGAATTTACTACAATTCCTCCATGGTCCTTTAATTTGATCTTCGCTACAACTCCATGAAGCAGATGAGACAGATATTATTGTCCACTTGTTACAAATGAGGGACTGGATGGGGCTGAGAAGTGTTACGTTATTTGCTAAAGATCTCATAGCTGGTGAGTAGAGAAGCCGGGGGCATTTCACAGTGTTAATGTCACAAAGGTTTATTAAGCACCTACTAGGTGCCAGGCACCGTAGATACAATGGAGAATAAGATACAGAAACAGTCTCTGCTCCCCTGGAGTAAGAGGGAGGACAAACATTTAACCAGGTGTTGGCAACCAAATATGAACAATAGTATGATAGAGGAAATCTAGAAGTCTGAGGAAACATGAAAGAGGGTCCCTGTCTTAATTTCGGTTCCCCAAAAGCAGACCCTGAGGCGAGAATTTGAGAGCAAACAGATTTGAGGGAGGTGATTCCAGGAAGTGCAGGTAGAGAAGTGAAGTTAAAGCAGGAACAGGATATGTGCTAACAAAGGCATGGTAATAAGCAAGTTTTACACAGTGGGCACCCCGGGCTCACCCCTCCCCCCCCCCGCACTGGGGCTCAGGGGCCCTCTGGAGAACTGTGCAGAACACAGCTCAGAGTTGCCTTAGGGCGGTGAGAAGCTGGAATATTTATTCACCACCTCTCTTCCCTTGTTGGCTGAGAACACCTCCTGGAGGGGGGTGGGGGCATTACCTCGCCGGCATTCTGGCCTGTCCTACTCATGGGCCAAGCATCCGACATCTAAAATAAAGCCCCCAGACAAGAAACCCTTGTCCTGCACCGAATCTGGGAGCAGATGACCCCAGCGTGGGGTGGAGGAGTTATGCACCAGCAAAGACTGCCACAGGGACCTCATCTAGTGAAGAAGGGTTCAAGAGGCTTCCGAAGGAAGTGACGCAAAATCAGTCCTCCTTTTGCCACATAATGCTGCAATCTGACAGCACGAGGCAGTGTGTAAGAGAGGCTGACTTGATGTAATAAGACGCCTCCGTATCTTGACATTTGACCTACTGGCTTGTCCACAAGGCCAATCCAGGTTGAACCAAAATCACACAGTGAGGCCCCAGCATAGAGACAAGATCAAAACATACCTCCTTCCGGAAATCTCCTCAGGAACCTGGCCTCCTGTGAGGGACCAGGGAACCAGCAGCCGGTTTCCAACTTCGCCCGGGCTTCCTGCGGTGCGTGCTTCTGTCCTCGCTGACACGCCGAATGTTCTCCCCCAAATTATTTCTGAGTTCTCCTGGCAGCGGCTCTGCCTCCCCCGCCTCCCCTCCCCACTCCCTTTGGCAGATCTGTGTTATAAAATAAGAGGCTCGGGATTATGTCTGTCTGACAACTGAAGAATGAGCAACGGAGCAGATGCAGAGTCTTACAAATCCCGTGAATTATACATGGCCATCTGCAGCCTCGAGCCGTCCAGGATTTCCACCCCACACCACGGCGTTCCATATGGAGTCATATGTTTTTAGTATCGGAGCCATGCTGTCAACGTCCAGCAATCCGTCATGTGGCACATGTGTGATGCAAGCGCCCAAATAAATGTTATCTCAGGCCCAGGAGTGCTGCGCAGAGGAGCGCCGTGGCTCCCGCAGCCTTGTCTTCGCAGAAGGGGGCTTGCTGGTAGAGGTTTTTTTTTTGAAATTTTGACAATGTTCTTAAGTCTCTTTTCTATCACCAGCAAGGCAAACCTCACACCCTCCACCTCACGAATACCCTAAAAAAGGCTTGCTTTTAAAATAAAACGTAAGAAGTCACTAGATTTAAGTGTCAGGATGGTGGATTTTAATGGATACTTTGGAGACGACTTCCTTGTTGCCACCACCTTAAGAGGCCTGGTCTTCTCGCCCGCCCGCGCGCGCGCGCCAGGGCCTGAGATCACATGACCCGACCCTGCCGGAGCTGATTGGCTCAGGCTGGGGTTTCCTGGTCGCGGCTGGGCCAATCAGATTCTCTCGTCCAAAAATCAGAATTAGGGGAGCTACTCAGGCTGTGCTAAGACCTTAAATAGAGGAAACTTAGGGCAGTGGGGAAAACCTTGTAGGGCCCTGTGCATGGGGAGAGAGAGAGTCGGGGTGCAGAGGATAGTGAGAGAGATTAAGATGGAGAAGAGGAAGGAAGAGGAGGGGAAAGAAGGGGAAAGAGGGAGGGGAGGGGAGAGGGAGGGAGGATCACCATTTCTTTGCCAATCACTTCTTAGTCTCTGTCTGTCCTGAGCTACCCTCTGGCCTCCGTCTAAATTCTTCTTGCCCCAAGGCTGTTTATTGGCTGAAGGTTTGTGGTGAGAGAGAGAAGCAACCTGTTCAAGATGTCTGGGTTAATCAGTTAAAAGGCGGTGTACCTAGGCAGAATCTCCTTGCCTCCCAGGTGGGAGAAGCAAGGGATGGAGAGGATAGAAGTCAGCTCTTTCAGGGCATCAGGAAGAGGGGCTGAAGTAGCAGTTACTGGGCCCTGGTAACCTTCCCCAAAACACCACGGGAGTCCAAAGAAATGAGGTGATCCAGCTCTTTGTTGTTCCAGTAATAGGAATATCTGGGTCTTGCTGCTGTTTTGCAAATACCAACTTTATGTCCAGAGGGGATGTCTGTTGTCTAGCCTCCCAGACATCTCCTTGCCCTCCTCTGGTAAAAGCACCCTGATTTTCCTCTGGGAGACCACCCCCTCCCACTCTTAGTGCATGTGGTTTAGTTAGGTTGGTGATCTTCTCCTCTTGACCCAGGCCCAGCCAATTAGAGTTACAGTAATGGTTTCAGGGAGGGGTCTTCGATCTAATGGGCCACTGAGATTTGGCCTGGGACTTTTCCTGGAGCTATTAGGAAAAAAGTGCTCTCTTTCTACAGGAGTCTTCAAGCTGATAAATTGTAGGCATGGAGCTGCTGATGGCCACTTTTGCCATTGCAAGAGAATAAGCCAATACAGAAGAAAGGAAGGAGGAGAGCCAGGAAGCAGGTGGAAAGAGGAGTGAATGACAGCAGGAGAGAGAGAGAGATAGATTGAGTCCAGATGACATAGTGTAAAGCCTGGATCCATCTATGCCTGAAGTCCTTCACACCGTGCCCTCTCAGTTACATGAGTCAATAAATCCTCTTATGTATGTAAG
Organism: Phoca vitulina; assembly: GCF_004348235.1. Lineage (NCBI taxonomy): Eukaryota > Metazoa > Chordata > Mammalia > Carnivora > Phocidae > Phoca > Phoca vitulina. Next base: position 7,977,416 of record NW_022589749.1, read on the forward strand.
CCACTGAGTGTCACCTGCCATAAAGGAGTCATGAATGATGCAACATTTTATACACCCCAAACCAGTACCACCTCCTTGAAGCTAAAGAAGAAAAGGAGGCTTTTGGAATAATCACAGGATAGAGGATTCTCTGGAGAAACCAGTGCAGTTGGTGGTTGGAGGGGATGGGTGGAGAACCAGGCTGGGTCATGTGATGTGAGACTGAAACTTTAGGGCTCTCCCACATCATCAGGAAGCTCTCTCAGTGACCTCTGCCTCTTACATGTGTGGATAAATGCCTGAAGGGTGTAAAAGTAGATCTCATGGCTCTGAGGAAGTTCAGTTCCTACAACAGTGAAAGCCAAGAAAACAGAAACAGACTCATATAGGCATCTCAAGAACCAGGAGTGGGCCTTGGACCCCAAGCCTTATGGTTGAAGTCTGGATTTGAATTTCAGTCCTACTACTCCCAGCCCTATTTCCTAGGCAAGTCCCTCACTCTGTGAGCCTCAGTTCCACCTCTGTAGAATGGGGATGATGATGGAACCCACCCCATGGGGGCGTGGTGAGGTATGAAGGAGACAAAATCCTACCCTGGCTATATACATGATTGGCAGGTATTAGAGGTAATTATAAGTTGGACAGACATTAACAGTTCTTCCGTTTTAAAGATTTATTTATTTTTATTTTAGAGAGAGAGTGAGCATGAGTGGGAGGGGCAGAGGGAGAGAGAATCTCAAGGAGACTGCACTGAGTATGGAGGCTGACGCAGGGCTCAATCTTGGGACCCTGAGATTGTGACCTGAGCTGAAACCAAGGGTTAGACGCTCAACCAACTGTGCCACCCAGGCACCCTGACAGTTTTTATTTTAATAGTTGTTTTTATTTTTAATGCTACTGTCTTTTAGCAACTGATACTGGTTTTTCAGTGATGGCAATGATCTGAAGTTCCTTTGCAAATAAAATTTATTGAAATAAAAAAGGGGGCCAATTTAAAGAAAAATACTAGGTCGAAAATAGTACGGATGAAACTTTCAAAAACTATGACGGGGAATTTCAATGACTGTAGTTGGAGAAACACCAAGATAATGCCTGATGCCTGGCACATAGTAGGTGTTCACTAGAGGTGGACAGATTGAGATGAGATGGCATTTGGCCCTAGCCGCAGGAGCAGGTCCTTAACTGGATGGAAACACATGAGAGGGAAGATGCCAGAGGCACATGACCTTGTGGGGTAGATGCTTTGATGCCTGACAAAGTGCCAGATTCAGGGTAGGCGACCCAAGTGGTTCTTAAAGGGAAGCATGAATCTCAAAGTAAATGATTACAAGAGAAGTCAGCCCCAAGGCAAGCCCTGAAACTTGCAGCCAGCAAGTACTAATCCCCTCTTTGGGTCAGGAAAACTTCCCACTTCAAATGCCTGACCCCTCTTGACAGCTGTCATCACCCCCAGCATGCAGGAGGGAAAAGGAGCTGAGGGCAGAGTCCCACAAGATGAGTGAATGCTTTAGCTGCTGCAGTAGGCCACAGAGACTGATGGAGGCCAGGTCATCTCTCCCTTGGAACATGGAGACAGAGCCTTACCTAGAGTGGGGAATCTATGGGGTCCCAAATTTAGATGGCTTTTAGGAAGCCAGACAGGGAAGTAAATGAATAAAGTTAGCAGATGTGAAACAAGAATCCTGGGGGTAGTGCCCCACTGGAGAGGGCATGTGCCCCACCCAAGGTAACAAATTCACTGGCTTGCTTTACAGATCCCATTAGATCCTATATGTAAATACTTGGCATAGTGCCTGGTACCCAGACCGTGCTCAACAAATGGTAGCTATGATTATTGTTGTTGTTCCTCAGTCTAAAGGGGAGTTCTGGGGGCACCTGGCTGGCTCAGTCCATAGAGCATGTGACTCTTAATCTCGGGGTTGTGAGTTCAAGCCTCATGTTGCGTGTAGAGATTACTTAAAAAATAAATAAAAATTTAAAAAAATAAAATAAAAAATAAAAGGGAGTCCTGAACCAAAGACTGCCAAGTCCCAAGGAAGTCCAATGCCCTATCAATTTCCTGACTTCAGCCACAAAGGAACCTACAGAGAAGAGCCAGGTGTTGGAAAGAAAGGGCTGTCCAGCGGTTACAGGGGAGTCCAATTTGTTTTCCTTCTCTAATGAATTCTATGAGTCATTCTTCAGCAGCAAAATAGAGATTAAAAAAAAACCACTACCTTCTAACAGAAGGAGGATTAAAAGGACCATCGAGTAGTGCTTGGATCCAAAAAATAACCGATGAATTACTTGAAGTGCTTGATTGTACTGAGAGATTTATACTAATAGTAGAGTCTGTGGTAAGTTATTGATAAGAACACAAAAAGACCCCCTCCCAAGAAAAAAGAGAAAAAGAAAAAAGAGAGAGGCAATTACTAACTCTAGGGAAAACAAAATGTTGTAGTCTTAGTACATAAGGACTAGTTGTGAACAATGTAAGCAATCATCATAATATAAACACTGAATATTAATTCAATATTTTAATAGAACTTTTTTTTAGAAAAGTCTTAGATTTACAGGAAAACTGATAGTATAGAGAGTTTAGAGAATTCCCATATACCCCATACCCAGTTGCCCCTATCACTAGCATCTTATATTAGGCTGGTAAATTTGTTACAATTAATAGACCAATATTGATACATTATTATTAACTAAAGTCTATAGTTTATTTAGATTTCCTTAGTTTTATCTAATGTCTTTTTCTGTTCTGGGAAATCAACATTGCCTTAGGTTGTTTTATCTCTTTAGGCTCCTCCTGGCTGTGACAATTTCTCAGACAGTCCTTGTTCTTGATGACTTTGACTGTTTTGAGCAGTATGATCAAGTATATTGTAGAATGTCCCTCAGCTGGGGTTTGTCTGAAACTTCCCTCATGAGTAGACTGGATTGTAGATGTTGGGAGGAAGACCACAGGGGTAAAGTGCTATTTTCATTATATCATGTCAAGGGCACATACTATCATCATGATTTATCACTGCTTGTATTGATCTTGATCATATGATAAAAATAAGTCTGTTGATTATTTTAAAAATATTAAATATAAAATAAAAATAAAATATAATTTCAAAAATAAAGTAGTACCATAACTATACTTAGAATATGAAGCAGAGAAGTCTGTATGTGTCTTTGGCATGTGGAGTAGGTAGGGGTAGGGCTGAAGAAAAATAAATCCTTACCTTCTCTAGTTGAGAGTCAATAGGTGTCTGATTGGAAAAAAATCTAGAAATAACAGAGTAACTAATGTATTTAGGAAAATGCAGATAAAAAATAGAGGAAGGAGAGACCATTAAAAGAGTTGAAAGTAATTGCTTCAGGGAAATGAGAGTTCAGAGTGAGAAGGGGTGGGACAGGGACTATAGCAGAAGACACTGAGGGTTGACTCACCCAACACACATCCCAATCTCCTTCTCCTTGCCTTTCTTCTGTAGAGGCTAAAAAACTAAAAAAGGAAAACTCTCATCTCCCAGACTCCTTTGCAGCTAGGAGGGATCAAAATACACAGTTTTGGCCAATGACATAATCAGAAACCTGCTGGGAATTTCTGGGAAAGGCTTTGCCACCGTCCTTCTGCCTGAAACACGGATGTGATTGATGACCTGAGGAGCTGCCACAGCCATCTTGTGGTCATGAGGAAAGAGCAAGAAATGAAAGAAACATCTGACCTAATGCTGTTGAGCACCTTAACCAACTGCACACCTCTGGACCTCTATTTTGAACAACTAAAATATTTAAATCAACTCTTCCAGTTTATGTTACCAGCATTTGGATTTTCTGTTATTTGTAGTCATGTGCAATCCATAGCAGATATAAGGGCTATTCCCAACGTATTTGTAATATTTTGATAAGCATTAAAATTATATTTAAAAATAGGTAAAGCGTTTGGAACTGGCAGCAGGGATTGCCTGCCACACACATGGTTCCTGTCACTTTTCCATCCCCTTCCATTTCCCCACAGCTCCTGGGCCAAGTCCTCCCAGAAACTTTAGTCAAGCACCTCTCTGATGGATAGTGGAGAATACTGCAGATGTAGTAGCCTCTTTGACAATCCCCACTGCTTTCTTGTGCTGCACATCTTGACATTTATAGATTTTACCTAATGCTCTAAATTAAGATAACTGTGCTGAGGTCCAATTAATTCAGTTAACTTTCCAGGACAAACACAAGCCAAAGCTTGATTATAGAGCAGAATCCTGAGTTCCTTTCCGTTGCTTGCTTCTTTCTTTCTGATAAAGATCTTTGCATAAAGTTCTCAAAAACACTTTTCTGAATTCCCCTCTGCCCTATCACTTCTTCCTTAGAGATGAAACCAAATAGTCAAGAACCAAAGCCCTGCCTGTCATCTTTGATGCCTCCCTCATCTACTCTCTCAAGTCCCACCTTCTCCTCAGATCTCTCAAGGCCATCTCCTTTCCACCTCCCCTGCTACCTCCCTGATTTAAGCTGCCATCAATAAGTTGATGTCCTTTTGCATTCAAAAGCCTCCAGGAGCTCCATCACACTCAATATGAAAGCCGATAGCCTGCAGACCCATGTGATCTGGCCCCACGTGACCTCTCTAGGCTCTTCTCCTCCACTCTTTCCTTTATTCTCCCCATTCCAGCCATGTGTGTACCAGGTCTCCTCCTACCCTAGGACTTTTGCCTGGAATGTTCTTCTACCTACCCAACCCCACATGCTCTCTTTGCCTTTCACCTTTTCAATGCCTACTCATCCTTTGGAGCTAATTTAGCACCTCCTCCAGGAAGCCTTTCTGGATTCCCTTTGTTATATAATGAGCACTCCCTAAGGGCAGGATCCAACATTCCCTATTGTAGCCCTAGCATTTGAACAGTTTCTGTTAAGCAAGTGCTTAACAGATGTTTGTTGAAGGAAGGAAGGAAGGAAGGAAGGAAGGAATACTGGTAGAATAAAATTAACAGATATACTAATATGTTTACAAGAAACTTGTAAGTACTAATGGCAACAAGGGCCTGTGAACACAGCTGCATTTGGGGTGAGAGACTGCCCTCCAAGGCAGCCCACATATACTGTTAGAAATGCTTTGGGCTCAAGGAACAGTAATTTCAGGAAACAGGGACAAAAATAAGGGTTGGCTTCACAGGGCAAATTTGTGGCCCCCGTGAAATTTTGAAAATAAAGTTTTATTGGAACGCAATCACATCCCTTTGTTAACAGATTGTGTATGACAGACTTGAATCATTGCAACAGAGACCATATGGCCCACAAATTCATACTTAAAATATCTACTATGTTTGGGGTGTCTGGGTGGCTCAGTCGATTAAGTGTCTGACTCTTGATCTCACCTCAGGTCTTGATCTCATGGTCATGAGTTTGAGCCCTGTGTTGGGCTCCACACTGGGCATGGAGCCTACTTAAAAAAAAAAAAAAAATCTACTATGTGGTCCTTTATAGAAAACATTTGCCAAACCTTGGCCTAAATGAACAGGGGTTGATTTTTCTCATATAACAAGAAATCTGGAAAAGAAGTCTCCCAGGGTTGGTTTGAAGAATGGCAAATACTCAGAGCCCTAGGCTGTGTCTGTGTTATTTTCTTGGTCTTCCCCTCATGGTCACAAAATGGCTGCCACAGCTCCAGGCATCACATCCTCACACAACTACATTCAGAGGAGGAAATAACCAAAGTCTTAGAGCAGAGAGATTCTTCTATAACATATTTCCCTCTTACTAGGGAAGATAAGCTTGCCAGAATCCCCCCGAAGTTGCCTCTTGCAGGGAAGAAAAGAGGGGTGTGCTGTCAGTGGGCAGCCACAGTGCCTGCCATAACTCTCCTTCCCACTACATTTCTCTTATTAGTGGCACCTGATACTACCACCACCACCACCCACTGGCTTTTGGGTCAAATGTGGAATCCATGGTAAACTGAGGCACCTTTCTTCTCCTCAGCTCCAAGACCCCCATCCTTTATTAATACATAATAACTATCAGTTGCTGAATGCTTACTATGCATCTGGCATCATTTCAAGCACTTAATCCTTATTGCAACCTATGAGGAAGGTACTATTAATACCATTTCACAGGGGAGGCTATTGAGGCACAGAGAGGTCAACTCACTCACTTGAGGTCACACAGCAGGTACCAGCACAGTCAAGATTGGAACCAGCAGTGTGGCTCCAGAGCAGCCCCCCATCACCACTCCACATGGCCAAGGCTGGTCCCTGGAATCCAGGGAGGGAGTTCTTTCGATTATAAGCCAGGACGGGGCACATCCCACTTTGCCTTGGAGGCTGCTTTTGCTTGTCAGGAGGCGATGGACCGAGGTACTATTCTCTTCGGGCAACCTGAACTGCCACCAGAAAAGTGACCCATAAATTCAAGACGGGGCGCTGCCTTCCTCTGTGGATTTCGTCCTACTTTACATCCCTCCCTTAATTAATTAATAAAGCCCCGCGCCTCTCTCTGCCTCGCTGCTTCCAGCCCTCCCCACCTCCGCTGAGATTCGCCTTTCCTCCCTGTGGCCCAGCCCTGCTGTTTTCTCTCTGCCTCTGTAGTTGCTCCTTGCATGGAGGCAGTTGGAGACAGAGACAGTGGACAGAAGGGCCCAGCTGGATTTGTGCAGCCCTTAAAATGAGGCCTCTGTGTTGCTGAATCTCAATTTTGTGAAGTCCTGTGCCAAGCCTGGCCTCTACTCCAGATTAACCCCAACAGGCAGACGTTCCAAAAAGAAGTGCAGTCCCAGAACGGGGTCAAGGTTGAAATGGGGTTCTGAGCTCTCTCTGAGGATCCATTTCCTCCAGCTTCCTACATGGGGGTGTATCATTTTTGGACAGCCTGAGTCTCAGCTAGAAGGTGGTAAAGAGCCCAGGCCCTAAATTCAGACAGACCCAGGGTTCCAGTCCCAGCCCACCAATTCCTGGTCAAGTGACCTTAATCTCTGTGTCTCAGTTTCCTCCCTTATAACATGGGGATAACAGCAGAAACTGGATGATGTTTGGGAATTATATGCCAAGACCTGGAAATCACTTAGCATAGAGCCTGGTACAAAGTATTTGATTTTGTAGAAGTCTACTGTTGTTATTGTCATTGGAATCATTACAATTATTTGATGACTCTCCAGGATACTTAGCACCCTGCCCCTGGAAAAGCAGCAAAGAGCTGAAACTAAGAACACAGGCTCTGGATCCAGTCCCCATGGCTTTAAGTCCTGGCTCTGTCATTTCTCAGCTGTGTGACATTGGGCAAGTCACTCTACCTCTCTCTGCCTTAGTTGTTTGATCTTGAAAATGGTACCCACCTGACAGGGCGGGTGTGAGGAAGAAATGAAAGAAGACACATGAAGGACTTAGACTAGCACCTGGCACGGAGCTAGCATCCAATGAACATGAGCTATTACAATATCTGATACCCACTAACTTCTCTGTTACTGAAAGTTACTCTTTCGGTGTTAGGATTTGATTAGTAGTGGACCCTAACTCTCCTAAAAAAATGTATGCAAGCATGTACATACATGCATTGTTTAATCATAAATTTTAGGAATATAAAGGATGTAGAGCACAAAAGTTACTTATAGTATTTGTAATACACACTAAATTTTGTCATACATGATAACATTTCATCGATTTTTGCCAAACTCTGTATCCATTGTGCACCTGAGGCTGCAAGTCCATCATGATCTGCCAGATGGAGTGGGGTGTATTCCAGCCGTGAGTGTAGTTCTGAGATGAACGTTCCTTGATTTTCCATTTACATTAATGGAGAAGGAGACAGTGGAATGAGGAACACAAATGGAACTTCACTCATCCATCGATGACTTGAGCGACCACACTGGATAATAGTTTTTGAATACAGGGAGAATATTCCCCCAGTTTTTGGTGCATACAACACAACACACTCTAAAGCTTCACCTGCATTATTAACATGTTCTCTGTCTCTTTTTTAGGGCTAGGCAAGCAACCACACAAAGCCCTGACTGGTAGCAACTGCCAGTTTCCATGGTGGAAATGCTCCCACTGTGGCCAAAGGCAAAGCTACCAGTGCAGAGTCACTGAACGTGGACTTGGGAAGGACATGCGGTGGCATACCACTGAACACTGGTTCCGAGCCACATAGACGCAAGAGACTACTTCACCTCAAGAGCATAGGTAATAGCAAAATTTATAAAATAATTAGAAAGTAATGAGTGTTGCATATTTTTTACATGTTTTTAATTTAATCTATTCCAGTGTGAGATTATATAATGTAATTTAAAATAATTGCTGTGTTTAATAACCAGCATGCCGAATTCCTGAAAATTTTACAATCAGCTTTCAGGAGCCAGTGTGAGCTACTTCCAACATCCCACTGGTTTTGATACCTAAATCCCCAGACGAAGTCTCAAGAAAGACAAAATGAGGAAATGCCTTAAATAATTATCAGATATGGGAGGGTTTTTTCTTTAATTTGGCAAACAGAAATTTCCATAAATGAGGGGTTTCCTTACTATGTCAGATTGTATTTTGCAAAGATGGCCACAAAAATATCTCTTATTGTCAAATTCTCTTCTAGAAGCTTGCCACTGCTCCATCAAGAGGTGGAGTCAATGTCCTCTCCCCTTGAACTTGGGTGAGCTTGTGATTGTTTGGATCCATATAGCATGGTGGAAGTGGCTTCTATCCACATATCATTTCCAAGGTCATAAAAGATGGTGCAGTTCCTTCCTTGTGAGCTGGAACACTCACGCTTGAGTGTTCAGCCCCCGGCCAGGGAGTCTGGCTGCTCTGAGACAGCCATGCTCTGAGGAAGGCCCAACTAGCCTATGTAGAGAGTCCACACGGAGAGGCCCTGGGACTCCATGATGAGGGAGAGAGATGTCCCCTGCCGGTCTAGCTCCAGCTCCATTTGACTTCAACTGCACAAGAGACCCTGAGCCCAAACACACATCTGAGATCTTCCCAGGGCCTTGGAGGTACTAAAAGCCTATAAAGCTTTGTGGAGGATGTCGGTGAGGACTTAAGGAAAATGTTGTTTGAAACTGAAAGAAAGGGAAACCTTATGGTTGGCAGAAAGATTGTCACCTGCAGTAATGTGGAAAAGAGAAAACGTACGTAATGAACTCCATGATAGAGCAGAACACTGAAAGTGTCATCTGGCTTTTTCTTGCTACTTATGATAAATGCAAAAGGAGAAAGATGTCCAAAGAACAATCTATTAAATATAAAGGAGCCAGGGCCTGCTGGGTCCCCAAACAAAGCGTTTCTCAACCCCAGCCTCTCCAGATGGCAAAAAAAATATTCTCCAACTGAGAAAAGACCTCAGGCTTTTATTACCTGATTTCAAGACTTACTATAAAGCTACAGTAATCAAGACAGTGTGGTACTGGTGAAAGGCCAGACACATAGATCAATGGAGCAGAATAGAGAGCCCAGAAATAGACCCACTCATATGCGGTCAATTGATTTTCAACCAATGTGCAAAGGCAATTCAATAGAGAAAGGATAGTCTTTTCAACAAATAGTGCTAGAACAACTGGACATCCATACGCAAAGGAAAAAAAAAAAGCACATCTCTATACAAAAATTAACTTGAAACAGATCATAGACCTAAATGGAAAACCCAAAGGTATAAAACTTCGAGGACATCAGAGAAAATCTTTGTGACTTAAGATTTCTTGTATAGGACACAAAGCATAAAGAGAAAACTGGTAAACTGGATGTCATCAAAATTTAAAACTTTCTGCTCTTTCAAAGGCAGTGTTAGGAAAATGAAAAGCCAAGGAGCTACACACAGGGAGAAAGTATTTGCAAAACACATATCTTAAGAAGGATTGGTAACCAGGATAAGTAGATTAAAAAAATTCTCAAAACTCAATTTAAAAAAAAATTCAATTTTATATAAAATAAACAACCCAATTTAGAATGGGCGGAGACTATCTGTTCTCTACTGAATTGCTTTTGCACCTTTGTTAAAAATCATTTGTCCATTTATATGTGGGTCTATTTCTGACTCTATTCTGTTTCATTGATCTATGTGTCTATCTTTGCACCAATACCACACTGTCTTCAATACCGTAGTTTTATAAGTCTTGAAATCAGGTAATGTTAGTTCTCCAACTTTGTTATTACTTTTCAACCCTTATTTTGACTATACTAGGTCCTCTGCATTTAGAATTAGCATGAATTTTAAAATCAACTTGTCAGTTTCTACAAAAAGCCTGCTAGGATTTTGATCAGGATTGTATTAAATTTATAGTTCAATTTGAGGAGAATTGACATCTCAACAATATTGAGTCTTCATGGGAACAAGCTATTATCTCTCCATTTATTTAGGTCTCTTAAAATTTTTTTTGGCAGTATTTTGCAGTTTTCAGTATGAATCTTATTCATTTTTTGTCAGATTTATCCCTAAATATTTCTTACCTTTTTTTTTTTTAAAGATTTTATTTATTTATTCATAAGAGACAGAGAGAGAGAGGCAGAGGGAGAAGCAGGCTCCCCGCTGAGCAGGGAGCCCGATGCGGGACTCGATCCCAGGACCCTGGGATCATGACCTGAGCCAAAGGCAGACGCTTAACCATCTGAGCCACCCAGGCACCCATTCTTACTTTTGATGATATTGTAAATGGCATTGTTTTTTAAAATTCCAATTTCCAACTGTTTATTGCCTGTATAAAGAAATGCAATTGATTTTTGTATAATGATCTTGTATCCTGCAACCTTGCTAAACTTACTAGTTTTAGTAGCTTTTTTGGTAGCTTCCATCAGATTTTTCTATGTTGGTGATCATGTCATCTGCAAATTTTACTTCTTCTCCAATATAATGTCTTTTATTTCTCATCTTTGCCTTATCAAAGTATAACCTCCATACAAAGTTGAATAGAAATGGGGAGGTGATAGAAGGCATTCTATACCTCATCCATACATAACTCAAAATGGTTCATAGGCCTAATATAAAACTACAGAACTTCCTGAAAAAAGATATTTTTGTGATTTTGGATTAAGCAAAGATTACTTAAATATAACATCAAAATAGTGAACCATTAAAAACTTTGTAAATTAGACTTTATGAAATTTTTAAATTTCTTCTCTTTGAATAACACTATTCAAAAAATGAAAACACAAGTCATAGACTAGGAGAACATAGTTGGAAGTCACATATCTGAAAAAGAACTGGTATACACAATACATAAAGAACTTTCAAAATTAAATGATAAGAAAATAAACCATGCAATTTTTTAACTGGGCAAAAGATTTGAATAGACATTTCACCAAAGAAACATAGAGATGGCAAATAAGCACATGAACAGATGCTCAGCATCACTAATTGTTAGGGAAATGCAGATTAAAACGCAGTGAGACACAACTACGCACCTATTAGAATGGCTAAATTCAAAAGACTGACTGTAGTGAGTTGAGTAGTGTCCCTCAAAAATGCATGTCACCTGAAACCTCAGAATGTGACCTTATTTGGGAATAGGGTGTTTGCAGATATAATTAGTTAAAGCAAGGTCATACTGGATTAGGGTAGTCCCTAAATCCAATGACTGGTGTCCTTAAGGAGGCCATGTGAAGACACCTTGATTCCAGAATTCTAGCTTGCAGGTCTGTGAGAGAATACATTTCTGTTGTTTTAAGCCACCCAGTTTGTGGCAATTTGTTACAGTGGCCCTTGGAATCTAATTTATTGACCATTCCAAATGGTGGCAAGGATGTGGAGGGAACCAGAACTCTCACACAGTGCTGATGGGAGTGTAGAATAGTACAACCACTTTGGAAAACAGTTGGACAGTTTCTTAAAAAGTTAAATATATGCCTGCCATATGATCCAGCCATTCTGCTCCCAGGTATTTACCCAAGAGAAAAAGAAGAACGCTGTGGGAGGCAGAATAATGCCCCTCCCAAAGATGTCCACACCCAAATCCTCAGAATCTATAAGCATTTTACATTACATATTGAAAGGGACTTTGCAGGTATGATTAAGTTAAGGATCTTGAGACAGGGAGATAGGCATGGATTATCCAGGTGGGCCCAATGTAATCTCAAGGGTCACTGTAAGTGAAAGAGCAAAGCAGAAGAGTATCAGAGTGACGCCAGGTGAGAAGACTTGACTGGCCGTTACTGCCTTTGAAGATGGAGGAAGGGGCCAGTGAGCTGGAAAAAAAATTCAGGTGGCTTCTAGAAGCTGGAAAAAGCAAGGGAACATGTTCTCCCCTGAGCCTCCAGAAGGAATGCAGACTTGCTGACACCTTGATTTTAACCTAGTGAAACCCATTTTGGATTTCTGACCCCCAGGACTATAAAATAATATGTGTTGTTTTAAGCCACTACATTTGTGGTAATTTGTTAAAGCAACTATAATAAACCAACATGAAAACACGTATCCATACAAAACCTTGTGTACCAATGCCGTATCAGCTTTTTTGTAATAGCCAACTATCCATCCACAGGTGAATGAATAAAGGAATCCTACTCACCCACATACCACATGATTCTCTTCATACGGCATTCTGTAAAAGGCAGAACTAGAGGGACAGAAAACAAAAGAGGGATGGGGTGTCTGGTTGGCTCGGTTGGTAGAGCATGTGACTCTTGATCTCGGGGTTATGAGTTTCAGCCCCACGTTGGGTGTAGAGATTACCTAAAAGCAAAAATCTTAAAAAAAAAAACAAAACAAAGAAAGAAAAGAGGGATTTCAGGGCTGGGGTGGGTAATGGAAGTGACTCCGGGGGTGTAACAGAACATGTTAGGGTGATAGAAATGCCCCATACTTAAATTGTAATGGTAGTTACACACTTTTATGCATTTATTAGAACTTATACAACTGTACCCCTAGAAAAGGGTGGATAAGGTATGCCTCGATAAATTTGACTTAGCAAAAGGAGAGGGAAGAGATGTAGTAAAAAAAAAAAAAAAAAAAAGGACTGAAGAAAAGAAAGGAAGGAAGGAAGGAGGGAAGATGGAAAGAAGAAGAGCCTCCGACAAAATAATATCTCCAGGCTGGAACTGTAAGTTCCTTGGTTAAGACACCAGAAACATAGTCCGGGAGCAAGATGGCAGAGGAGTAGGAGACCTAAATTTCGTCTGGTTCCAGGAATTCAGCTGGATAGGGATCAAACCATTCTGAACACCTATGAACTCAACAGATCAAAGAAAAGAATAGCAGCAACTCTCTGAACAGAAAAGCAACCACTTTCTGGAAGGTAGGACGTGCGGAGAAGTGAATCCGAGGCGATATTCGGGAGGATAGACAGTGGGGGAGGGGGCTCCATCGGCCGCTTCTGGCAAGTGATAGAGCCCCGGAGCACAAAATCGGAACTTTTAGAAGTCGGCTCTGCTGAGGGACGTCGCTCCGGTGGCTAAGTGGGGGGTGGAACCCTTGCGGGACAGTGTGGTCTCAGGACCCTCAGGGTCACAGGAAGACTGGGGGTGCCTGAGTGCGGCAGAGCTCCCAGGTATCGCAGCGGGGAAGCCGGCTGCAAAGAGTGAGCCTAGGAGTGGGCTCTCAGCTCGGGGTTGCCATAAACCGTGATCCGGGGGACCCAACAAGCGGCAGCTCCAGGAGGACTCCCCTTCCTCCCCCGGGAGGAGCGGCGCGGGAGCTCACCACAGGGATCTGCTGGGTTTGGAGACTCCACCCTGGGTCGGGTGCCAGAGATAGAAACGCGCGGTCACAGGCCGGGTGAGCACGGAGTGCGGCCGGAGACCGGGGAGACGGGAGTGACTGACTGCTTTTCTCTGGGGGCTCACTGAGGAGCGGGGCCCCGAGTTCCCGGCTCCTCCGGGGCGGAGACTGGGAGGCCGCCATTTTCACTCTCCGCCTCCAAAGCTGTACGGAGAGCTTGCAGGGAACAAAAGCTCCGGAGAGCAAACCCAAGCGGATTACTTAGCCCGGACCGGGCAAGGGCGGGGCAATTCCACCTCCGGCAAAGACATTTGGGAACCATGGCAACAGGCCCCTCCCCCAGAAGATCAGCGAGAACAGCCAGCCAAGACCAAGTTTACCGATCAATGAGAACGGCAGAACACCAGCGCTAGGGGAATACTGCACATAGAATCCATGGCTTTGTTACCATGATTCTTTAGTCTTTCAAAGTTAATTTTTTTTAATTTTCTTTTTTTTCTTTTTCTATTTTTTTGAATGTTTCTTTTTCCCTTTTTCAACCAACATCTTATCAATCCCTTTTAAAAAAAAATTTTTTTTTTCATTTTTAGAGTCATATTCTATCCCTTCATTGTAGTTAACCTTATTTTTGGTATATATATAAGTTGTTCTCTCTTTAAAATTTTGGGATACAGTTTCTTCTAACAGACCAAAATATACCCTAAATCTCTAGTGTATGGTTTTTGTTCTAGTCTCCTGCCTGATCATATTCTCTCCCCCCACCTTTTTAAAAAATTTCTCTTCTTTCTTTTTTCAACCAACTTCTTATCAATTCCTTTTATAAAATCTTTTATAATTTTCATCTTTACAGTCACATTCCATCCCTTCATTGTATTTACCCTAATTTTTGTATATATATGTTTTTCTTTCTTTAAAATTTTGGGAGGTAGTTTCTTCTAACAGACCAAAATCTAGTGTGTGGCACTGATCTATGCGCCAGCCTGATCATATTTGATCATTCTTTTTCTTTTTTCTTTCTTTCCCTTTCTTTTCCCCCAGTTTCAGGTCTCTTCTGATTTGTTTAGTGTATATTTTTCTGGGGTCGTTATTACCCCGTTAGCAATTTGTTCTCTCATTCATCTATTCTCCACTGGACAAAATGACAAGACGGAAAAACTCAAAAAAAAAAAGAACAAGAGGCAGTACCGACTGCTGTGGACCAAGTCAATACGGACATTAGTAAGATGTCAGAACTAGAGTTCAGAATGACGATTATAAAGATACTAGTTGGGCTTGAAAAAAGCATGGATTATACTAGAGAAACCCTTTCTGGAGAAATAAAAGAACTAAAATCTAACCAAGTTGAAATCAAAAAGGCTATTAATGAGGTGCAATAAAAAATGGAGGGTCTAACTGCTCAGATAAATGAGGCAGAAGGGAGAATTAGCGATATAGAAAACCAAATGATGGAGAATCAAGAAGCTGAGAAAAAGAGAGATAAACAACTACTGGATCACGAGGGCAGAATTTGAGAGATAAGTGATACCATAAGACGAAACAATATTAGAATAATTGGGATCTCAGAAGAAGAAGAGAGAGAGAGGGGCAGAAGGTATATTGGAGCAAATTATAGCAGAGAACTTCCCTAATTTGGGGAAGGAAACAGGCATCAAAATCCAGGAGGCACAGAGAATCCCCCTCACAATCAATAAAAATAGGTCAACACCCTGACATCTAATAGTAAAACAAGTCTCAGAGACAAAGAGAAAATCCTGAAAGCAGCTCGGGACAAGAGGTCTGTAACCTACAATGGTAGAAACATTAGATTGACAACAGACCTATCCACAGAGACCTGGCAGGGCAGAAAGGACTGGCATGATATATTCAGAGCTCGAGAAAAATATACAGCCAAGAATACTATAACCAGCTAGGCTGTCATTGAAAATAGAAGGAGAGATAAAAAGCTTCCAGGACAAACAAAAATTAAAAGAATTTGCAAACACGAAACCAGCCCTACAAGAAATATTGAAAGGGGTCCTCTAAGCAAAGAGAGAGCCTAATAGTAACATAGACCAGAAAGGAACAGAGATGATACACAGTAACAGTCACCTACAGGAAATACAATGGCACTAAATTCCTGTCTTTCAATAGTTACCCTGAATGTAAATTGGCTAAATGCCCCAATCAAAAGACACAGGCTATCAGATTGGATAAAAAAACAAGACCCATCGATATGCTGTCTGCGAGAGACTCATTTTAGACCCAAAGACACCCCCAGATTGAAAGTGAGGGGGTGGAAACCATTTACCATGCTAATGGACACCAAAAGAAAGCTGGGGTGGCAATCCTTATATCAGACAAATTAGATTTTAAACCAAAGACTGTAATAAGAGATGAGGAAGGACACTATATCCTACTTAAAGGGCCTATCCAACAAGAAGATCTAACAATTGTAAATACCTATGCCCCTAACATGGGAGCAGCCAATTATATAAGCCAATTAATAACAAAAGCAAAGAAACACATCGACAACAATACAATAATAGTGGGGGACTTTAACATCCACTGCACTGAAATGGACGGATCATCTAAGCAAAAGATCAACAAGGAAATAAAGACTTTATATGACACACTGGACCAAATGGACTTCACAGATATATTTAGAACATTCCATCCCAAAGCAACAGAATACACATTCTTCTCTAGTGCCCATGGAACATTCTCCAGAATAGATCACATCCTAGGTCACAAATCAGGTCTCAGCTGGTACCAAAAGATTGAGATCATTCCCTGCATATTTTCAGACCACAATGCTTTGAAACTTGAACTCAATCACAAGAGGAAAGTCGGAAAGAACTCAAATACATGGAGGCTAAAGAGCATCCTACTAAAGAATGAAGGGGTCAGCCTATGGCCCTACCAGCCTGATGGCAGCGCATCTCGTCTGGTCTTGGAAGAATGAAGGGGTCAACCAGGAAATTAAAGAAGATTTTTAAAAATTCATGGAAACAAATGAAAATGAAAACACAACTGTTCAAAATCCTTGGGATGCTGCAAAGGCAGTCCAAAGAGGAAAGTATATAGCAACACAAGCCTTTCTCAAGAAACAAGAAAGGTCTCAAATACACAACCTAACCCTACACCTAAAGGAGCTGGAGAAAGAACAGCAAATAAAGCCTAAACCCAGCAGGAGAAGAGAAATAATAAAGATCAGAGCAGAAATCAATGAAATAGAAACCAAAAGAACAGTAGAACAGATCAACGAAACTAGGGGCTGGTTCTTTGAAAGAATTAATAAGATTGATAAACCCCTGGCCAGACTTATCAAAAAGAAAAGAGGAATGACCCAAATAAATAAAATCATGAATGAAAGAGGAGAGATCACAACCAACACCAAAGAAATACAAACAATTATAAGAACATATTATGAGCAACTATATGCATAATTAGATAATCTGGAAGAAATGGATGCATTCCTAGAGATGCATAAACTACCAAAACTGAACCAGGAAGAAATAGAAAACCTGAACAGACCCATAACCACGAAGGAAATTGAAGCAGTAATCAAAAATCTCCCAACAAACAAGAGCCCAGGGCCAGATGGCTTCCCAGGGGAGTTCTACCAAACATTTAAAGAAGAGTTAATACCTATTCTTCTGAAACTGTTTCAAAAAATAGAAATGGAAGGAAAACTTCCAAACTCATTTTATGAGGCCAGCATTATCTTGATCCAAAATCAGACAAAGACCCCATCAAAAAGGAGAATTACAGACCAATATCCCTGATGAACATGGATGCAAAAATTCTCATCAAAATACTAGCCAATAGGATCCAACAGTACATTAAAAGTATTATTCACCACGACCAAGTGGGATTTATTACTGGGCTGCAGGTTTGGTTCAACATCCACAAATCAATCAATGTGATACAATACATTAATAAAAGAAAGAACAAGAACCATATGATCCTCTCAATAGATGCAGAAAAAGCATTTGACAAAGTACAGCATCCTTTCTTGATTAAAACTCTTCAGAGTGTAGGGATAGAGGGTACATACCTCAATATCATAAAAGCCATCTATGAAAAACCCACAGCGAATATCATTCTCAATGGGGAAAAACTGAGAGCTTTCCCCCTAAGGTCAGGAACATGACAGGTATGTCCACTATCACCACTGCTATTCAACATAGTATTAGAAGTCCTAGCCACAGCAATCAGACAACAAAAAGAAATAAAAGGCATTTGAATCGGCAAAGAAGAAGTCAAACTCTCACTCTTTGCAGATGATATGGTACTTTATGTGGAAAACCCAAAAGACTCCACCCCAAAACTGCTAGAACTCATACAGGAATTCAGTCAAGTGGCAGGATATAAAATCAATGCACAGAAATCAGTGGCATTCCTATACACCAACAACAAGACAGAAGAAAGAGAAATTAAGGAGTCGATCCCATTTACAATTGCACCCAAAACCATAAGATACCTAGGAATAAATCTAACCAAAGAGGCAAAGAATCTGTACTCAGAAAACTATAAAATACTCATGAAAGAAATTGAGGAAGACACAAAGAAATGGAAAAACGTTCCATGCTCATGGATTGGAAGAACAAATATTGTGAAGATGTCAATGCTACCTAGAGCAATCTGCACATTTAAGGCAATCCCTATCAAAATACCATCAATTTTTTCAAAGAAATGGAACAAATAATCCTAAAATTTGTATGGAACCAGAAAAGGCCCCAAATAGCCAGAGGAATATTGAAAAAGAAAAGCAAAGCTGGTGGCATCACAATTCCAGACTTCCAGCTCTACTACAAAGCTGTCATCATCAAGACAGTATGGTACTGGCACAAAACAGACACATAGATCAATGGAACAGAATAGAGAGCCCAGAAATGGACCCTCAACTCTATAGTCAACTAATCTTTGACAAAGCGGGAAAGAATGTCCAATGGAAAAAAGTCAGTCTCTTCAACAAATGGTGTTGGGAAAATTGGACAGCCACATGCAGAAGAATGAAACTGAACCATTTCCTTACACCACACACAAAAATAGACTCAAAATGGATGAAAGACCTAAATGTGAGACAGGAGTCCATCTAAATCCTAGATGAGAACACAGGCAGCAACCTCTTCGACCTCAGCCGCGGCAACTTCTTCCTAGAAACATCGCCAAAGGCAAGGGAAGCAAGGGCAAAAATGAACTATTGGGATTTCATCAAGATAAAAAGCTTTTGCACAGCAAAGGAAACAGTCAACAAAACCAAAAGACAACCGACAGAATGGGAGAAGATATTTGCAAATGACATATCAGATAAAGGGCTAGTATCCAAAATCTATAAAGAACCTATCAAACTCAACACCCAAAGAACAAATAATCCAATCAAGAAATGGGCAGAAGACGTGAACGACATTTTTTCCAAAGAAGACATCCAAATGGCCAACAGACACATGAAAAAGTGCTCAACATCACTCGGCATCAGGGAAATCCAAATCAAAACCTCAATGTGATACCACCTCACCAGTCAGAGTGGCTAAAATTAACAAGTCAGGAAACAACAGATGTTGGCGAGGATGCAGAGAAAGGGGAACCCTCCTACCCTGCTGGTGGGAATGTAAGCTGGTGCAGCCACTCTGGAAAACAGTATGGAGGTTCCTCAAAAGGTTGAAAATAGAGCTACCGTATGACCCAGCAATTGCACTACTGGATATTTACCCCAAAGATACAAATGTAGTGATCTGAAGGGGTACGTGCACCCCAGTGTTTATAGCAGCAATGTCCACAATAGCCAAACTATGGAAAGAGCCAAGATGTCCATCAACAGATGAATGGATAAAGAAAAAGTGGTATATATATACAATGGAATATTATGCAGCCATCAAAAAAAAAGAAATCTTGCCATTTGCAATGATGTGGATGGAACTAGAGGGTATTATGCTAAGCGAAATAACTCAATCAGAGAAAGACATGTATCATATGATCCCACTGATAGGAGGAATTCTTAATCTCAGGAAACAAACTGAGGGTTGCTGGAGTGGTAGGTGGTGGGAGAGATGGGGTGATTGGGTGATAGACATTGGAGAGGGTATGTGCTATGGTGAGCGCTGTGAATTGTGTAAGACTGATGAATCATAGACCTGTACCTCTGAAACAAATAATACATTATATGTTAAAAAAAAAAAAAAGATAGTAGGAAGGGGAAAATGAAGGGGGGGAAATTGGAGGGGGAGACGAACCATGAGAGACGATGGACTCTGAGAAACAAACTGAGGGTTCTAGAGGGGAGGGGCATGGGGGGATGGGTTAGCCTGATGGTGGGTATTAAAGAGGGCATGTATTGAATGGAGCACTGGGTGTTATATGCAAACAATGAATCATGGAACATGACATCAAAAACTAATGATGTATGGTGATTAACATAATAAAATAAAATTTTAAAAAAAAGACACCAGAAACGTACAGAGCAGTGCCTTATAGAACCTTTCAAGTAGACAAAAGCTCCTTTAGGGATAAAGGCCTTGCCTCGCAGATACTTTCCTCTGTACAATCAGTCTCCTAAGAATCCTAAAGGCAGCGGCCTCAATGGGAGCCTGAGGTCGAGAAGGGTTTATCTGGAGGTGACTTGTTATTTTGGCTTTTCTTTCACTGTGTGAGCCTCAATAAGATTTGTAGAAAACCCACAACGTTTTTAGTAGAATTGTTCTGGTGGAAGCAGTGAAATCTGGGACTACCAGGAACAGAAACGGTACAAAATGAAATGAGGTCTTTGGATTCCAAACCTTCCATGGGTAGGAAGCAAGGTGAGAAAACCCCTCAGCAGCAAACACGGGCTATATTTTATGGGAAAAAGAAGGATGGCTCAGAACCACATCCAGGAAGCAATACTGAGTCCTAATCAAGGAATTGGCAACATCTGCCCAGCTGGATTCAGAATCGCTACGGAGCAGTGACTGCTATATGCCTCCCATTTCCTCCCTCTTTGAACAGCTATGTCCATGTCAATTATCCTATGCCCGTCCCCGCATTGTATGTTGGGTGTGGGAGGCAGACGACTTGTTCTTTAGTTCACAGGTCTTCAGGTCAAAAGGAAAGGTACTCAAGGAGTTGTACCCAAGGCATTATATTCGGGAATTTTCATCTGTATGTGGTCCTTTGATTAAGATAACAAGATCCTGCGTCTTGGTACTGAGCCTGACCCTGTAACAGGATAAAACTTCTGGGAAATCTTGGAGGGATGTATTTTGCATACGAGAGGGATGTGAATTATTGCGACCAGAGGGCAAACTTGGAAGATTATGTTTTCCAAAAATGGCTGCAACAATATTTCCCATTCCACGTGCTCTTCTAGCATGTTGCAATTCCTCCATCAACAGGTGGAATCTATGTCCTATCCCCTTGAACTTGGGTTGGCCTTGATGACTGCCTGAACAAATGAAGTACAGCAAAAGTGACACTAGGTGACTTCTGAAGCTAAGTCCCAGAAATACCATACGTTTCCACCTTGATCTCTTGGGGTGCTCCCTCTTGAAACCCATCCGCCATGATGTGAGGAAGTCCAAGTGGCCCTTGAAGAGGTTCACATGGAGAGGAACTGACATCTCCAGTCTAGCGCCCTGGCTGAGTGCCTAGCTAATAGAACCAAGAAGCTAGCCATATGAGTGAGCTCTCTTAGAAGTGGATCTTCACAGCACCCCCCACTGAGCTGCTTCAGCTGAAGTCCTTTGGAGCAAACATAAGCTAACCCCACTGGGTCCTGTCCAAATTGCTGATTCATGAGCAATAGAAATGAAGATTGTTTCTTCAAGCCCCTAAAGTATGGGGTGGTTTGTTACACAGTAATGAATAAAGAGAGTCCTTACCTAGAGGTACTTAAAAATAGTATAGAGCCAAAGCAATAAGAAAAGATTAATAGATGAATACTTCAAAATGTAAAACTTCTGCACATGAAAGAAAAAGTCATAAAGTTAAGAGGCAAAGTTAAAAGTTAAGGACATTCACTTCCAGGCACATACCCAACTCAGACAGATGCTTCTACATCCATGTTCATATTAGCATTATTCACAACAGCCAAAGTTCACTGATGCCTGAACGGATAAGCAAAACGTGGTCTATCCATACAAGGGAATATTATCCAGCCTTAAAAAGGAAGGAAATTCTAACCCATGCTACAGCATGGATAAACCTTGAAGACATTATGCTAAGTGAAATAATCCAGTCACAAAAGGACAAATATGAGATGATTCCACTTATATGAGGTTTCTGGAGTAGTCAAAGTCAGAGAGACAGAAAGAAGAATAGAAGTTACCAGGGGCTGAGGGAAGTGAGGAATGGGGAGTTGGTGTTTAATGGGTACAAAGTTTAGTTTGGGAGGATGAAAAAGTTCTGGAGATGGATGGTGGTGGTGGATGCAGAGCCCTCTGCGTGCACTTAAGGCCCCGGAACTGTACATTTAAAAATGGTTACAACGATACATTTGATACATGAAAATTTTACCACAATGAAAATGAAATAAAATAAAGACACAGAAAACTGGAAAAATATTTGCAATGTGTTTGCAAAAAAAAAAAATAACTAATATATTGCTTTTTTTTTTTTTATGTGGGAAAGTGACAGAAACCTGCAATGCAATACAAGAAGAATGAGGATGAAGAGGAGGAGGGGAAATCAAAATGGCTAAAAAGCACTTTGGAAATATATTCAAGCTCTCAAGTGGTTTTAGTGAGAGTGTGGGATAATGTACAGCTGGTGAGTGTGTAAATTAGCATCTTTCTGGAAGGCAGTTTGGTTCCATGCATCAAATCTCTTTAGAAAGTGCCATTACCCCCACAATTGCACTACTAGGAATTAATTCCAAAGAAGTAGTCAGATAAGATGCAAGGATAGTGATAGAGAATGGCTTATAATCAGGCAAAAATTTGAATCAACCTAGAGGTCCACGCAGAGGGGGTTTGCAAAGAAATGCTGGTACATCCATGGACTACTGGGCAACCTTTGAGAAGGATACATTCTGCTATATTTATTGACATGCAGAGGTGTTCATGACATACTTTAAGTGTAAAAAAATGCAGAATAAAAAGCAATATGTACAGTACGGGGGCGGGGGAGTGCATGAGTCTGAATACATTAGAAGTCTAGGAGAAATGTTACCCATGCTCATTTCTGGATGGGGGAGCTTGAGACCATTTTTTTTTTTCTTCTTTAGACTCATCTGCGTTTTCTAACCTTTATTTGGCTATGAGCATATATTACTTCTATCAGAAAATTTTAGGCAGACCTTTTTTCTTTCTTTCTTTTTTTACAATTACAGAAAAGCACAGATGTGATTCTGGCTGGAAACTGAAAACATTGCTATGAATCCCACGGCTGTTCTCATCTGTGGATCTCAAAACACATCATGAAACATCTGCTGAAGTCTTGGCAGACCCTAAAGTTGTCTTGGGCAAAGTTGTCTTGCCTGGGAGTATCCTTGGAGGGGAGTCTCGGATCGCAGGTCTATCCTCACAGCTCACTTATCCTCCTTGTGTCTTACAGCATCTGGGGCCAGTGGAGTCAGGTTCCTGAGAGTCCACAGTCTCATTCACTGCCACCTCCCTTGCCTGTCCATGGTGCCGTGTTCCTCTTGGAGCATGTGCGTCACTGCTTTCTATCGCCCCTCCATGCCTCAAGCTGGTGGCACAACTGCCCCAAGTAGAGATGGTCAAACCATGCCTCCAGATGCCAACCTTCTCTGATTCTTTGTTCTCTGGATACTGGATGCTGGCTCCCTAGGAAATTCCCGTCCTGGACATCTGGGGTAGCTCATCAAGGCAAGGAAGGATGCCGTGGGAGAAGCTGAAGGGGTCTGGGAATGTGGTGCATCCCTGAATGAGTTCTTCTTTGCCACATGTGCATTATGGGTTATGGGACCTGGCTGGTGGCCTTTTCCTTCAACTTCTTTATTTGTAAAATGGGCACATTGCACTTCTCCCTGGCCACTCATCGAGGTAAAATAGCAACGATGCTAGAAATAACACCAACACGTTTATTTGCCACTACTTCCTGAAAACCTACTATGTGCCCAGCCCTGTACCATACGCTTGCAGAAATTGCTCTCTTAATCCTCACAATGTCATGAAGTGGGGACGGGGACTGTGATTGCACCTGTTTGACAGATGGGGACACTGAAGCTCCAAGAGGCTAGGTGTGCTGCCCATAGTCTCACAGGTAGGAGGCAGTACAGAGTGGGCTCAAGCCCAGGCTGCCTGTCTCCCTCGCCCACGCTGGGACCACATTCTGCTCTGTCATTCCTCTCCCCCCATCTCCCATCTCACGCCTTCCTCTGGTTTGCTTCTTCCTTTAGTCCCTCCTTCCTGAACAAGCTCTAAAGTGAAGCCCTGTGCTAGGCGCGCAGAGCACACAGAGTGGGGCTGCTGCTGAAGTCTGTCTCCCTTCCCAGCCCCACTCAGTCTGATCCTGCCCTCCACGAAATGCTCCGTGCATCATTGTTTATAATGGCCAAACACCCGGCTGTCCGTCCACAAGGGATCAAATAAATAACTCAAGACTTCTGCACAATGGAAATCTCTGCAGCCATTACAAAGTCCAAAGTAGCCCCTTGGAGAACAATATCTAAGATACATTAAGTGAAGAAAACGAGAACAGAAGACATGTTTTAAATGAGCCCATGTGATTTTTTTTAATGTGTAACATGATCTTAATTTGATTGATTGATTATTGTTATGACAGTATTCTTTTCAGTGAGGTAAAATTCACAAAACATAAAATTAACCATTTTAAAGTGAAAAGCTCAGTAGCATTTAGTACTTTCATGATGTTGTGCAACCACCGCCTCTAATTCCAAAACATTTTCATCATCCCAAACGAAACCCCACACCCATTAAAGAGTCCCCTCCCCGAGCCCCTGGCAACGACCAACCTACTTTCTCTCTCTATGGTTTTTCCTATTCTGGATATTTCATATAAAAAGAATCATACAGTATGTGGCCTTTTGTGTCCGGCTTCTTTCACGTAGCATCCTGTTTTCAAGGTTCATGCACGTTGTAGCAGGTGTCAAAGCTTCCTTCTTTTTTAAAGCTGAATAATATTCCATTGTCTGGGGATAGCACATTTTGTTTGTCCATTTCTCAGTTGCTGGACGTTTGGGTTGTTTCCACCTTTTGGCTATTGCGAATAGTGCTCCTATGAATGTTTGTGTCGAAGATTTTGTTCGAGTACCTGTTTTCAATTCTTTTGGGTCTACATCTAGGAGTGGGACTGCTGGGTCATATAGTAATTCTGTTTAACTTTTTGAGGAAATGTCAAACTGTTTCCCACAGCAATTGTACCATTTTACATTCCCATTAGCAATTTACGAGAGTTTCAAGTTCTCCACGTCCTCGTCAACACTTTCTTTTCTGGGTTCTTTTTTTCTTAATAGCCATCCTAATGGGTGTAAAGTGGTATTTCATTATGGTTTTGATTGCATTTCCCTAATGACTAATGATGTTGAGTATCTTTTCATGTGCTTCTTGGCCAGGTCTATTCAAGTCTTTGGCCCGTTTTTAAATTGGGTTATTTATCATTTTGTTGTTGAGTTGTAAGAGTTCTCCATTTAGTTTTCAAGCATATGCATGTTTATGTATGTCCATTCATGCAACAGCATTTATAAATGTTTAATGAGCACCTTCTATGTGCCAGCCACTGGACAGTGGTAGACAAGACAGACAAAAATCCTTGCCTGTAAGGAACTTCAAGTCTAATAGGGGAGACAGAAATAAGGAAGCAAATAAATAAAACAAGATCTGTTCAGATTGCCCTATGTGCTAAGAAGAAAGTAAGCAAGACAATGTGATAGAGTCAGAGGAGGACTTCCTTACTCTGGGGGTCGGAGGGGGGCTCTCTCTCAGGACGGGTCATTTGGGCTCAGACACACAGAGGACAAAGAACCAAACACGTGAAGATCTGAGAGAAGGGCTCCAGGCAGCAAGAACAGCTGGTGCAAAGGCCCTGAGGCCAAATGAGCCTGGTGTGCTTGAGGATGGGCAAGAAGGCCAGTGTGACTAGAGCAGAGTGAGCACAGGGGAGAGAGATGTGTCACTAAGAGCAGAAATGTGGACAGGAGCTGGACCATGTCTAAAAGCTGGATCCACACAATCGATTGTGGCAAGTTCTGCAGAGATAGGACCCTTCTCTTTCTACTTTCCACACTTCTCTTGCGTTTGGTTTTTATAAGAAGCAAATATTGCTTTTGTGAGAAAAATTAATATAAAAAGCAATCCATGCCCAATATAGAAAAAATTAATATAGAAATGTGTAAAGAAGAAAATTAAAATAAAAATTACCCATATGGCCAGCCCCTGGAGACAAACCCTCCTGCAGGATATTTATTTTTCTTCAAAAAAGACAATTTCATACCAAGGAGCACGTCTTCAGGCCACCATAGGGTCCCCCTGAAGCCCTCCCAAATGCCCTCTTGACGAACACATACATCTCACATATAAAAGCTTTCAAATGATGCACACACTTCGGGCCAGCATTTTGCAAAAGTGCTTCCTAGGAAAATAATGAGATATTTGGACAACGTAAAAAAATGTTACAAGAATGGTGGCTGCATCACCCTTTATATAGAAAGATGGAAAACTGTCTAAATGCTCATTACAGGGGGAAATTAATGAATAAAATATGGGGCATCCATACAATGGGACATTCTACAGCTGATATGTGGATCAATATTTATTGACATGGAATGATCTTCTGGTTACCCTATTAAGCAAACAAGTGGCTATGTAACGAACTGTATGAATGGAATGCCCCCCATTTTGTTAAAAAAAATAAAGAACATATATGTGTATTTGTACGTGTGTGTGCTTAAAAATAGACCATAAAAATATATACCAAGTTATTTCTTGGGATTACAGGTGATAATTTTCTTTTTCAACATCTGATTTTCCCACAGTAGGTAGATGTCACTTGGCACTTTTTAAAACTATAAACTAAATAACGGCAGCATGGCCTTGGCCCTGGCAGCTAGCTCTGCCTGGAATATTCTCCGTCAGCTATCCTCCACGTCCTCTAAGTCTTTGCTCAAATGTCATTTTCTCCAGGACCCTTCCTGACCTCTTTATTAAAAATCACGCACACACACCTCTCTCTCGCTTCCCTCTTACTATATGGCATTTCCTTCTTTTATTCCACAGAAGAACATAATTTCTAACCTAATATGCAATTTGCTTATTTATTATGTTCATCACCTATGATCTCCTCCCCTTCTTCTTCCTATCCAGGTCAGGTCCAGGAGCGTAGGTATTTTTGTCTATTTTGTTCCCTGTTGATTCTGAGAGCCTAGAAAAGGGCTTGGAGCATAGTAGGAGCTCAATAAATACTGGAGGAATGAATGAGTGAATGAATGAATGAAATACAAACAAGCAAACGGTTTTCCTTTATGAAAACTTTCGTCCTCGCTCTTCTGATTTTCAGAAGTAGTGTAGATGAAATGGATATGGCAGACCTGCGAGGGACAGACAGGAGAAAAGGTGTCCCTCTCACCTTTGCAGATTCCTGCTCCCTGTATTTGCCGGCGAGCAGGCCCAGCTGGGCTGAGCCCTAAAGTCGCACCGCCCCCTGCTGGGAAATATGAAGAACTGCAGTGCTCCGCTGATGGCCCAGATGCATTCCAAATAATTAAACCTGGGAATTTGGAAAGGAACCAGGTGGAGGAGGCCCCTGGGTTCTCCTCTGGGCCACCAGACAAGTCTGTGGGGGCCTTTCCAGGCTGGAAGAGGGGCTGAGAAGGAATTGGGGCCCACTCCCTCGGCTCCGAGTCCTAATTCAGGCTGAGTTCCTCTCTCACAGTGGATGGATTTCTCCTGTTGAAAAATTAGGCCTGGCCTGACCTTGATGGAAATCAGCCGTAATTCTAAGTCAACCCTCCAGTGATCTTTTTTTAAACTTCTGGTTTCTCTAGAGTCAGTTCAAGCCCAGAGTTTTTCTCCGGTTTCGTGTTCAGCATGTATTCTTTTACCCAACCCACCCCCACAAAACGAGAATTTCAAACCCAGTTTTTACCCAGACTTGTAAATGAATGTACAAGTTCAGTTACAGAAGAGGAAATGGATTGGCCAGATTTGTTCACTGACTTGGCATTTTTACGGGGCAGTCACTGTGGGCTGGACATGGTGCTAGGTGCTGGGAATAGAGCAGAGGAAACACAAAAATCTCAGCCTCCATGGAGTTGATTTTCTAGTGGGGAGACAGATGCTTAGCCCATAAATCAATTCTAATATCTAATTTAACCCTGTAGTAAGGGGTCTGAAAGGGAAGAACAGGATGTTGTGAAAAAGAGAAGCAGAAGTAGACTTTGATTTGGGGAGGTCCACATGAGAACATGATATTTAAATCTGAATTATTCTCCTAGTAGCCAGAAGCAATCTTGGTGGAGGAAATTTCCAGGCTTTCAGCCTTGGCAAAGCATCCCCTGTGAGAGGAATAATTTGCCTGTCTTAGTAAATATTTGCTCTGTGGGATACGGTTTAGCACAGTGGTCTAGAATCAGAATCCTGGGTTCATGTTCTAGTTCCGCCCTCTCCTTAATTTCCACATCCTTTGCCCATAGACTTATTATAAGGATTTAATGAGATAATAGAAATAAGGCAACTAACACAGAGCCTGACAAGTAGTCAGTACTCAGTACATACTGTTATTGTGAAAAGGCTCTGAGAACTTCTGTAACAGAGGAACTTATTTAACTAGACTCTTTGGCTGGAGAAGCTTCTGGTTACAGAACATCTTGTATTCCACTATATATTTCTGGGGAAAATTACTTCAGCTATTTTGTAGGCGACGGGGTGAGCAGCGCCTACCCCAAATCTATTTGCTACCTTTTTTCTTGCTAACAGAACTCCATCTATGTTCAGGATTTGGCCAAAGAGCCTTTGATCTCAAAGAAAGTAGGCCAAGCTCAGTGTAGACATGGGCACCTCACCTTATTTTGGCCAATGAAATACATGGAGTCTCCTGGGAGCTTCTGAAAAAGATATTTCCCTCCCTGACAGGAAGTAGACAGGCTCCTTGGATCTGCGGCCGCTATCTTGGTAGCATTAAGGGAAAGCCAATAGAATCACAGAAACTCCACCAGGATCTCTGATAGTGTCCAGCTACCAAACGACCGTGGAATTCCCAATTCCCAAACTCCTTGTTATAGGAGAAAAATCACTCCCCATTGGTTTAAGCTGCTGCTAATGGTCTTCTGTCACCTGCAGCCCAAAGCATTCTTCGCTGATCCAGGGGTCCCAGCTCTACGTTCGGAATTAAGATCAGCCCGGTTCTCTCCATTTGCATTAACACTCACTCGTTCACCTTGAGGACAGTTTCTGGGCATTGTACCAGGCAGAACCTTTCCCTTCCCTGGGGCCTGTTCCCCTTGTGAGACCATGACTCACCTCAGAGGCCCTAGTTGGCCTCACACCTTCATTCCACAGCAGATTCTGTGATCTGTCCCTCTTTGTCTTTCTCATCTCTCCTGTCTATTTTTGTCCTTTGTAAAATGCCTTGGACCCTGGCTGGGATACAGAAATATAAGCATGCACTCCCCCTTAATCCCTTAGGCTCCTGTTCCCTTGTCCAAAGTCACCTAGGAGAACAGGGCAAACCTAGCTTTTCTGTTCGGCTTTTCCTGGGGAAATAGAACGGCTCCATTATGTCTCCCAACCCTCCTGTTCTCCTCACCACACATAGCCCTAGAATTTTTTTTCTGTCTCAGGTCTCAGGGGATACCTACAAAGGAGGGATAGCAAACACATGGCACATGGCATGCCCTACCACTCTCTTAGCCAGCACCCATGGCAGACATTGCTAATCAATCACAACACTCTCTCTTGCTGAGCCAGGATGGTCGTGCTAAATTGGAGCTGGCAGGGGAGATGAACTGACATCTTCGATGGTCTAGTTAATTTATTCATTCTTACGCAGTTCCCCAGATAAAGGTCTCCGGCACCAGGCCCCTCTCTCCCTCACTTACCACAGTTGCATTTCACATTTGTTTGTCCAATTATTTGATGAGCATCTGACTCTGCTTGGATTATGGCTCCACAGGGCAGAGACTGTGCCTTTCTTGCCATTTTCCCCCAGCACGCACCCAACACAGTGCCTGGCGCATAGTAGTCACTCAGTAAGTGTTTGTTGAATGACTGAATGCTGTTCTATTGCATCATTCACTGCATGCTGCCTTATTGTCTTGCGAGTCTGTCTCTTTCTCTAGAACCTTCCAGGACAGAGGCCAGGATTCATTCATCTTCCCAGGGCCCTTCAACCTGGCACATAATAGGTGATCGCTACGGACTTGTTCCATGAAACTGAATTCAAGAGGGACTGAGGATGGTCCCAAGGTGAGTCCAGAACACGCATGAGAAAGGCCTGAGCACTCTTTTACCTAAGAGTGAGCAGAAAAGCCATGAGCAGACCAGTGGTTCTCTAATGGGGGCAATTTTGCTCCCCAGGGGACATGTGGCAATGTATGGAGACATCTTGGACTGTCACTGGGTGATGTCTAGAGGGAAAAGGCCAGGGATGTTATTCAACATCCTCCAATGCACAAATCAGCTCCCCACAACAAAGAATTATATAGCCCCAAATGTCAATAGTGCTGATGACCTAACTCTTTATCCCCCACCTCCAACCATGTTGGAGAGGTCAAAGATGTCAGCTCATCTCCCCTGCCAACTCCAATTTAGCATGGCCATCCTGGCTCAATTAGAGAGAGTGCTGTGATTGGCTAGCGATGTCTGCCATGGGTACTGAATGAGGCAGGGGTGGTGCATTTGCTCTTCCTCCTTTGTAGGCACCCTCAGAGATCTGAGAGAAAGTTCTAGGGCCATGCATGGTGACATTGAGAAACCCTGATCTAGATAAAGAGAAGAGGGAAGAAGGGTCCAAATGGGTGGAAGAGTCTTTATCTTAAGAGTGTGGGCAGTCCCTTGAAAGTATGGGTGGTGACAACCAGCTTTGAATAGGTCCCTCTGGCTGCCATGTGGCAACGGTCTGCAGAGAGTCAAAGGCTGAAAGCGGGGAGCTACGTGGGGAGGTTTTTGGAGTCATCCAGGTGGGTGGTTGCAGGGGTTTGATGTCAGGATAGCTGTGCACTCTCTGCAGGCCTGAGCTGAGAGAGGACAGGAGATTGGACATGAAATCAAGGGAGAAGTTTTGAGCTGGGCTCCCATTTGGAGCTGAACATTCTAAATACTGATGTAAGACTGTGTTGGGGATTAAATGACCATAGGGCTGTCCTTTACCTAAGAGTGAGCAGAAAAGTCATGAGCAGGAAAGTCTTGCCTTTTCATCTAAGGGCAGGCTAGATTACCCTGGGAAATAGGAAGGCAAAAACAAAGTTGCATTTTGTTCAACACGATCTCAATGCAGCCTCACAGGACCACCCCCCCCAATGGGGTCAGTATTCTTACCCAACCCATTTCACAGATGAAAAAAGAGAGGTTCCACAAAGAAAAGCCACTTGTCCTCCCTCATCCAGCCAGCAAGTGGCAGAGGGAGCATTCTATCCCAGACCTGACTCCAAATTACCCTTCTTCCCTACGGCTAGATCAGGAGACACCAGGAGGAAGGGCAAAGGGTGGTCGGTGGACTTCAGCATCCCTAAACTACCCTCAAACTCTCTACTGGCAGGGAACCCCTCTCTCTCATCCTAGTAATAATTCTCTAGGTCAGTGGTTCTCAACCCAGGATAATTTCCCCTCTAAGGGGACAGTGTCTGGAGACATTGTTGGTTGTCCCAGAGGGCGGGGGGCGGGGGGTGTTGCTACCAACATACTAGCATCTACTGAGTGAAGGTCAGGGATGCTGTTTCGTGTCCTACGATGCCCAGGACAGCCTCCTTGCCTGTAATAAAGAATGATCTGGCCCCAAATGTCAATAGAGCTGAGGCTGAGAATCCTTCTCCAGAATCAAGGCCTGTGAACACCCATGTCTGTGCTGGGAAGGGACAGGGGCCGCGGGCCTGCAAAGCTGTGTGTTAGCTGAAGGCATGCTGAAAGGTCCTTCACCTGAGAACCTCAGGTCGGATGACTAATGAGCCAGGAGCGCGACCTTTATATAGCTCAGAGCGGGGCCATGCTGACAGGTTTGGCTGTCACGGTGCCCCGGCCTCAGCAAAGGGGCTCTGACAGGCGAGCAGAGGAGGGTGCGGAAAAGCTGGTGGGGGGGGGGAGACTGGGGCAGCAGCTGCTGCTGGAATCTGGGCCTCACCAAGAGGAACAATGCCCCCCGGAATGGCAGGCACGCCACTAAGACAGCTGAGCCCGTGGGGCGGGAGGGTGTGGGCAGGCGGGCATCTGAAGGGCACCAGTAAAAATGGAATTGTCTGGGTGCTTCTGTCCCCCACACAGACAAGGCAGATGACCAAGAGCTAAAAATACCAAGAGAGAAAAAGCCACCAAGGGGTTGTCTGGCTGCCTGGGGCTGGATCCGACCTCTGGGCTCCCTGTAAGCGGTGAGAGCTGGGGCCCGGATCCCCAAGCCCTAAAATCGGAATATCAGGGTGGAGAAAGGCCCAGGGCTAGAGCCTGACGTTCTGGGTCAAAATCCAGCAGGTACTCACAGTGGGGCCCTCCAGACTGACTGCTCCTCTCTGAGCCTGTTTCCTCATCTGGAAAATGGGTCTAATATCAGTACTTTCCTTACAGCGTTGTTTGAAGATGAACTAAGATGATGGGCAGAGCACTGAGCACAGTCCCGGTCACACGGGAAACTCTAGATAAGCGAGAGTCCGGTGTCATTGGGGACCTCAGATTGGCAAGCTCAAGGGGCGGTGGCTGGGTGGCAGCTATGGTGGGGGCAGGCCTACTATCCCCAGTCCTTCCTGCCTACCCCTGAGGATCCACCACCAGACTTAGTATCCCCGCCAGGAGCCAACACACGCCTGCTGTACTCAGCCAGCTCAGGTGTGTCCTTTCTCCACCAAGAAAGGAGGAACAACTCAAAAAATGAGCATATTCGCCAGGTGCCACAGAGCATCTTCCCACAAGAGCTATGCATGAGGGGCCTAGCAGGTTGGGGGTGGGGCGGGGCTGGAGTAGGAAATGAGCCTGGAAAAGTAAACCATAATAACCACATACACACACCTGCGTGTGTATGCGCATATAGGCACACACTCACGGTGCAGATACTCTGCGCCCAGCATTATATAAAACCACACACACACACGGCAGGAGTTGTTTGTGGACGGCACTTGCAACAGTGCCCGGCACGGAGTAAGCACATAATAAATGTTAGCTGCTATCGTTAGTATCACAATTTTCTAGTTTACTTTAAAAACAATCTTCTGAGGTCAGCACCACTGTTTCCCTTTTTAACAAGTAAGGAATCTGAGGTTTAGGGTGGTTAAGTCATTTGTTCAGAGCCCCCACAGTTAAGGAAGTGGAGGAGCTGACCTGGATGCCAGCTTTCAATCATTGCACCATTCTGGTAGGTCAGGGTCAAGTGGTAAAAGATCTTCACTGCTGAGCCAAGGAGGGGAGATTTCTTCCCGACGTAGTGGGGAGCCATTGAGGGTTCTGGAACATGTGTGGGTCATCATCAGAATGAGGCATGGAGGAAAGTATTTAGACTGCGGTATGTGAAAGATAGGGGTAGAAAGTCATAAGAGGACAGGCCCCAAACCAATTGAGATCTATTACCGTAGACCAGACCTGGGACAGGACCGGGGGAAGTGGATTTGCAAGACATTCGAGAGGCGGGGCGTCTGGGTGGCTCAGCGGGAGTCTGCTTCTCTCTCTGTCTCTCTTTGCCCCTCCCCCTGCTTATGCATGAGCTCTCTCTCTAAAATAAATAAATCTTAAAAAAAAAAAAAAAAAGACATTCTAGAGGCAGAATAGATAGACTTTGTCACCAATGGGGCAGAATCAAGATGGCTGAGGATTTTGGTCTGGGTGCCTAAAAGAGTGGTAAAGTCGTTAATAGACAAAGGGTTTGGGAGAGGAAGAGGAGAAAAAATGAATTCATATTTGATCATGTTATTTCTTTGACTCCCATCTCCCTGGACCCAGGTGACAGCCAAGAATAAGAGGTGACAGTTCCTGAACACTCCCTGTGTGCCCAGCAGTGTCCTAGCACTTTCCAAATGTCAGCTACCTATACTCATACTCATTCAAACCTCCTAAGAATGTTTAAAGTAAGGACCATTATTATATAACCCCATTTCACAGATGAGAAAACCGAGGCAGGCAGCGTTGCTGTTGCTTGCCCAAATTGCACTTTGCCCACAGTGAGGGTCTCATTAATGAGGCTGACCTGTCTCCACTGGGCACGAGGCCTGGTCCACCCACGTCTGACTTGCTGGAGAAGCTGCTTCCCCACTTGGTAGCTCCCGCTGACGCCTGGGGGGCCCTGACACAGGGAGATAGGCGCTATCACTTGATGACAGAGTCTATCAGCCACCAGGCTTTGGGCTGGCAGGGCCTGGTATGCCTTTGTTCTATCTGGAGATGGCTGACTTCACCACCCCCCCTTAAAGGGGCATGACCCCAAGGCAAGTTGACCCGCTAAGCCAGTTACTTCCAGTGGTATCGTATCCAGTGAGCGTGTATCTGGCACTTTCCTGTGCCAGGCTCTGTCCTAAATTTTAACGTGTTACTAGATTAACTCTTTAAGTCACCGATATTAATAGATGAACTCATTTAATTTGTCAAAGAATTTTATAAAACAACCATATGGAGAAGGCTTTCCTGTTTACCTTACAAGGTGGGTCATAACGGCTTGCATCTGCAAT
Organism: Phoca vitulina; assembly: GCF_004348235.1. Classification (NCBI taxonomy): domain Eukaryota; kingdom Metazoa; phylum Chordata; class Mammalia; order Carnivora; family Phocidae; genus Phoca; species Phoca vitulina. The sequence goes on from NW_022589749.1 coordinate 8,011,716, forward strand.
CCAGGAGCTAGAGAGGAAAAAGCACCTTACACAAGAAATTAATTTTAAAATGCCCCCAGCTGGGGCTGGATTAAAACTTCTAAAATACCTAAAAACAGAAAAGACACTGACTCCCACGGCCTCATATAAAATGAAAGATAAAAACAGTGCGTAATGGTCAAACTAGCGTTAAGAACATCCCACAATGTTCTGATTTTCCCCCCACGATGACTATTTTAATCCTTTTTAAAAATATATCTAATCCTTTCCAAAAAAAGTTTGCGGAGTTTTTCTTTGTTTTGTTCTTGGCACCCCTGCTCAGCTGGTGTTCTAAAGAGCATGTATTAAGTGTGCCGACCGCGTGACCTGGCTCTGCCCCCAGCCTCTCCTTTGGCCACAGGGAGGAAGACGTGCATCCCATCTCGTTAGTGAGGTGAGGGCCCGGGACTCCTCTCGAGGTCTCCAAGGCGGATCCTGGGGTGGAAAGGCCCAGGTGGCCTGTGAGTGTACGTTACCGTTTGTGTGAAAAAGTGTATTCGTATGTGTATGTATGTGTGTGGTATGATATCAATGTGAAAAAATGTATATTTGTATGTGCAAATGAGAGAAATAGTCAGGAACTGCAATATGGTATCCTGGGACAGAAACAAGAACAGCAGTAGAAAAATCAGAGAAATCCGGATAAACTCTGGAGTTTAGTTAATAGTAATGTACCCATGTCCCACCGTAATGTAAGAGATTAACATTAGGAGAAACTGAGTGAGGGGTATATGGGAACGTGGCAATTTTTCTGTGAATTCCAACATTAAAATTTTATTTCTAGCAAGTCTAGAAGGAATGTTATGAAGTTCTACAATTGCAAAATGAATCTACAGTGCTAGAGGTAAAAAAAAAAAAAGGTTATGGCGGGGGGTGGAATGTTGATGGGCACTAGGGAAAGCTTTGGGAGCTGGGATGTTCTGTCTTGACTTGGGTGGTGACACAGCGTGGACATAGGCAAAAACTTGTTGCCCTGAGCACTTAAGAGACATGCACTTTCCCACAGGTGCAGCTCAAGTTAAAAAAGCAAACAATTAAAAATATAGTCTGGAAAACATAACAAGTGTTGGAGAAGATGTAGAGAAAAAGGAACCCTCGTGCACTGTTGGTGGGAATGCAGACTGGTACAGCCACTGCGGAAGACAGTATGGAGGGTCCTCAAAAAATTAAAAATAGAACTGCCCTATGATCTAGTAATCAATTGCACTACTGGGTATTTACCCAAAGATACAAAAACACTAATTTGAAGGGATACACACACCTCTAGGTTTTATTGCAGCATTACTCACAAGCGCCAAATTATGGAAGCAACCTAGGTGTCCACTGATAAATGAATGGATAAGGAAGATGTGGTATGCGTATTTGTGTGTATACATCTATACACCGGAGTATTATGCAGCCATAAAAAAGAACGAAATCTTGCCATTTGTAACAACACAGATAGATCTAGAGAGTATAATGCTAAGTGAAATAAACCAGTCAGAGAAAGCCAAATGCCATATGATTTCACTCATATGTGGAATTTAAGAAACAAAACAAATGAACAAAGGGGAAAAAAGAGACAGACCAAAAAACAGATTCTTAACTATGTATAGAGAGCAAACTGGTGGTTACCAGAGGGGAGGTGGGTAGGGGAATGGGGGGAAAGAGCTGAAGGGGATTAAGAGCACACCTATCGTGACGAGCACTGAGTAATACACAGAATCATTAAATCACTATATTGTACTCCTGAAACTATAGAACACTCTGTGTTAACTATACTGGAATTAAAATAAAATAAAAAATTATAAAAGCACAAAACACAAACAAAAACATATAGTCTGGAAGACTTTATACCAAACACACAAAGACATTCATTCCCTCCAGGGAGGATTTGGCTGCAATGATAGAAAGGAAGCTTTTTAGTCAATATATTTCTGTAGTATTTCAAATTGTTTTATATTAAGAATGCACTCATTCACATAGCATCGATTCAACTTTTTATGGACATGTAACATGGACATAGAGAAGGGCCCTGATAGAGAAGTCCAGCTCCATGAATCTTCCCAAACATTACATCTGTGGAACCAGCACCCAGATCAAGATACAGAACATCCCCAACACCGTCAAGCTCCCAATTACTCATTGTTTTTCTCAAATTCTGATTTAACTGGGCATTCTATATTTTTTGCTAAACCCAGGAACTTCACAGATTCATTTTGCCTATTTGACCCTGCATCATTTTGAAATTTAAAAATTTTTTTAAAGATTTTATTTATTTGAGAGAGAACACAAGCAGGGAGGAGGGGCAGAGGGAGAGGGAGAAGCAGACTCTCCTGCTGAGCAGGGAGCCCAACATGGGGCTCGATCCCAGGACCCCAAGATCATGACCTGAGCTGAAGGCAGATGCTTAACCAACTGAGCCACCCAGGCGGTCCTGAAGTTTAAAATGTTAATGTAAAGAAGAACATCAGGAGAGCACTGCTTCAGCTCCCTGCTGAGCAGGGAGTCTGCTTGCCTCTCCCTCTCTCTCCCCCTTCTCGTGCTCTCTCTCTCTCAAATAAATAAAAAAATAAAACCCTAAAAAAAAAAAAAAAAAGAAGAACCTCAGGAGCAGTGATTAGCAAAGTGGGAATCAAAGCCTTATAAGAATTCAAATGTTCCTTACCTGTCTCCCTCATTCCAAGCCTCCCTTCTACCCACTGAAAACACAGTCAACCACGCAAAGGCATTAAATCCAAGTTCAAATGGAGACATTGACCCTGAGACGCTCCATGGTGCACCATGGTGAGGCTCCAAATGGTCAATGGAAAAAAGACTGTCTCCCTTTCAGATTCCTGTCCCCTAGGCCTGGGAAAAGGTTGGAAACTTCCTGGCCCCAAGTGGGGGTCTAACAGTCAAACACCCCAAAACAATCACAGCGGCTAATATTTATGGAGTGCTCACAATGGGCTATCTGATTTAAGCCTCATGAAAACCCTTTGAGGTGAGTGCTATAATTATCCCCATTTTACAGATGGGGAAACAGACTCAGAAGAAACTGCGTAAGATCACACAGGCAAGCTGGCCTGGACTCAGACCTTGTACTTGGATTGCAATAGGAACCATCCATTTTTTTGCTATTCATCCACTTAATTTTTAGCTTAGAAATCAGGTCTTAAAGCCCCAGGAAGTCACTTTAGAATTTCACTTGAATTTCCCTAGGCGTTTTTTCATTTGTTTGTTTTAGTTTTATGGAGTAAACCACACACTCGGTGTTTTAAAAAATAATCAAATTAATACACTGCTACAGTTTTAAAAGAGAATATTGTGCCATATTACAGTTGAACATAAATACCCACTTTTCTCAGATTTAAACTTCTTATATGCGTGTCTCCGCTTACCTGAATGAAGTTTTACTGATGTACATCAGGCCCTGGAAACAGGGCCTGGCACATAGTAAGGCTTCAAAAAATAATTAAGTCATCAATATCCTTTGAATTGGGGATCAGAATCATTCTTGCTTAAAAACAGAGTACATCTGTAAGCACTACTTACATTTTCCCCCTCTCCCCACCTCTTCTTTTAAAATTGTCAATGGGTAATTTTTTTTAAATTACCATTCAATAAAATTGACCTTTTTTCTGGTGTATAGTTCCATGAATTTTAACAACTTTTATTGTTGTAATTAATATTACTCAGCGGTTGATCTGTTTTCTCCAGCTGCTGTGTTTCTCTAGATGTGGTACGTAGATGTGGTACGTAGGCAGCATTAAGTTCTCCAAAGACGTCCACATCCCAATCCCCGGAACCCAGGAATATGTTAACTCACAGGGCTTTTGCAGATGTGGTTATGGATCTGGCAATCGGGGAAGTATCTCGGACTATCCAGGTGGACCCAGTATAGTCACAGGGGATCCTTAGAAGATGGGAGAGAGGCAGGAGGATCAGAGTTTGGAGGCAGAGACTGGAGTGATGTGGCCAACAAATGAGCCAAGGAATGTGGGCAGGCCCTGGAAAAGGCAAGGAAAAGATTCTTCACTGGAGCCTCCAGGAGGGATGCAGCCCTGCCAACCCAGTTTCCATTTCTGACCTCGAGAACAGTGAGATAGTAAACTGGTGCTGTTTTAAGCCACCAATTTATGATAATATTTTTATAGCAGCGATAGGAAGTGAATACACTGGGTTTATTTTCTGATTGTTTGGGAAGTTGCTATTCTGATTCACCTGCCCAGCATTCTTCTCTGGCTTCTGAGTACCTCAGGTGGGCAGTTATTTTTCTCTTTGGCTCCATGGGATTTGTGTGGTTGGGGGACACTTCTCAGCCGGAGGAATCCCACAGGCAGTAGAAAGGTGGAGGGTCTCGAGGGGGTCTCGGGCCCTGTGAGCTTATGGCTCGTAGGTAAAATACAGCCAGCCCACCCTTGAGGCCAGAGAGGCTCCAGCCCCCCCATTCTTTCCAATGCACTCTTTTTTTTTTAAAGATGTTATTTATTTATTGAAGATTTAATTAATTTATTTGTCAGAGCGAGAGCACAAGAATGGGGAGCGTCAGGCAGAGGAGAAGCAGGCTCCCCACTGAGCAAGGAGCCCGATGCGGGACTCGATCCCAGGGTCCTGGCATCCTGAACTGAGCTGAAGGGAGACAACCAACTGAGCCACCCAGGCGTCTCCCTCCAATGCGCTCTTGAGGTTGATGCTGAAATCCCAGAAAGTCTACATAGACCCAGACCCCAAGTCTTCCCAGATTCTCCACTCCTAGGACCTTGTCCCAGGGCTCCGGGGGACTCCTCAGTGGTGACCCAACCCACTGGCAAGGGGGGGCACCTCTGGGTCTCCAGTTCTCTCAACAGAGCCCAAGGCCTGACGCACATCCTGTGGGCCCTAAGTCCCAGCAGCCATGTTCCCAGAATCTGCCTGACACACATAATCTCACTCACTCCCCCCAGTAGCCTTATGGGGTTATGCACTATTATGGTCTCCATTTTCCAGATGAGGAAACTGAGGCTCCAGGAAGTTTAGTGCCCTGTTTGAGACCCTGCACCTCTAGCTCCTCAGCCAGAACTCTCCCCCTGTCACCCCTCCCAAAGATCCAGTTGAAAAAAAATATATGTCCTCAGGGGGACTAGCTCTATGGGCGCCCTTCAGAGTCACACTTATACACCCACCTGCCTCTGGAGGGCCTGAGCCTATGCGAACCCCTGAACCGGGGGCTCCCCATCCCCCAGCATGCATTCTGCACACACCTACTGCGGCTGCAACAACCATGCTGCTTGGCCATTTATAGCCACTGACTGCTCACACAAGTGTTCTAACGAAAATCCATGGTGTTCCTATTAGCTAGGGAAACACTTATTCTGGTGTCAGAGAATCGTGGACAGAAAAGCTCTTCTTGACTGATCTGTGCACACACGCATGGGTGTGCGAGTGTGCATGGGTGTGCGTGCCAGCGTGCACGTGGGTGTGCACACGTATTAGGTGCTCCGTGTATGCACACAAATACATGGATGTCTTTGTGCGTGTGTGTGTGTGTATACACACCTGGGCGCACACTGAGAAACACACCTTTTGTTATTAAAGATTCTGTCAGAGGATGCTCCTGGGTAATTGTGACCCACGTGTGACTGGAAAGAGGAGAATTTACATCTTTTTTTTGTCACGGCAATAAATGGTTCCTGGGTTTGTGCCCTCAAAACTGAATTTTGTTTTCACCTGAGAGGGGAGGTGAGTGATGCCTGTCTGGGCCTCATCTCCTCTCGCCCTGCCCAGAGCCTCATAAGGAAGGTCTTTTTTCATTCCCACTTTATGTGCTGAGAGAGGTGAAGTCACGGGCCCAAGGTCACACAGAGCTCAGGTTCAAATGCAATTTCATCTGACTTCCCAGCCTGAGGGCTAAATCACTCCACCGTCCTGCCTCAAACCTTCTCAGGTCGAATGGAGACATTCTAACAACCCCCACTCAGGCCAGGAGGGCAGAGTCTGCCTTACTCCTTTATTAACTAGTTTGTTCATTCCTGGGAGCCAAGGATCTTGTCGGTTTTCTCCCGGCAACACCCATGGAAGGTTCTAAAACATCAGAGCAACTGAGAACATATTTGTGGATTGATTTGCTTGATAGGATCTCCTTCCACAGTTGTGCTTGCTGGCCTTGCTCCCCTAATGCACTGGCAGCCCCCCGGGACTGGTTAGACAAAGGGTCTCCTGCTCTGAAGTCCCCTACGGCTCCCCCTTGCATCTGGTGTAAAATCCCAAGGCTGTGATCTGCCCCACCTGCCTTGCTGACTTCACCTTGTGCCCCAGACCCCCTCACTCACTTAGCTCCAGCCACACAGGTCCTTCTGCTCCTCAAAGAAGACAATTCACCCTCTGAGGCTTTTGCTGGCCCCGCTGCTAGGAGCATTCTCTCCCAGTCTCTGCTCAGAGAGGACCCCTGAGCCCACGGGAGGCAGCCCCGCCCGTGACTTCCACACCTCTCTATCTCATTCCTATGTAAGAAGTGTTACTACCTGAAAGTATCTTGGTTATGCATGTCTTTATCTTTGTCCATCTACTCCTTACTCACAGTGTCATGACAGGGAGTTTGTCACCTGCCAGCCCTCTCCCCCACACTAGCACAGCGCCTGGCACACAGTGGCAGGGATGAATGCTGGGGACAGAGAGGATAAGGTGGTCTCTACCCCACAGGGTGTCTGGAAAATTAACTATGAGCGTGAAACACGTGTACATGGTGCCTGGCACGTAGCAAGTGCTCAGTAAGTGAAAGATGTTATTTCTTCAATCAACAAGTATTCATTGAGCAGGTGCTGTGCGCCCGCCACGAGCTAGGAGCCAGGGAGAGAGTAGTGAGGAAAACTGAAAAGGACCCTGCTTTCCCTGAGCTGTTCACTGACACTGAACAAAATAAAGAAGTGAATTACACAGTATGTCAGGAAGTGATAAGGGCTCTGCAGAAAAACAAAGCAGAGAAGGGGTTCTGGACGGTGGAGGGTGAGTGGCTATTTTAAACAGGGTGGTGGGGAGGTCTCACTGAGGAGGTGATATCTGAGCAAAGATCTGAGGGAGGTGAGGGACGGAGCCTCGAAGATGTCTGATGGAAAAACACTCCAGGCAGAGGAAAGTGCAGGTGCAAAGGCCCTGGGGTGGGACCCTGCTCACGTTAGAGAATTTTAACAGTCTCCTCTCTGCCGTTTTCTTTCTCAAAATTGACAAGCACAAGTGCCTCCCTCCCAAGGGCTGCCGAAAGCGTGCAGCATCTCTCCCTATGACCCAGCCGCCTGTCTCTTTAACCTTGAATGCCTTTTTGGGTCTCATGTGTCACCGGGTGGCGAGTGAGCTCTCCTTACTTCAGAAGAACGGCATGGGGGTGGGGGGGCCTTAGGTGGTGTCCGCCTCACCTATTACTGCCAAAAGTGGTCATGGGGTTATTTTTAAACATGGGGAGGAAGTATTTATTGTTTCCCAGCCGAGGAGAGCTGGGCAGCCTGAGGGATTCTTCTGGGGAAGCAGTGTTGTGTCCTTTCCACCATGGTGAGTAGCGAGGGCTCTGAGAGGTGTGATGCTGCAGGGGTTGGGGGTGGGGGGAAACTGCACCTATGAGCAGAGGACCAGAGGGGAGGGGGAGAAAGGTGGCTTTTGAGGGCCCCGGACCCTGGTGAAAAAAGCAGTCCTTGCAGTGTGCGCAAAGAGGAACCCCAATCGATGCCCCGATAAGCCACAAATAACAGCAGCTCCCAGGGACTCGCAAAAACAAAATAAGAGAGTTGGCTTTTTTATGGCTTGTCTACTGACCTCTTGAGGAATCAATAACTCCCAGGGCTTGCAAAATGGGATTGAACGCTTTTAAGGATCAAATTGTAATTCTTTTCTCTTGTTCAGGCAGCTGGGGAAAAGAATCTTTTTGTTTCACCTTTTGAACTTGCAAATTTAAAACCTTTCTCCCTGTGTTTGGTTAGGTGTCCCCCTCCCAAAGCAGGAAGCCACCAAATCAGAGCCAGCCTGGGGGAATGGTTAGGGGCACAGACTCTGGAGGCAGACTGCCCCAAGTGCAACTCCGGTTCTGCCTTTCTGTGACTGTGTGACCTTGGGCAAGCGACCCAACCTCTCTGAGCCCAGGCTGACTCTCCAGTAAAAGGGCTATGGTAGTAATAGCATCTACTTGTGGGACGCCTGGGTGGCTCAGTCGGTGAAGCGTCTGCCTTCGGCCCAGGTCATAATCTCGGGGTCCTGGGATCGAGTCCTGCATCAGGCTCCCTGCTCAGTGGGGAGTCTGCTGCTCTCTCTCCTCCCCTCTCATGCTCTATCTCGGTCTCTCTCTCAAATAAATAAATAAGTAAAATCTTTACCAAGAAATAGCATCTACTTGCCTGGGGGGTTAAATGAAATCCTGTGTGTACGGCATTCAAGCATTTGCTCTATTTCTAGTGGGGTCGGGTGGGGACACAGGTTAACTTGCTCTTCTCTGCACTGTCTGCCATACGCAAGGACAGAACATTCAGAGAGGAGATTTCACTGCCATCTGGATCAAAGGAGAATTCGGGAGGGGGAGCAGTGGGCTTTAACACCCTGAAAAGGTGTCATTTCGTAAGGGTATTCCTCATGGTTTAGCGAGCCTGACGTGTTCCCCCCTCCAATCAATTCTCCTTCTGTGCATTACTGAAATTTTGTGAAATGTCCTGAAACAAAGGCGGCTGGATCCTGCTGGGGCTGATCTGAAAGTGTTGCCTCCTTCCCCAGAGACGCATCTCCACCTCCCCTAGTTTGCAAAGGAGCTGCTGCAGGACCCACGATCTCTGACCATCCACCAGAACCAGCGTGCTTCTGAGACACGTGATTCCGTTTTCCTCCGATCCCTCCCGTATCACCATTTTGAGATGAGTGTGGGCCTCATACCCCCATTTCACAGATGAGCAGCTGAGGCTCACTCAGAAATGGGACAACCTCACCTAGTTCTCTAGCTCCCAGCTTCTGACTCTTTTCATTATGCTCCCCCCCCCCCCCCCCCCCAGGCACCGAAGAAAGCCAAGAAGAGAGCAGAAGGCGCCAATTCCAACGTGTTCTCTATGTTTGAACAGACCCAGATCCAGGAATTTAAGGAGGTGGGTGCAGCTGTTGAACCATCCGCCCAGATGGAGAGTCCCACCTGTTAGAGAGATCGCTCCCTCGGTTCATGTTCCCTGCAGGGACCTCTGGGCTAGATGTTTTTATCCTCCAAACAATCCCAGATCCAGTCTCAACATGTGGGTGAACCATTTAAAGAAATTATTTTTAATATTTTTTGCCGATCATCAAATAAAGCACGTTTCTTGTTGAAAAGGTTGGGGGGGGGGGGATTCAGAAAAGCACAAAGAAGAACATAAAACGACCTGCAGTTCTACCACCCAGAGATAATCAGTTAACATTCTGCTATCCATCCTTCAAGTCGTTTTTGTATTACGCCTATAAACTTTTAAACTATTTTTAAACTATTTTGCTATTTTTCTTTGAGCAATTCCTCAGCAACATTTTCTATCATTTATCGAAACCACTCCTTATGGTTGGAAGTTATCTTTGTTTAGACTGTTCTACAATTATGAATAACACATCTTTACTTATTTCCTTGGGGTAAATTCCTAAAAGCAGAACTGCTGGGTCAAAGGCATTTTAAAAAAGGAACTAAACACCAGGACTGCTGGCCCTCCAGAAATGCTGTACTAATCCCTACCCCCATCAGCCTCAAAAGGAAAAATTGCCTTTTCCCCCTGTATCTCCAAACATTAGGTATTAATAGCCTAAAATATTATTTCTGCCAAACTGAGAGACGAAAAAGAGTATCTCTTGGATTTTAAATTATATAGTCCCCCATTGTTGAACGCTAGCCAGGTGGAAACCCCATCGCATTCTATGGGAGTGCGCCTTATTAAGTAAACCTAAGTACCAATTAGGCCAAATTAAGCCACTGCCCGCAGGCTTAGAAGGATAGACTCTGAATTAATTTTCCAGCCGTCGTGATGGCTCACACTGAGTCATCCACACTCCCACCTGGGCCTTTAGAGGAAAATATGCTGCAGAGGCCCGTGTGTTCTCTATCAAAGAGGAAACCATTTGGGGCTTCCAAGTGGGACACGAACACTTGCACTTTTTTGTCCTCACTAATGTTCAGATCACAGGAATGTTGTGTCCCATAGGCCCCCAGGGAAAGAATTCCCAGGACGAAATATTCGTATCTGAACTTGAAATTATCACCTTGCAGGGAGAAGACGCTGCTGCCCCTTCCCCCTCACACTGTTCCAATCTCTGGAATGAGATCAGCTGCTGGGGGGCGTGGGAGGTGGTGCAAATACTTTCAGGAATCAGCTGCAAAGAACTCAAAAAAAACACGGAGATGATAAGTCATTTGTAAATGACCAGGGCATTTACAAGGCTCTTGGGAGCCTTCATGGGAGCCACCTGGGCAACATTACCAGCCCCATTTTATAGATAACGGCTTTGGTGGTGAGGTGGGGGTGGGGAATGAGACCCCAGGTATTAACTTGATTTTTTAAATAACAACTTCATAGATATGTAATTCACACAACCCTAAGTTCACCTTTGTTAGCTGTGTGCACAATTTGGTGGTTATTTACTGAAGTCACGGAGTTGTGCAGCCATAACCAGTAACTTCCAGACATTCTCCTCACCCCAGAAAGAAACTGCAGGGCCGTTAGCAGCCGCTCTCCCCCGCCCCCAGCCTCTGGCCACCGCCCATCTATCTTCTGTCCCCATGGATTTGCCTGTTCTGGGCATTTCGTAGAAATGCATCATACAGCACGTGGCCTTTTGCCCTGGCTTCTTCCACTCAGTGTCCTGAGTCAGGGCTCATCCGTGTTGTAGCTGGTGTCAGGATCTCCTTCCTTCTTGCTCAGTAGTGGTCTGTTACGTGGCTAGACCGCATTTGGTGGATCCATCCATCAGTTGATGGACATGTGGGCCGTTTCCAGGTTGGGGCTATTGTAAATAAAGCTGCTATGGACGCTCAGGCACAGGTTTCCGTGGGGACAGATGTTTTCAATTCTCTTGGGTAGACGCCTAGCAGTGGAATTGTTGGATCCTATGGGAACTCTATGCATAACGTTTTGAGGAACGGCCAGACATTTCCGATTTTTGATTCTTGATCTCATGTCCTTCAGTGCTCCCTGAATCCCAGAATCCCATTTCCCCCAGTCCATAGCCCAATCTCTTGGGCTCCTCCACCCAACTTCTCCTGGGCTGACCAGCTGACCGCCCCTTTCCACAGGCCTTCACCATCATGGACCAGAACAGGGATGGCTTCATCGACAAGAATGATTTGAGGGACACCTTTGCTGCTCTTGGTATGTCTTCCCCCGCCCCCGCTAGGCGTGCAGGAGGGTCTCCTTATCCCACTAGCCTGAGGGGCAGAAGGTGGGACCACTGAAAAGGTCAAGAGCTTGTCATTTTTCAAGAAACGGCTCAATCATGGTTGGCCTTTAAGACAAACTTCGGAAGACAGCAAAGTGTTTAGGCTTTAAGTGTCTTCACATATCTTTCATTTTTCTTTTAAAATAAATTTTTTTCTGTGATTTTGAATGCAATGCCAGCTCACAATAGAAAATTTGCAAAATTCAGAAAAGTATAAAGAAGAAAACTTAACCATTAGGTCACATTCCACTGTCACGTTTCAGCCTCCAAATCCTTTCTAGATACATCTGGTTTTTTGTGAGTTTTTTGTTGTTGTGGTTGTTTTAAGATTGGAATCATTCTATTTTGGATTCACCTTTTTAAATTTAACATGTCAACAGTGTGAGCACGAGTGCATGGAGCTTTTTCAAAATATATGTGTCCAACCTGCCACCACTCACCCCCCCTCCACTCCCACTCTCAGAACTCAGGGCTACCAGGAACAGCTGTGCAGGTTGTTCACTACACCATTTTACAGATTACTATTCATGTCTGTAGTCACCGTAGGTTTTTATATTTAAAACATAAATTATCTTCGGAAGGGGTGGCTTTTAAAAATTTGCACAAAGGTGCAATGTGGGCTTGTGGCAGAGGCTATAACCCAGGTAGATCAGAACCTCCGAGGCTGTGTGGGTTACAGCAGGTATAATCTGAAAAAGGTCCCTCAGGCGATTCTCATCTGTCTCTCCCACCTCCAACTGAGAGGGATCATTTATAATAGGAGCATTTCCCATTTAAGTAAAAAGTTAAAAGATCTGTTTAAAATGGTTCTGAAGACACCATTATAAAAGTAGCTAGCCCCTCTCCCCGTTGGATGTTTGGGTTGTTTCCAGCTGTCTGGCTATCATAAATAACACTGTGGAGAACATCTTTTCCAGTGTATCTGGCATCTCTGATTGTCCCTAGACTAGATTCCCTCGAGTGGAATTACGAGGGCAAATGCCAGGGTCCTGACAGCTGTTTCCGGCCCAGCCCGGGGGGGCCCTGACTGTGTGTTTCCTGCCCTAGGGCGTGTGAACGTGAAAAATGAGGAAATTGATGAAATGCTCAAGGAAGCTCCAGGTCCAATTAACTTTACTGTGTTCCTAACGATGTTTGGGGAGAAACTTAAGGGTAAGTTCATGTGTAGGTCCATATGTGTATATTTGTGTGTGTGTGTGTGTGTGTGTGCATTTGTGCATCTGTGTGTATGTATCTTTACGTGTCTTCATCTTTGGGCGTGAATTAAAGCACCAGTAGGGCAGACAAAGGTTGGCAGAAGATGAAGGCAGAGTAACACTGGGGGCGGGGGAGAAAGCAGCAGCTCCCATTGTTCCAAGGCTCACCCTGAGCCAGACCTCATGCCACGCACTTTGGATGCATTACCTCGTTTAGTATCTAGGAGGTAGGTTCTCTTCTTATCCCTGGTCTAAGGCTCAGAGATGGAAAGCCACTTGTCTATGGCCACACAGCTAGCAAATGCTGGAGTCAGGATTCGAATCCCAGTCTTTCTAAATCTAGATCCATGTTTGAGCTTAGGTTTGCTCAGAAATGACTGGATTTGTAGCCCACTCTTTGCAATTACCAAGGTTCAGTGCTCAGAGGAAGGCAGGGCCTTTCCTCCAAGCAAAACAGCCTGGCTTTGGCCCTTCCATCTTTGGAGGGAGTTGGGCCCTGCCTCCTGGAGTACCATGGGTTCTCGGCCACCCAGGGCATGTTCAACCCTGTTTTCTGTTTCAGGGGCAGACCCCGAGGAGACGATTCTCAACGCATTCAAAGTGTTTGACCCCGAAGGCAAAGGGGTGCTCAAGGCTGATTAGTGAGTGGGATGTGTGGGGGAGACACGGGGGTTCCCTGCTTCCCATACACACACCTGGTGCCAACACCTGCTGTTCTTTCTTGGCAGCATTCGGGAGATGCTGACCACGCAGGCAGAGAGATTTTCCAAAGACGAGGTAACAGCCCCTTGGACACAACACTGCACCCCAGCTCCTGTGTTACCCCCTTTCCTAAAATACCCCTGGCCCCACACTGACAGAGAACCTGCTACTGAGCCCCCTATCTCATTTCATTCTCTCAACCACCCTATGAGGTAGGGACTAGTATTATTGTCATTTTATAGTTGAGGAAACTGAGGCCCAGGGAAGTTAGTCACTTGCCTTAAAGGACACCACCAATGCTCAACTCTGGGGCCTGGATTCAAACCCAGGTCTGTCTGACTCCAGGTCTACTTTCCTCACAGTGCACGGAGCCCTGGTTAGAGCACCGGTTTCCTGATGGAGTGAGGGTAGCTTGCAGGGCGCCGCATACTGTCATGTAGGTTCCGCACTGTGCAATTCTTCTGGATGCTGTACTCATAATATTGCAGAGTATCTATTTGTTGCAATTGTTTTCCAGCAGATGGCAGTAAAGTGTCCTGTTGTAATTTTATTTTTTCTCAAAGCAGTATATATGACTTTTTCTGGCAGGCGCAAAAGGGGGCACTTTTGCTAATTCTCCCAAAGTCCTGTATCAATAAGCAACAGTCCCATCAATGTTATTAATGAAATATTTAAAAATAGCTCCTGGTCAGGCCTGATGGCATCAGGTTTCACATTTCACTAAAAATTGTATTTAGATTTCCCCCTAAAACTCAAGCACTTAAAAGAGCCTGCCTTCACCTCCTGCCAGCTTGGTGACTTGGGACAAGCTCTTTAATCCCACTGTGCCTCAGTTTCCTCATCTGTAAAGTGGGGATGGTAATAAAACTTTCCTGGTAGTACGCTGTGAGGATTAAACAAGTTAATATGCATAACATGCTGAAGCATGTGATAAGGACAATGTGTTAGCTATTATTGGCCAAGAGGTATTTTTAAAAATAACTAGTCAATACTTTTTAAATGTGGAAATTGCATGTTGAAAAAAAATCTAGATTTCTCATTTCCCTCAAAGAGTCAGATTCTCTCAAAAAGTGTGACCTCCTAGCCCATTTGACAACATTCAGCTGGCTCTGCCCAGTTGCTGCCCCTGTAGGTGGGCTGTGTGTCTGCTTTTAGCCACAGGCCCCCCTTTGCTCCCTTGCACAGTCTGCCTAGCCCCTTTGTACACCTGCATTTGCGATCCCTGCTTTACCTGCTACTACAGGGCTGGATTCCCGGGAACATCCCTGCCGGATGGCCCGTGGGGTCAGCACCTGCAGAAGAGCAAGGAAGGACAGGGAAGCAGGGAGCACGGAGGGAAATGTTGAACCTCAGTTCAGGCCCAAAGAGTGTCTTGGCTTCCCCCCCCACCTCCCAGGGAGCCCTAGAGCTAGCATTCCCTTCTAAGAGGTCCCAAGTTGGGCCCCACACTGATCAGTTGGCTGTGGGCTGCCCCAGGAAGGCCATGACCTTGGGGCTGGCAGCTCTCTGCAGCAGCTGAGCGACAAGGCCTTCCTGGAGGGGGACCTGAGTGTCGAGTCTCCACACCCACCACAGCCCTGCTGCCTCTGCACGGGGACCAAGCCCACACCCAGCGGTCCCTCTCGCTTCCCCTCCCGTCATGCTCAGTATGTGTTGCTGGTTCATTGCAGATTGACCAGATGTTCGCCGCCTTCCCCCCTGATGTGACTGGCAACTTGGACTATAAGAACCTGGTGCACATCATCACCCACGGGGAAGAGAAGGACTGAGAGGGGCTCACCACCCAACCCTGGGCTTGTCTTTGGTGGGGAGGTGGTCCCTGCTCTCCTCTCACTTTGCCCAGTAATGCTGCCATCCCTGCTACGGGCCTGTTAGCTGGCGGCTGCCTCATTACCCACCTCCATCTTCTTTGCAGCCTCAGGGGCACATAGATACCACGTGGCTACACACCCCGCAGATGGAAATCCATCCAGAAGCTGTGTTCAAATAAACAGGACGTTGTGTATTTGTTCACGGTGTTTCTCTGACAGAAGTGCCTTGAGTAAGGAAGATCCTTTGCTAGTTCCCATGAAGGCAGAGTATGAGCGAGTGATGTCCCTGCTGCCATTATTACTGAATTTTAATAACTCTTATTTGAAATAGACCTTCACAGCCACTCAGGACTATTTCTATGAAGGTCCACAATTTATTGGAATGTTAACTAGAGGACCAAAGCCTTTTTCTTCAAAGAGCTCAAGCATCTGCAGAGCCTAGCTTCCATGACCTCCTCTCCTTTAGGATGTCATTGGAATATTTCTCCCTTAGATGTGCTTAGACAGGCCCCATGAGAAATGAAGAGGAAGAGGCCTCACATTCATTCTAAGAATATGGCTCATTCAGCAAAAAATCACATCCGTTAACTATAAGAAGTTAATTTCTAATTTCAGAAGTACTAGTGGTTTGTTCTGGTCACAATCTCGGGGGGGGGGGGGTTTCAGGAACCATGGTGGCCTCCTACAACTCTTGCTTCCTGTCTCAGCTCTTCTGTCCTAATTTCTCTATCCCATCCCAGGGTGGCTCCCAGAACCCTAGTCTAGTCTCTTTGTAATGAGTGTGAGGAGGCACTAGGGTTACGGAACAAAACCTTTATTCTCTCTGGTTAAGGTACAAACGCAGCCCCATCCGCCTCAGATCGCTAACTTCTTCTTGAGCCTCAGATCATCCCCCCTCTCCGGTATGCTGTCTGAGTGTAAGTCCCTGCTTCGAAACTCTCTCGCGGTATAGTTGCTGAGCACGAGCTGCCGAAGGCTGCTGTGGTCCAGGGCCTGCTCCACTGTACCAAAGAGAGGACTTGTGTGAGGGGTTTGGAAGTCAAACCCAGCATGGGGTAGGCGTAGGCAGCTTCCTTTCCAGGGACAGTGCGTCTCTGCCCCGTTCGTGGATGCCCAAGGCAAGGATGTCCAAGCCTGGTCTGGGGTCCCTTCACAGTGCTGGGAGTGGAGGGTGAGCATTCTTGAGGTTCAGGGAGGAAGAGCATTAGTAGAGATATACTGCACAGGGATGCCCAGACAATAATTGTTTTTTTTCTCCCAGAAGAGGATGTGAAGGTGAGTTTAGTTTAATGTCAAGGAGACAGGGCCACCATGTGCAGTCATTCAGGATGTAGACTGCCCAGACATCTGGTGGAGACAGGTGAACGGATGGGCTGAAATCCAACCCCTACTTGATTGCCAAACCATGTCCACACAGAAGGGGCCCCTTTTCTCAATCTGTCCAGAGGGGGCGCCTCTTCGAATTCATACATATGAGCCATAGAGACTCGTGCTAAGAGAACCCAATGATTACCAACATTGCCTTGAGCAGAAGTGAAGACATCATCTGCAAGCTCCTGACCTCGTGGGGGCAGCGTTACCAGCACTGCGCCCTGCCGCCTTCCTTTTAGGAACTCAAAGGGCCAAGGGAAGCTGTGCTAAGGTGGCTGATGCCAGACCCAGCTTTCACTCCTGCTAAGTTTCTGTTGCCTCGACTAAATCAAACAAGGGGGGGGGGGCGGTATGTGCGTGTGTGTGTGTGTGTGTGTGTGTGTCCGCACATGCGTGCGCACCTGTGTGTTGGCACGCTTCCCCCAGTCCCCCCATCATTGACAGACCTGCACACCTGAAGTGCTACTTAGGGAAGTGGGACAACTTTTTTAAAAAACCCAGTTTTCTCTGATTATTAAAGCTGCTCAAGATCATTGTAAAAGAAAAATTTAAACAATACAGAATGGTTTAACTTAGAAGTGCAAAGTTCTCTGTAAATCACCACCAGAAGTACCCACTGTAAGTCAGCCTATAAAACCCTGTTTTATATGCATTATCAAGATACCTTCCTCCCTCCTCCTCCTCCTCCTCTCTCTCTCTCTCTCTCTCTCGTTATATACATCTCTTTCCCTATTATACATCAGGGTTGTCAAGGGCTGTCTTGTACACTGTAGGATTTTTAACAGCATCCCTGGCCGCTAGATGCCAACAGCAACCCCCACCTCCCAGTTGTGATAACCAAAAATATCTCCAGACATTGCCAAAAGTCCCCTAAGGGGTAAATCACCCCTGGTTGAGAATTACTGAATATATATATATGTATATATATTCTTATAATCCATATTTATTACAATTATATATATAATTGATATCCCCTGTGTGTGAGAGAGACAGAGTTTATACTGTCCCATTGCGTTCTTTTCCGTGTCTGCATAGTATTCCTATCGCATGGATGGGTGAACTGTAATTCATTTGCAACGGCGTGGATGGAACTAGAGGGTATCATGTAACCAGTTTCTAATGGGTGGGCATTTCAGTCACTTCCAGTTTGGGGCTGCAGTGAACATCGTCCTACTTTCATCTTGGACTCTTGAGTAAATGTTTCTTGAAGGACCAGTTTGCAAGGGTGAGATTACGGGCTTAACAGGTGTATCCATGTCTCAGACTTGCCACACCTGTGACCACGCTGTCCTCTAAAACCCAGGTGGGGCCGATTTTCTCCCCACCTCCAGAGAGAAGGGCTGCTTCCCACAGTAAGGGGAGCGTCCTGAGCTTCGGCCCCAGAAAGGCGGGAAGGTCAACAGCCTGGCCCCAGGGGCCACAGTTAGGCTTAGCTGTCACCAGCCAAGTCACAGCTGCTTCAGCCATGAGGTTGGGGGACATGGTTGGGGCGGGCCAAGGGTGGAGTAAGACTCAGGGGCATAGAGTGAGGGGGACAGATGGGATCAGGGAACCCCGTGTGCCTGCAATTTGCCAGTTTGTTAACTGTGGACATTTTAAGGTTCATTTGAAACGGTCACAAAATAGTGCTTTAAAAAAACATATATCCAGGATCACTAAACTCCGGGATCTTCACTGCGCCCTAAGGAGAAGCATCCCCTGGAGAAACAGTCAAGGGCCACAACCACGGTGGAACCCAATGGAACACATGGGCCCACGAGGCTCATAAAGGGAAACTGAGGCTCTAGCCTGCAGTCTCTCGCCAGCACAGGTCTCCTAGCTACATGCGCAGGTCGCAGGAGGACGAGAACTCACCTTCATCCAACTTGTCGCCGAAGGGGTCAGCCCCGAACACTGGGGGGACGACCTTGATGGGTTCTGCAGGCTTGAGGAGGGCAGAGCCGCCCCAGAAAGGGTTGACAAATGGCGGCTGGACCTCAGTCTCTGCCCCTTCCATCTCCAGGATCCGCTTGTAGGACTCTAGCAGCAGCAGGTCGTTGGTCTTCTTCTCAATGATGGCTGGAAAAAAATCGATCAGAACCAAGACGGCAGCTGAGAGACCTGGTTCGGGGTGGGGAGGCGGGGTAGGGGTTGGGAGTGACGCCCCCTGCTGGAGAGGAAGGGAAGGAACAGGAGGAGGCCTTTCTTGTGGGTTATCCCATGCATTCTCCAGGGGGCAGTATCACCCCGAGGGGGCAAAATTTGGTAGTTGAGAGGCAAAAACAACAACAACAACAACAAACCTGACTTTATAACATAAAACAGATATGCATACAGAACATAAACAACTATACAGTGTATCAAGAGTGTTAAAATTGCCTGAGGACGACAATAAGGAAAAGAATGTCTAAAAAGACTCCTTGGGAGGCAATAATGAAAAGGAGGTTGAGAAACACTGGGTTACACCAAAAACTGGGAGCCCTGGGCAGCCCCTTAAACTACTGATTTTTTCCCCTATGCACTCTCTGTCTCAGGCTTCTGGGCCTTTGCTCATGCTGTTCCTTCTGCCGAGAATGCCTTTCCCCACACCCCTCCCTGGATAATGCCTGCTGGTGTTTTCAGACTTGGATCAGGGCTCTGCCCCCTGCAGGAACGTTTCTCTGACCTGCCTATTCCGGGGGACCTGCCCTGCCTCTGTGTTTCATAGCCCCCTACTGTCACCAGAGGCATGTGTTCATTCACTCACTCTACAAATGATTATCGGATGCCTGCCAGGCGCAGTGCTGGATGCTCCCAATGCGTGGGGAAAGACAAAACGACAGTAACAGTAACAACGAAGACAAGATGCAGTCCCTGACCCGATGAAGCTCATAAGTTTCAGTGTATGTGAAGAAGATGGAAAGAAAGACAAATTCAACAAGGAAACAAATAGATAAACATATCCCTTGCTATACAGATGCTCATTATCTAGATCAGGTAACTACTGGATTTGGATACAATGTTTTAAATAAACCTTACACTACCTGTACTGTGGCTATTCTTTCTGAAAATCGGAAACCAAAAATATTTGCATCTGGAACTTGCTATCAGATCTCGAAAACCTCATAGATTCAGAGAGTGAAAGCCACCTGTACATGGAGACAAACTGGGTGACATACCTCAGGGGCTGCCCTGACAGGGAATAATAGTGTGTGTGGAGGGGAGACCAGCTACAGGTCGGGCAGCGGAGGGAAGCCTTGCGAGAGAAAGGACATTTAAACTGAGACCTGAGAATGAGGAGGAACTGGGACAAGGATTCCAGGAACAGCTTGTGCAAAGGCCCTGAGGTGGGAATGTGTTGAGGGGAGGGTTGCAAGAATACATAGGAGAGTGTGACTTGAAGTGGTAAGCAAGGACGGAGAGTAGGACGAGGGAGTTGAGAAATGGAAGCAGGGGCCAGGCTGTGCAGAACCTGATAGGCTGTGGGCAGGAAGGAGTTAACACAGCAGTCCTGACTGATCTTCTTTTTTTTAAATTTAATTTTATATTATGTTAATCACCGTACATTACATCGTTAGTTTTTGATGTAGTGTTCCATGATTCATTGTTAGCATATAACACCCAGTGCTCCACGCAATACGTGCCCTCTTCTTTGAAAGGCCTGCTTCCCAGGTTGGCACCAGGCTGGCATCGGGGAACTTGGGTTTCAGGAAGGTTCCTATCATCATTAACTGATAATAGCAGCTCAGTGTGCCTAAACTGTGTATACAAAACATGTTTCTGCTAAACACCTGTTTTTTCCCACACCCTGGGCACAGTCTCTCTAATGAGCTTCCCTGGGTGACAACATTCCAGCTATGTTGTCACAACTCAATGCTGGGGGAATTAAGCACATCCCGTGTGACCCCACTGGGAGAGGACCCTTGGAAGCTTGCTCCTGGCTTCCTCCAGACTTCACTCCAGGCTCCTTTTTCCTTTTGCTGATGTTGCTTTTTATCCTTTTGCTGTAACAAATCATAGCCCCAAGTACCACCATATGCTGAGTCTGTGAGCCCTCCTAGCAAATCACTGAACCTGGCAGGAGGGGGCATCATGGGAAACTCCCAAACACAGATGGTATTAAGAACCATAGGTTTTATTCTAAGAGCTGTGCAAGCTGTTCATTCCAAATTGTCCTGATCTGTGGAGGTGCATCCCTCCTGCTCTATCCTGAGCTCAGGCTTACGGCTAGAAATGTGTGAAATAGGCATTTGCTACATGCCGGGCACCACTCTGAGCACTTTATTTCTTCCTTTCCAACCTGTATGCTTTTCATTTCTTTTTCTTGCCTTATTGTATTGCTTAGGACCATCACTATGATATTGAATAGGAGCAGCGAGAGCAAACATTCTTGCCTTGTTCCTGATCTTAGAGGGAAAACATTCAATTTTTCACCCTCAAGGGTGAGGTTAGCTGTAGGTTTGTTTAAGAGAAAGAGAGAGCACAAGCAGGGGGGAGGGGCAGAGGGAGAGGAGATAGCTGACTCCCTGCTGAGCAGGGAGCCCTATGTGGGGCTTGATCCCAGGAGCCCAGGATCATGACCTGAACTGAAGGTGGACACTTAACCACCTGAGCCACCCAGGCGCCCCTAACTGTAGGTGTTTTGTAGACACCCTTCAAGGTTAAGCAAGTTTCCTTCCGGTTCTAGTTTGTGGAGAGTCTTTCATGAATGGATGTTGAATTTGTCAAATGCTTCTTCTGTCTCTATTGATATGATCATAAAGTTTTACTAAAATTAAATTTTATTTAATCTTCCCAACAATCTTATGAGGTAGGCGTTGGGTTTACTCCTCATTTTTTTTTTTTTTAGATGAAAAAACTAAAGCATGGAGAGGTTCAAAAAGTCGCCCAATGGCACACAACTAGTAAGAGGAGAACCAGGATTTGGACCCAGGCAGGCTAGCATTAGTGCCCACGTGCTTCACCACTAGGCTCACCACCACCCAAAGAGCAAGTCCTCGTGCCTGCTCATAGAAAGCTCTGGAAATGGTTCCTAATGGTCCAACGGGCCCCAGCTTGACTCACCAAAGTACTGTGGAAGGTTGTTGTCCGTGATTTTCCCCGTCTCCCCTAAGTGCCCCAGGACTGTGGTGGCATCACAATTAATCTTTTTAAACAGATTCTCCACCGAGTTCTTGAGATACTCCAAGGTCTTGCTGATTTCCTTGTAGCTGTTCTCATACCTATCTGCCTCCTCTGTGGTCTTCTTCAGTTTCTCCTGGTAACAGACCCCAATTCCCACCTCGCATCAGCCAGACTGCCACCCCGGGCTCAGCCCCCCACCCCCAATGAGGACCTTCTGTGCCAATGGGAGTTTGGGACCCCCTGGAAACAGGGTCTCTGAACTACAGATTTTCAAACCTCTCAGGGGGTGCCAAATCAACTTATAAGCCTCAATCAGCATTTTAAAGAAAGAAAATAAATAGAACAGAAAAGAAAGGAAGAGCAAATACTAGTATGCATGACAGGTAAAGAGGGGAAATATTGTTAAATGTACATTTTGTTTCACTTACATATATGTACATGTGTCTATATGTGTACTGAATTGCTATAACTTTTAATTTTATTTTAAATAGGCTCCACACCCAGCATTGGCCCAAAGTGGGGCTTGAACTCACAACCCTGAGATCAAGACCTGAGCTGAGACCAAGAGTCAGATGCTGAACTGACTGAGCCACCCAGGCGCACCAGGATTACAATATCTCTTAGAAGCTAGTGATTCATTTTTTTAACGTTGTGGCCCACAGGAAGGAATACAGTTTACATTGCAGCCCAATGTACGCATACATACATACAGACGTGTGCCTATGGGTGTGTGTTCATGGGTCTTATCTAATCAAATGAAGTGCAAGTTTCACAAATCAATACTCTCATTGTGTGTTTTAATCTTTTCTGTTCTGTTTCATTATTTTTAAATGCTGGTTTGATCCAACGAACTGATTTTACCACTTGCAGTGTAAAACACATCACGCTAGCCCAGTGGTTCTCAAAGTGGGGTCCCAGGACCAAGAGTATCGGCTTTACCAGGGAACTTGTTCGAAATGCAAATTCTTGGGCTCCAGTCCAGACCCTGATTCGGAGGCTCTGGGGATGGGCCTGGCAACGTGTGTTTTAATGAACCTCCAGGAGACTGTGATGCACGGTGAAGTTTGAGAAACCCTGCAAGTCCATTGGATCTTGGCTTCCCATTGGTATCACCTGGAAGCTTCAAAACACCTGCTGCCCTGGCCCCAGCCTCAGAGATTCCAGGCCTCAGGAATTTTAAAGCCTCCAAGGTGAATCTGATTTGCAGCCCCGGGCTGAGAATCCCCGCTCTGGGGTGAAAGCTTCGGGTCACTTCCTGTCTCTCCCTCTGAGTCCGTGGCTTGCTGGGGTAAACCAGGCCCTGTGAGGAGCTCTTCCCCGTGGCTCCATATGCATCATCCCAAATAACAGCCCCAAAGGGTCAGTCCTATCCACACCCCCCATTTTCCAGGTGAGGAAACGGAGCCTCCAAAGCACACAGCCCGGAGAGGGAAGCCAAGATCTGGACTGTCACTCAACCGCCACGCCCAGCAGCTTCCTCTGTGCCCAGCGCCCGGGGCCGAGAGACCTCTGGTGGCGGCAAGATCTGCCGTCTTTCCTACAGGTGCATGAGGGGATCCCGCGGTTAAACGGAGAGCCTGATGCGATGGGGACGGCACCTCACACACGTCACCCCAACACCTCCTCACAACTGCTTCGGTTTCCAGATGAGGAATATTGAGGTCAGAGAAGAAAAACGAACTTGTGTTTAGCTTCGTCTACTGAGTGGTCTAAGTATCTGACCTGAGCTTTATCTCTTGAGCAGTTACTTAGGCCCAAGGCGCTGGTGATCTGGGGGTTCCACTGACTTACAGGACAACCACAATGATGGCCACATTTAGAATTCTCTGCCCGCAGCGAGCCTAGCGCGTATGTGCAGGACTTGACACAAGCTTCGCCGCCCACTGCAGTGAGGATGATCATTATCCCCATTTTACAGGTGAGAAAACAGAGGCTCAGAGAGGGGAAGTCACTTTCTCAAAGTCACACAGCTAGGAAGTGACTTTTCTGAGAGTCATACCCAAGCGTTTGTTCCCAGGGCCTGGCTGCCAAACTCTTATGCAAAACCCTCCTGTTAAGGGACAGGTGCCACCACTACTCCCAGAGGGGCAGAAGATGATGGAATGGAAGGTGTGTGGAAAGGTTCCAGGACTAGAACAGAGGTAAACGATCTTTAGCAGGGGGTAAGAAACAAGGGCTCTTGTGATCCCATTGCTTTTAAGACAAATTCTCCTGTTTGAAGTATTTGCATTTGAAAAGAGGCCTCCAGAAGTCATGCTACAACCAAAAGAACAAAGAGGGGATGGAAGGACTTCAGAGGTGGGGGAGATGTTGGAGGCTGCCCCACCAGCCTCCCCAAGGTGCCCCTTTTGAGGCCTTCAAAACCCCGAGATGCAGAACAGCACCAGTCCCAGCCCCAAGGAAGCATCTGGACACTGGGTGGCCCTGAGCTGAGGACATGGGACCCCAAGCACGTGCTCAGCTTGAGGAGGGTCTCCTTGGACTGGGGACCTGCTTGGAAGTTTAATTCCTGGGAGAGGCCTCTCTGAGCCAGAGGGGCAAAATGGGTGCCTTGTGCTTTGCTGCCCCCCAGTGGCCTCCCAGAGAATGGCACTGCCATCCCGGTAACCAGGTGCATGCCAACAAAGAACAAAATATGTCACAGAGAAGGAAAGGATAATGACCCAGGAGCGCAGTTCCTGGGCCGGAACTACTGGATTAGAACAGGGCTGTGTGGTCACACTCTCTGGGTTCATATCTTTGTCAGACGTTTGCTATCCATTCTCCGCTTACACCTTAACAACAAACTCCTGATTGTATTTGGGGTGGCAATGTGCTCAGCTGAAGTTCTATTTCCAATCCTCCTCTGCAATAGAGATGGCCAGTGAGATGTAAACACAGAAGGCATTGACTGAGTCTTCACGGAAAGAAATTTTTAAGCTGCCCAACAGTCAGCGAAGTTGTTTTTGCCTCCCTGACTTTCTTCCTGCCTGGCACATATATGTGATGGCTGGATCATTGGCAGCTACAATACAACCATGAGGCATCCTTGGGAATGTAAGCCACACACCAAAGATGGCAAACAGGAGGAGCCTGGGTCACTGATGACATCATGACCAGCCCTGAAGGACCTATCTCCAAACTTCTTTCTTTTTTTTTTTAAGATTTTATTTATTTATTTGACAGAGAAAGAGACAGCTAGAGAGGGAACACAAGCAGGGGGAGTGGGAGAGGGAGAAGCAGGCCTCCCACCGAGCAGGGAGCCGGATGCGGGGCTCGATCCCAGAACCCTGGGATCATGACCTGAGCCGAAGGCAGACGCTTAACGACTGAGCCACCCAGGCGCCCCTCCAACCTTATTTCCTAACAAAGTAAATAATTCTACCTTGCTTAAGCCATTGTTACTTTGGTTCCTTGTGATTAGCAACTAAATGCAATGCAAAGCTCTTACACAGCATCCCAGCTCCATAATGTTGGTCAAGTGACTTTACCTCTCTGAACCTCAGTTTCCTCATCTGTACAATGTAGAGATCATAGCACCTACCTCATAGGGCTGTTGTGAGGATTAAATGAGATAGTACAAGCAAGGCGCTTAGCCCAGTGTCTGATATGTAGTAATTGCTCAACAAATGTTCATAATAACTGTTATTGATTGAGAGCAGGCCACAGCCAGGACAAGGAGGAGAGAAAAAAAATACTGAGGCAGAGCTCTGTCTGGGACGAAGTTATAGGCACAAGTGCCTGGGCTAGGCTCCCTGAAGTCGGGGAGTCTTTAAAATGGACAAAGAGGCTATAGGGACAAAATTCTGCAGCAGTATCTGTAGTGGAGGTGGCCCGAGACAAAGGCTCAGGACATGTCAATACACAAGCCAGGCCAATAGAGTCTCATCGGGCAGATACCATATTCTCCTCTCAAGAACCACCAGACAGGCTACCTGATGAACAGACAGACAGACAACAGAGACTCCCATGTCCCTCCCTCCCCACCCCGGTCTTACCTCCATCTCTCTCAGGACGGAGTGGTTGTCATCATGGGATGAGGTCTGCTGGGATCGCAAGAAGATGATCTCATCCTGTTCATAAGAGAACCAGACCATAAGGAAAAGTGGGTGCTCCCCTCCCACCACACCTAAAACTAAGCCTGTGCCTTGAGGAGATGATGAGGATTTAAATTATCTGTTTCGAGAGCCCCCAAATCCCTGGCCCGCTCTTATGCCCCTCTTCTTTCTGATGTCTCTCTCTTTTTTTTAAGGTTTATTTATTTTTATTTTAGAAAGAGAGAGAGAGAGGAAGGGCAGATGGAGGGAGAGAGAATCTCAAGCAGACTCCCCACTGAGCGCAGAGTCCAATGTGACTCAGGTCTCAAACCCAGGACCCTGAGATCACGACCTGAGCCGAAATCAAGAGTCGGACGCTTAAATGACTGTGCACCCAGGTGCCCCTGATGTTTCTTAATTAAAAGGAGGATGAGGGCATGGGTGGGTGGGAGGTTCATCCTTTTTGGAGAATTGTCTAGAACAGCACAGTCAATAGAACGGTAATGGTGGCAGAGTTATCTCAGCACCACCCCATCCTGCGGCCACCAGCCCCTCATAGGTACTGAGCACTCGAAGTGTGGCTAGTGCCACCAAGGAGCTAATTTTCAATTTTACTTAATTTAAATGAATTTACACTTAAATAGCCACACATGGCTAGTGCTACTATAATGAACGCAAGGCAGCTCCAGAGCAGGGGTTATCAAATTCTAGCATGAATCAGAACCATCTGGAGGTTTGTGAAAACACAGATTGCTGGGCCCCTGTCCCAGAGGTTCTGGGCCAGTAGTTCTGGGTGGGGCCCAGGAACGTGCATTTCCCAAAAGTTCCCGGGAGCTGCTGCTACTGTTGCTCCAGGGACCAGATTCAAGAACCCCTAGGGCTAGAACAATGTGTCCAAGTAGAAAAGGCTACCTTTTGAGTAATTTCATCTCTAGGAATCTGTCCCATGGAAATAGGACATGTGGGCAAAGTGGCTGCTCAAGGCTGTCTGTCATGTTATTACTTATAATGGCCCCCAGTTAGAGACAACCTAAATGTCTACTGATAGTGGATCAGTTAAATCAATGATGGCACATTCATATCATGAGGGGAATGGGTCTCAAATAAAAATACGGTTAAAAATGCAGATTCCTAGCCCATTCTCAGAGAATCTAGGTTTGTAGGTATGGGATAGAATTTGGGGAATCTGCATTTTTAAGAAATAGCTTATGATTCTACTACAGAGCATCCAGGGTCTCCAGAAGCCATTAAAAAGAACATAGAAGATGTTGGGAGGTGTCTATGATGAATTTGGGGGGGGAAGTTTCAAAACAGTATGAACAGTCTAGAATGGTCCCAGTACTATAAATGGGCACCTTTCCTGCGTCAGGACCTTTGCACTTGCTGTTTCTTCTGCCTGGAACATTCATCCCCCAGAGATCTGCATTGCTTATTCCCTCACCTACAAGTCTGCTCAAATCTTAGCTTTTCAACTTCCCATGCCCTCATTTGGCTCCAGAACCCCTCTTTACCTGCTGTACTTTTTCTTTTTATCCACACCACTTTTCACTTTTTAATATACTCTATAATTTATGTATTTATTAGGCTTATTGTTTATTGTTTCCCTCTGCCAGAATAGAAGCTCCAAGCAGGCAGAACTTTTTGTCATTTTGTTCACTGTGCCATAATCAGTGTCTAGAATAGTGCCTGGCACATAGTAGGTGCTCAATAAATACTTGCTGGATAAACAAAACCAAAAGAACATTTTTTGCAATCAGAACATGTAACTCTTGGGGTGCCTGGGTGGCTCAGTCGGTTAAGCATCTGCCTTCAGCTCAGGTCATGATCCCAGGACCCTGGGATTGAGCCCTGCATCAGGCTCCCTGCCCAGAGGGGAGCCTGCTTTTCTCTCTCACTCTCTCTCTCTCTCAAATAAATAAAATCTTAAGAAAAAGAATATGTAACTCTCTATATACTATAGGATAATCACTATGTGAAGTTTTAAAAGCATCACACCCCCCCAAAAAAAAGAAGTCAGAAGGAAATAGATCAAAATACCAACAATGACTATCCCTAGGGAATGGGAAAATGGGTGATTCAAAAAATTCAATCCTTAAGTAGTTTCCAAATTTTCTATAATGAGCATATCCTTCTCTTATGAGATTTTTAAAATATAAGCATTTTCACTAGAAACGAGTGTTTTCAGGAATTATTCAGCAGGCATTTGCAGCTGTATTAAGTCCCAAAAGACACAGTTCTATAACTTCAAAGAAAAGCTCAGAAGCTACTGTTCTGGTCTGAACATCATTCTGCTAAAGGAGAGCCTGAAGCCCAGGGTGATCATGGGCTTGCCTATCCTTCATCAGATACACTCATGCTAAGGCCAGACATAGGCTGTGTAGCCTAGAGAGAGGAGACCATCATGGTAAATGGGAAAGATCAAGGTCAATTTTGTTTAGTAACCATTTCTTGATTGGGTCAGTTTCTGACTAGCATCCTCACATCCTTCTGCTATGGTCTGTCACTGTCATCCCCCTGGGACTAGGAAGGTGCTGTCTGCTAGAAAATGACTTGCCCAATTCCCAGGTCCTGAATGGACCACCCATCCTTCCATCCTTCAGATCTCCGCGTCCAAAGATTTTCCATGCAATACTGAAGATGGCCACCTGAGGGCAGTGGCGAAGCGCCTACACCGGAGGCAGAAGCTCCAAAGGCTTGCAGGGCCCAGCGGGCCTGGGACACAAGAGCATCGGACCCAGCTGGTGCGGGTGGATGTGAGCCAGGGGCCTTCAGCTTAGAGTGGAGGCTGCGGGGCCAGAGTCGTCAGATCGGATTTTCCAAGAGAAACCAGAAATCCAGGTTTTCATGTGGAATATCCTGATTTTTAAATGTTGGCAACTAATAATTTTTAAATTGGGGGGGAAGGGGAGACCAAGCAAAAGAACAATGAGAGCAGGATTCAACCAGTTACGACCTCTGACCCCGGCGCTCTCTCCGGAAGGGGTGAAGTCAGTTGTTAGAATCCTAATTGTTTTGGATTTATATATTTTTCTTACCTGAACCCTAGTTTGCGCAGAGGTGCCACAAGAAGACAAGAAGGTAAGGGTCCAGGCAACCCCTCTAGCCACCGCTCCCACACCCCAGCCCGCTCATCCAAAACTGCTCCATTTTACCTGTTTTCTCTACCGTGTTTCCTCACAACCTGGCTTTAAATGAAAATGTTCTGTAGCTTTATTTTATTTTATTATTATTATTTTTTTTTTTTTTTACAAAAGTTGGGAAGGTCCTGCTCTAGTCCAAGTAGGTCATTCTACAGATGTGGAGAATGAGGCCAGACAGGGCAGGAGTGGCCATCTGTCCTGACACACTGGTCCTGACAGAGACAGTCTGTGTGGCTGAAGGAGAGAAGGACACCATCCTCATGGTGAATGGCAAGGTCAAAGTCAATTATTGTTTTGGAGCCATTTCCTTGTGCCTCCCACTGTGTGCAGGGCCATCCTGGGCATCAGGAAAGCAGAGGGAATACACAATTGTGACTGTCCCCTGGAAGATCACCTTCCAGAAGGGAGACAGAGGGCTGTTCAAGCTCATCTCTCCCCCCACCCCCCACCTCCTCTACACACACCGAGCTGGACATACTCCATTTCTCCCCAAATCCACCTGCCTCTCTTCCCCACCCTCTGCCGCAAACCCCAGGGGCTACGGCTCTGGGCTCCCTTGTCCCCTGGTTTGGGTTGCACCCAAGGGAGGCACCAGCTGGAGATTAGTGGGTGGAAAGAGGTTGGGGGTACTTGCCCTCCTCACCCACCGAACTTGGCAGGTCACTAGCTTGGCCACAATCCCTCCAGGAGAGACACAGAGACACCCTCCTCCACACACCTCATTCCTGATTCCAGAAACAGCTCCTTCCTCTCACCTATTCTGGAGCCCTCTCTCGCTGGTCCTGCATTTTCCCCTTGTAATTTCCTTAAACCTTTGTAAATAGCCCCTTTTTAAAAAACCCACCTCTATTTACCCAGTTGGGGCACGCCATCTGCTTCCCATGACCACCCTGATACCACCACCTTCATTCCTATCATGTTCGCGTGTCACCTGTATGATTATTACCTATCACTCTATTATTGTCTATTAATAGTTTTCTTTCAATCAGCCAGATTGTGTTCATTTTATTATGTTTATCAGTATTTGTTTACTGTTATTATTACTTATCACCCTAAGTGATTAAATCACTAGTTTGCAAACTATATTTGTCCTAATCCTCATAAAAATTAACTCACAACTAGTAAATTAAAATGTTTGCACCTGTATTCGGGCTACTAGCTATTTGCACATGGCCAATGCACCTGCTCCGTATTCAGAAAACAGTGACGCTGCAAGAGGAAGTGGCTCCCTTCATCATACAAACAGCACAGGGACCTCCAAGGGAGGAGTAATGAATTCCCAGTGGTGGTGACATTTGTGCAGGGTCAGGACTAATGAGCAGTATTTCATCAGAAGAAAAGCAGGAGGTGGGGACACAAGGAAAGCCTCAGAGGACAGCTGAGACTGGCAGCTGTGGAGGGCGCCTTTGGGGTCATGAGGGGAGGTGAACCTGCCAAGGCAGATTGAAGCCAAGTTTTGAAGGGGCCTGAGTGTCACACTAAGGAGTTAGATTCTATGCTATGCAGACAGTTCCACAGGCTGTTTATGTGTGTTCTGGGGAGTAAGTAGCCCAAGGAGCCAATTAAGTTTGGGAAATTATGGACTCAACAAAGGTAAATAGGTTTCTTCACTGCAGGACTTGTCAGAGCCTTTATGATGCTCAAGTACATCAATTCTCTTCAAGGTGGATTGACCATCTCTCCTCAATTCTGTGAAGCTGTTGATTCACAGGAGTCAGCAAGCTCTTAAGGCAAAGGGCCAGATAGATATTTTAGGCATTGCAGGCCACATATGATCTCTCTTGTGTATATCCTCTTTTTTTTTTTTTCTTTTAACCCTTTAAACGTATAAAAACCATTCTTAGCTCATGGCCTATACAAAAACCAACCACAGGCTGTATCTGGCCATGGCTAGTTTACTGAACCCTGGATTATAGAACATGCCACGGATTATAAATGTCACTATTGGGGGTGTGGGGGCAGGACCACATTACATGTTTGTGTCAATTGGAAGACAAATACCAATTTCAGAAAGGTTAAAATGAAGGGGGGATCCCTGAAGAAATATAGTGTTTCCCAAACCGATTAGACCTCGAGGCCCTCTTTACAGGGCATCTCAAGGTGTGCTTTGAGGAACCCGCTTTGAGAAAGGCTGCGGTGAGGGTGTGCGCCTCCCAGGCCTATAGGAAAGAAGAGCCGCCCCCACCTGGATTCTCTGGGTCTTCTTGTGCATTGTCTCCATGTCATTGTTGAGCTCTGTGACATACGTGAACCGAGCGAAGTTCTTCTCCTCCTTGGCCAGAAAGTCCTCGATGAGCTGATTCAGGTTCCCATCCTTGGTCAGCTTCAGCAGCCGGAGGTGGGCCACCTCATAGCTCTCGAAACTCTCACCCTTGCCTTTCTTCCTGTGCTTCTTTGCCTTGAGAGCTAGGAAGGAAAAGCCGGCAACCGTGAATCTGAAAGGAAGCTGCTCAGAGCAGTGCCAGGCAGGGAGACATGCTCCATAATATTGTCACTGTGCCCTGGGGAGGAGGCTAGACTTTTCCAGGAGTGGGGGCAAACGCATTACTCCTTAGTCGCCTCACAGATATTTAATCGAGCATCTACTAGGTGCCAGACGCTGTGCTGGGCTCTGCAGACACAAATCCCTGCCCCGTGGAGCGTTTAGTGGAGGAATCAGACAAAAAGAGGAAAGAAAAGGAGATACCCGCGTAAACAGAAGAAGTACATCACCACACTGTGGCTCAGGTCACAGAGGAGCAGCATCAGATGCTGTGATGGGGGAGCTGCGTGGCCAGGGAAGGCCTCTCGAACGAGGTGACATTTGAGCGGGGTGAAGCTCAAGGGAACCTGGTGGCAGGCTCAGACCTTGGCAAATTCAAGGAATTTGAACCAAGAAAGTTCTCCAAGCTTTGTTCTCTCCCACATGATGCCTGCCACAGCCCCACATTTCCTGAACTCAGTCTTGTCTCTGATTTAACCTCCAAATGGCCATCACAAAGATCTTTTTAGATC
This sequence comes from Phoca vitulina, assembly GCF_004348235.1. NCBI lineage: Eukaryota > Metazoa > Chordata > Mammalia > Carnivora > Phocidae > Phoca > Phoca vitulina. Next base: position 8,043,398 of record NW_022589749.1, read on the forward strand.
TTCCTAGGCACATCTGGCCATGTGACTCCTTTACCTGTTGTTATTTAGAGAGTGAGAGGTGGGGTTTCTCAGAAACACACTTTTTGCAACACCACAGTCCCAAATGAAAAGGCAGGAGGAGATGGGATGTGCCAAAAGCCCAAAGCACAAATGCAGTCACCCGGTGTGTGTGTTTGGGGGGAGGTGGTGGTGGTTTCCTCCAAAGAGCTCAGATTTTTCAGTCTGTTCAGGGGAGAGTAAAAATAACAGCCCTGAGACTGTTCTCCACAGAAAAGGCTCTTCTTGCAAGGTTGGCGCGTGGCCGTACCTGGACACTTAGATGGTAAACAGTTCCCTACACGGATATCAGACTTTCCCTAAACGCTAGGGGCGCCTCACTGTGCCTAGGCCATAGAGATGGTATGTGTGTGGTTCATGCTGAACACCTGCTTTCCTTCCAGAAGGCTGGAATTGGGGTACGCCAGGGAGAGGACCCCTATGTGACCAGCGCCCAGTGAGATCTTGGGCACTGAGGCTCTAATGAGCTCCCCTAGTAGACACCTCTTCATACATATCACAGGGAGATGCTAGGGGAATTAAGCATGTCCTGTGTGACTGCCCTGGGAGAAGATTCTGGAAGCTTGTGCCTGGTTTCCTCCAGACTGTGCCCCCATGTGCCTTTCCTCTTTGCTTGCGTGTGCTTTGTGTCCCGACTGCCTAGTCATGCATGTCACTACATGCTGAATCTTATGAATCCTCCCAGCGGATCACCAAACCTGGGGGGTAGTCCTGGGGACCCGACACCCAAGTCTCCTCCCCCAAACAATGGAAGAGGAGCCTCAGAGTAAGGATGCAGCCTATGGGTTAGGATTGGCAGATAAAATACAGGACGCCCAGTTAAATTTGAATTTCAGACGAACCGTGTATTTTTTTCAAGTATCATCGTGTCCTAATTGCCGATAACCAACAAATAACTTTTTATTTCATTTTAAAAATTTATTCGCTGTTTATCTAAAATTTAAATTTAACTAGACATCTTGTAATGTTACTCGCTAAATTTGGCAACCCTACTCCAGAAGGCCTTGGGCCCCCTCAATTGAGAGGGAGCCAGAAAGAATGCCTGGAGAGCGTACCTTCTTCCTTTTTGGCCTGCTCCTCGAACTCCAGACGGTCATTCAGTTTGATAAGCAAGAAGGACTTGAGCTTGGTCTCGTGGGCATAGACACGCTCCAGCTCTCGGATCTCCAGGTTGTACTGAGAAATGTCCTTCTGCTGGCGGTCCTTCATGGCGGCCATGCGAGCCGTGGCTTCCAGCCTGAGCGAGGCGGTGCAGGGTCTGAGTGCACAGAGGCTCCCCTCTCCCCCTCCCCTCTCCCTGCCAGACCAGAGGGACTTGCTGCCAGTGACCATCACTTTTCTTATGCATGGAGGCTCTGGAGCGGATGAACAGCCCTCCTTACCTGAATGACAAGAGCTGCCAGCTCTAGACCATCCCCAGGAACAGATCATTCTATCATCATCATCGCCACCACCATGACCACTGCCACGACCACCATCGTTATCACCACCATCGCCATCACCACGACCATCACCACCACCACGACCATCACCACAACCACCACTGCTGCCACCACCACCATCACCTCCACCACCACCATGACCAGCACCTCCACCACCATCATCACCTCCACCACCACCATGACCATCACTACCATCACCACCATGACCATCACTACCATCACCACCATCATCACCTCCACCACCACCATGACCACCATGACCACCACAACCATCACCACCACCACCTCATCATTATCAGCACTTGTCAATTACTGTGGCCCAGCCAGTCCTTATATACATATACTATTTAATCCTCACTAACCCCCAAAGCGGTCCTATAATAATAGAGTAGTGATGGAGCCAGGATTCAAACCCCGATCTCTTCAACTCCAAAACCTATGCTCTTCACAGCCCAACTATATGCCTCTTGCCCCTACGAGTATGAGGCCAGGAGATAACCCAGACTGAGAGACCCCAGGACTAGAGGCAGGGGCGCCCAGAGGAGACGGCACAGCAGAGCGGTTTGAATCTCAGCCCTACCACATCCACCGTTTACCTAGCTCTCAGGTTGAGTATTTCGGCAGCTCTAAGCCTTCGTATCCCGGTCTGTAATAAAATAGGGATATAACCCCTGGGGCAGTTGTGAGGGTTGAAATAATAGTCAGAGCACCTAGCATCATGCTGGGCACACAGTCAGTGCTCAGAGTGATGATGATGATTTAAGATCCCTCTAGACGTAAGCCCAGGGGCAGAGGTGCTCAGCAGGGGGCCAAGAGATGTCTCTGCCCCTAGGGTCTCCGCCCAGCCCACCTCTGCTCATAGGCCTGGGCAGACTGCTCGATGGCCACATTCATGGTTTTCTTCTGCATCAACAAGCGGCGCTGGAGCTGTTCGTACACATTGTCGTAAGCAGCCTTCTCGTACCGCAGGTCCTCAATCTCCTTCCGGAGCTTAGCATTGGTGGTCAGCATCTTGTCGAAGTGCACGGTGACCTGTGGGCAGGGCTGTGCTTCAAAACTGAGCTCACTCCTGGGGCACGAGACAGGCTTCCAGAAGGCAGCCAGAAGGTGGGAAGGTCCCTCCCACCTCCAGCCGCAGGTCCACAGCACAGCGGCTGAGGCGCTGGGTGAGAGGCTTGAGTTGGCCACCAAATAGCTAAGTGGTCTTGTGCAAGGTTCCTTCCCCGCCAGCCCCTGGATTTTAAATGTCTCAAGCTCTTTTATACCTAACTGTCGGTTTTTAGCAATGGCAGGGGAGAGAGGAAAAGGTAAATGACACCATAAGGAAACAATCAGGCAAATCCAGAAGGTAGAACTTTCTGTATCACAGCTGACCCAGACTCTTCAACAGGTTGATGGCCGGGAAAAGTTGTAGAGCACTGTTCTGGGGCTGGATGATTCTTTGCGGTGGGGAGTTATCCTGTGCTTTGGGGTGTTAAAGAAGCAATCCCTGCTTTCTACCTACTGAATGCCAGCAGCACAGCCCCCGACCCAGCTGTGACAACCAAAAATGTCTCTTTTTGGAGACAATGTCCCTTTGGGGGCAAAATCATCTCTGCTTGAGAACCACTGCTGTCGACTAAAGAAATTTAAGAGACCTAACAATCAGGTAGAAACTTGATTGGCTCCAACTTTAAAAAGACACTTTGGGGCCAGCCAGAGAAATTTTAATGTGGGCAATATTAAGGAAATAGTATTAATTTTGTAAGGTGTGGTATGATTCGGTGGCTATGAAAGAAAATGTTTGATTTTTAGAGATGCAAATAGAATTTAGGGGTGAAATAGCCAGATGTCTGTAATTTACCTTAAAATACTTCAGGGGAAAGAAGGGTGAAACAAATATAGTAAAATGTTACCAATTATTAAATCTAAGTGATAGGTATGTGGGTGTTCATTATTTTATTCCCTCCACCTTTCTGCACATCTTAATAAATTTACCTTAATAAAAAAAGTTTTTTATGCAAAGTGCTCCCATAGACACTGAAAAGAAACAATGACAGAAAATATTCCCAACGGATATAAAGTAGATTTGATCAGAGGTTTTTAAAACATGTTCTGAGAAACTTTAGGTTTCTGCAAGGCTGAGAAGGGGGAAGGCAAGGGAGACCACCAGGATGCAAAATTTAAGAAGGTACTCACTCTCCCAGAGTCAACTCTGCCTTTCCATGAGCCTAAGAGTGAGTGCCTCCTTAAATTTTGCATCCTGGGCTCTTTACTGGCCTCACCCTAGTCCTGGCCCTGGGTTCCTCTGTAGGATGTGTCAGTGGCCACAAGGGAAGGGAATCCAGGAACAGAATCATTCTTATTCTTTCTGTATCTTCCACTTACCCTTAAGAAGATATTGGTTATCAGTCATTTGCTCTTTAGTGTGAATTTTACTCCAGGACTGTTGACATGCTACCCATCCTCTAATTGTGGGATAAAAATGGGAGAACTTTCAGGCCCCACTGAGTAAGTGGAGGAGGCTTTAGGGTCATGGGGTATTCTGGGACCCTGAAATAACCTTTAAAGATGGTTACCTAATCTACTAAAAGGCACAGCCAGACCTGGTCAGGGAAAAGGGGACCCGTTTGAGAAGTAAAGGAGCAGCACTCCTCTCAGAAATGAAAGAGGGGACATTACTATAGACCTTACAGAAATAAAAAGAATTATAAGGCAATGTACTAAGAACAACTGTAAAACAACAAACTAGGATAACTTAGATGAAATGGACAAATTCCTAGAAAGAAACAAACTACTTAATTGACTCAGGAAGAAATAGAAACTCTGAATAGATCTATTATAAAAAAGTGGACCTCTATAGACAAGTCATCATTAAATCATGCATGCGTTCATTCATTCATTCATTCATTCAATCAACAGATGTTTGCCAAGTACCTACTCCAAGCCTCACACTGTGCTGGGCATTAATGATTCTTAACCAAGGGAGCTTCAGTTTCACTGGGGTTGTTAATAGTGCAGATGCCTGGGTCTAAGCCTTACAGGTTCTGATTCAAAACCAGTGAATCAAGAGAATTACAGATTCTGACTCAAAACCAGGAATCTGCATTTTAACACACATCCTAGACCTTCTGAGGCATGGGTGCAAATCACTGTGCATGGATATTAAGGACACTGCCCTGCCTTCAGTCCACTTCCAGGTTACTGGGGAGACAGAGATCAGATCCAATTAACTTCAACCATCCCTGGTTAAAGCCTGGGGGTCAGAGTTTGGGGGAAGCTAAGAGCTTTGTATAGTGAGGCACTGACAGGCTTCCCTCCAAATCAATTCACTTGCCCTCTCTCCTGGCTTATGTTGTGGGAACTGTAATTTCACAAGTCAGACTGGAATGTGTTTGTACGTGCTCAGCATTCTTTCTTCCTTTCCTTTTGCTTTTTACCACTTCTTCTCAGCTCTCAGTCCGCATTGTTGGATAGGGCTGCCCTCTCTTGACTTGGGGGAGGGGGGAGTAATCCAAGGGTAGTCATGTGACTCAAGTCCATGTATTCCATTCTTCTGAGCACAGTGATTGGTTGAGGGATGGGCACTTGTCCCAAGAGGGCCCAATGGGAACCCTCCCTGGGACTTGTGATTGAACTCTTAGAAAAGAGATAGTCCTTTTCTGCTGGTGTTTGTTCACACTGGGGGCAGCCCAAGAATGAAGCCATTTCCACCCAAAGGAGAGATGGACAGAGAAAGTATCCTCAAGACATGTTTGGAGCACCTGGATCCAGCTATGCCTGAAGGCCCCACTTTTGCCCCTGAATTTTCCAGTTCTATGGCCAACCCATTCTCTTTTTTGTGTAAGTCAGTTTGTAATTTAGAGACTCCTCCTTAATGCAAAAGGTCACTATAAATTGAAAGTGATTAGGAAACACCACTTCTCTCTTTATCAATTTATGCATGTCTATGCTGAATATTTCCTAGAGACAATATCAACAACAACCAAAAAGCACTAGGTCTAATAGAGGCGTGAGCAGATTGCAATGGGGGAAGAAGGTCTCACTAATTCTGCTTGCTGAAGGGTGATATTTGAGCTGCTTCTTAAAAATGAGCAAGAGTTTTTAAGTCAAGGCACTAAAAATAGGCATCCCAGGAGGGGTGGGGGATTGGAATAGAGGGGGTGGGGCAAGAGCATGGTGCATAAAGTGCAGAGAGCAAGAAGGAGAAAGGCACCTTGGGTAACAATGGGCCGAGTGGGCAGAACAGAGTGGGTGGAGCAGGGTGGGTGGTAAGTCTAAAAGGCTGCCTGGCTTGTGTGAACACCACTGGTTCACCTTCTCCTGAGTCAACGAACAAGATGGGTAGGTTCTGCTAAAGGCTTCATAGACATCATTCTCTACTCTGAGCAAGAGAAGGCAGAGCTGTTTGCAAAGCTGCAGAGAACCCCTTACGTACGAGATTCAAACGGGCTTCCAGAACGTGGATCTGCTTCTGCAGTTTCCGGGGGTCATTGGCTTCCTGTATCTTTGTGAAGATCTGTTTTTGGTTTATAATTTTTTTTTCCATCTGAACAATCTGGGAAAAAAAAAAAAAAAAAAGGAGAGAGCGAGAGAACCCCCAGCTGTGTTAAATTAACATCTGTATGGGTACAAATTTTACAGTTCACTAACGTAAGCGTGCTAAAATAGAAACTGCAACGTTCTTTCTTTTCCTATCAATAGAATTTTAATTTCTTTCTTGAATGCATGCTCAACTCAACTTAATCTTAGCCAGTTTGGGGTAAAATGAGGCAATTTAGAGGTTTTGCTTTACCTGTGCTTGTGAATTTCACTCACCTTTTGGTCCAAGCTTCTTGTGGTTGGGTTTCACATCACCTGTGGCCAAAAGCATTCCTAACACACCATGCACTTAGGATAATTGATTCTGACTTCAAATAAATGAAATACACTCTTGCCATGGTTGGCAGGAAAGAATTTGGGTGTTTCTTCCTACCCTGGTAGCTCTGGCCAAGTTCTCCAAACCCAAACACACCCACCATCACCTTTCCAGAGAACTCACTCTATAGTTTTTCATACAAGTACCAGTGGATCAGGTCATTTCCTCACACCGCCAACAGTGTGATAACCAACCCGCCGTATGGCTTCAGCCCACACCCAGGCAGATATCCATCCAGCTTACCTGCCCAATAGTTAGCCCCATCTAGAAGCAGCTGGCTCATGCTAAATCCTAGCAGGTTCTAGAGAAGTTTAGAGAACTATTACCTGAAGACAAGTGCCTGTGAAGACTGGTGAGTGCCAGGTCCTAATGTGTCAGAAGTACCTTATCTTCTTAGGGTTTGGGCTGAGACTGAGCTCTGAGACTTTGTTTTGGAACCCTGGTGGGTGAAGGGTGGGGGCACTGTCATTTGAAGCAATTTGATATGTCCCTGTTTGTCTGGAGGTAGTAGCTTGAATTCACAGTCTGAAGCCCAGCTCCTGTTCTGGAATGGAGAAGTTCCACATGAGGCAGGTTAAATGCTTGGTGTAATGAAATATAAAGTGTGTCAGCTACATGGAGGCTGGCTTCCAGCTGGGAGCAAGGCACCCCTGTGCTGAGCTTGGGCTGATGAATTCTGGGAGCAGTCTCATCTGGGGTCCTGTGTTAGCATCCCTGAGATTTAGTTTCCTTTGTTTATCCCCAAACCTTCAGGAAGTCTAATACAGCACAGTCTCAGCTATGACCATGGAACATTGAGAGAAAAATCTATACTAGAGTTTGCAAACTATGGCCAAGCAGGTGACATAAAAGAGTAAAGTGGACGCACTATAAGATACTACAGGATGGTAGAGAGTATAGGAAACTAGAGGACACACACCCTGCCTTAAGGGGCAGCAGCTTATATGATGCAACTACAAATTATAGAAAGTGCAACTAAACAGTGGCTTTTTAAAGATTTATTTATTTATTTTAGAGAGAGTGCATGCGTGAGTTGGGGGGAGGGGAAGAGGGAGAAAGAATCCTAAGCAGACTCCCCGCTGAGCACAGAGCCCTCTGAGGGGTTCAGTCTCACAACCCTGAGATCATGACCTGAGCTATAAGAGTCGGATGCTTAACTGGCTGAGCCACCCAGGTGCCCCATGGCTTAAACAAATTATGGTTTATCTTTCTGTCCATAAACGTTGCTGGCTTAAAGTTCAGTAACTCAGGGAAATAAATACAAGATCTCTATAATTCACCTGGCCTTTCCCTGATGGTCAAAAAATGTCTGCCACAGCACCAGCCTTCACAGTCATGTTCCAGGAAGGAAAGAAGAAGAAGCAATATGGGTAAAAGGGTGGAACCTAAATCTAGAAAGCAAAACTTTCCCAGATACCCCCAACAAACTTCCCCTTAAATTTTATTGTCCCCCCTTAGCTGCAAGGCAGGATGGGAAACATAGCTCTTTAGGAGTCTGTTAGAGAGGAAGAAGTAGAGAGTGGGTAAACAGCTCTTGTGTCACCACAACATTATTTAGGTACAGTTGCCCTGTGGAAATTCAGGCCCAATGTTGCCAGATCTTTCAGTCTTTTTTTGAAGAGAAGCCAGATATCCACTTTTTTTTTCATGAAATCTCTCAATTTTAAACATGTTAACACTAATTAAAATAAATGTTAAACACTGAACAGGCCAAAGCCTTCATGTTGTCAGGCTTAATCTGTCCTGAAGATCACCAATTTGGTCTACACCCATATTTTAAGGTCTTGAAGGAACCACAGTAGACCGATGAAAGATGGTTTAGGCAGCAAGAGATGCCAAGCAGAAGACAAAAGAGTGGTCCAGAGCCAGGTAGCTGGAAGAGGGGACAACAACCACAACTGTGGGGGACATGGTGGGTGGTTGACCGCCCCAACACCCATCCCACCCCAGAAGACTGATCCAAACCAACCATGGTGACTTTACCCCCTCTGCCTATGATTTATTCATCAGGGATGGGCTGGACTTAACCACTTGGGGCCTCTGAATTCAGAAGGTGTGATTGCTAGAGAAGCTTCCAGAAAAAGTTTCATTTCCTAAAAAAGCATCATAAGAAGAGACAGTCTGTCTCTTCATTTCCCTTTGCCAGTGATTGGCCTAGAAGTAGATATATGCTCTAGCCCTAGCCAATGAAGGAAAACCAGCTAGAGAGATTTTGTGAAAAAGTCTCTCCCCCATAAGAGCGGATATCATGTAAGAATCAGCCCCTCATCCCTTCTTCACATCACTGAATGGGATGATGTGAGAAGCTACACCAGCTAAGCTTTGGCAGCCATCTTGAGACCATGAGGGGAGGGCCAACCAAGAGGATCAGAGAGAAAAAGACCAACCTATCATTGCAGAGCTACTAAAAAATCCCTGGGAGGACCTTTTTCCAGATAGACATCTTACTATGTGAGAAAAACAAACTTCTGTTCTTCCAGCCACTTCTAGTCAAGAATTGCTTTACCTGCAGCCCAATCTATTCTCACTGGTACATCAAGCAAGACGGCAGCTCAGATGATCAGGCATCAGGGGAACCGCTGGGTCTCACACGATCTCATAAGGCACGTGAAGGCTGTGCGTGAGTGATATTAGCAGCCAGGCTTTGGATCAAGTCAAGTCAGATCCCTGTTCTACTCGGTTCTCCTCTTCTGTGTTATGGGCAGGCAGCCTCTCTAGACTGCAGCGTTTCCTCGTGCCCGCCCCTGAGTTGACCCAGAGACCTCAGGTTCCAGCTCCTTGACGAAGGAAGGTGTGTGTCAGCACTTCCCTGTTGCTCCTGTGATTAAATTCAGCCTCCTATTCCCTTTGGCACCTTTGTGTCAGACGTTGTTCTTGTGTCGCGGAGAGTAATTAGGCCTCTGCCCGACGGGAGACACAGCCAAGCCTGCGCAGACGGAGGAGGGCATCGCCTACGTGAGGTGCTCTCTTCAGCATAAAGGCACAGGCTTATCTGCTTTTTGAGGCCAGGCTGGGCCCGGTGAGGTCCCTGCCTCCAGTGACCTCTTGCAAGGGAGCAGCTCTGGACATTGTGTGGTGGGCACAGCCGCAGGGGATTCTGAGACCTGCCCACCCTGGGATGGAACTGGGCAAAGAGGGTTTCCGTACAGGGCAGTGAGTGCCATATTCTTTTGAGGATCCCAAAGTAGCTGGGATGCCTGGGTGGCTCAGTCGTTAAGCGTCTGCCTTCAGCTCAGGTCATCATCCCGGGGTCCTGGGATCGACCCCACATTGGGCTCCTTGCTCCGCGGGGAGTCTGCTTCTCCCTCTGCCCGCCACTCCCCCTGCTTGTGCTCTCTCTCTCTCTCTCTCTCTGACAAATAAGTAAATAAAATCCTTTTTAAAAAGTAGCTTGCCTTTTCCTACTGTTTCTGAGGACCCACATCCCCATTTTTTTCTTCAATTTTCCACTTTCTTCACTGTTACTGCCTTTCTCATTCATTCATATATTCATTCATCAATGATTATCAAACACCTGCTCTGTGCCAGACAACTAAGGGTATGAAGGCAACCAAGACAGTATGATGGTCCCTGACCTCAACACTAGGGCTGGAAACGAGCTGCGAAGCACAGTTAGTCCTGGGAAAAGGGAGAGGTAAGGTATTTTGGACACAGACAGCAGGAGCATCTGGAGAGGAAATGAAGGGACAACCATCCAGCAGAAATAGCATTTGGGCTGAGACCCGAAGGATGAATAGGAGCTCCCCAGGCAGAGAAGACGGGGAAGGGCAATCCAGGCAGAGGGAACAGCAGGTGCAAAGGCGTGCAAATGAGAGACAGCACTATGGGTTCATGAAAGTGGCCAGTGTGGACTGAAAACAGAGGAGGGGGGCGCAGGAGAGAAGGTGGGAGGGGCAGGAGGGACACAAGGCAGCAGAGCCCACAAACCACACTGGGGAGTTTGGCCCTCATCTCAGAACAATAGGAAATTACTGAAGGGTTTGAAGCAGAGGAAAGATGGAATGAGATTTCCAGATTCTTTCAGTCAGTAAATATTTATTGAGGACCTACTATGTGCCAGGCACTGGGATACGCACAGGATGGGTAGAGAGGGGAACAAAACAGACATGGTCCTTGCCCTCCTGGAGGTGACAGACTATGGACAGATGACACCTGTGTTAAAGTATAATTACCACAAGCAGAGGTGCTATGAGGGAAGTGCCATGGGGTGTCATGAAAGGAGTTAAGGGAGTGTGCTGAGATCTTGTTTGCCCCCTGAGGTTCACTCTCCACTCTGTTCCACCCACCCTGCTCTGGGCCCCAAGAGGCTGACCCGGCAGGATCCCATGATGACTCCCTTGCACTGGGGGCCCGTGGGTGAGAAGACAGAGGTTGGGGTATCTATTCCCCCTGGTTTGCTCTCTGTCTTCAGGTTCCAGAGTGTCTGCCCTGCCCACTGCAGCTAACCCTACAGTGCGTCAATGTTCCTACTCTGTGCTCACACCCTTGTAAATACAGCCTCAGAAAACTCTTCTCAAAGGTACCTTACTGAGCATACTATTTGTTTTGGCAATTATTAATTAATGCAAGGGGGATATACTTTAAACAGGAGAAAGGGTATAGAAAAGGCCTCCCTGAGAAAGTCACATTTAGGCTGAGCCATAAAGGGCAAGAAGCAGAGATCAGGGGAACATGAGGTAAGAACAGTTTTCACATATTTGAAAAAAAAAAAAGTCTTCTGCAGCTGGCTGAGATGAGTTGAGGAAGGAATGACATGGGTTGAGGACAGAGGGGCAGGCAGGGGCTAGATCATGCAGGGCCTTTCAAGCCATGGGAAGGGATAGGACCATTAACACTGTTCAGCAAATGTCTCTAGCTCTTTGCCTTCTGGATACACGCACTTCCTAGACACTTTTGCGGATGGATAGAGTTGACTATTTTGGGGATGGGCAGTTGGGCTATATATGGATTTGGTAGACAGTTTTGAGCCTCTGGGTCATGGACAGAAGTGACGTGCCACATCCAGGCTGCAGCATTCAACTGCCAGTGTGAGACTTTCCAGAACTCTCTTTGTCTCTGTCACAACACCTGGCAATATTCAAGATGGTGGATACCCCATCAGCCTGGTCTCAGGAGGAGAAGATAGAAGAGCCCACAGCCAATCCATGAGAGACAGCATGAATGGGGAAGAAACCTTTATTGTTTTAAACCACTGAGTGGTGAGCAGGGGTGTTACTGCCACATAACCTAACCTCTCCTGACTGGCACAGTAAGGGTTTGGGAATTTACTCTAAGTGGAGTGGGGAGGTGCTGGGGAAACACAGCGGAGGAATGGCCTGGGAGAGTAAGGGGTCACAAGGTGGCAGAGTAAGCACCGTCACCTTTAGAATATGGGGTGTCAGATCTGGCCTAAGGCATCATGGGTACCCCCTCCCCCCCCATTCCACCCCGCCTCCTCCCCTTGCCCTGCGCTCCAGTTAACCCTCTAAGGGAAGGACCACACCTTCTCATCCAGTTCTGCCAACAGCACTTTCATTGACTTAATCAGGGCCTCATAGTCGTCCTTGGTCTGCAGCAGGAAACACAGCTCCATGTAGTTCTTCTCATTCAGATCCAAGTTCTTCGAGGACTTGATGAGACCCAAAAGCAGAGTGATCTCTTCCTGCTCTCCCTGCAGGGCCTTGATTTCCTTGCTGTGGGGAAAGCAGCGCGTGATTAACCCTGAACCGCCGAGTTTGCCTTGCTCTGCCGCTCCAGGCTCCTTAGCGCGGCAAGGAGACACAGAGAGGTACCACCCACCCCGGCAGGTGGCTGGGGCGGGGCCGGGGGTGGGGTTGGTCCAGGTCCAGAACTCTGAGCGCCTGCAGCTCCACGGCTCCGCCCCCTCGCTAGGGGGCCTTTTCTTCCTAGGGAACAATTTGCAGCTGTGCCTGTCAAAACCCATTACCTAGACGGGATGGGGGCGACGGGGGGGGGGGTAGCGGGGGGCAGGTCCTCTCTTTTGCCAGCAGTTCACGGGCATCTGTCTGATTTTGCTGACTTTCTTTCCAGACTTTACAGCCAATTATCTCTGGTAATGAGAAGCAAGCCCATCAGGCAGGCATTTTCAATTTCGCATCAACACAGAGATGCGCCGTAACCTCCAACCTCGCCCAGTTTCTCTACGCAGGGTGCTAATGATTTATTAAATCAGCTGACAGGAGTCTCCTCTCTCTCCCTCTCCCTCTCCCTACTCTGGAGAGGAGAGGGGTCGGAGTGTGGACAAACGGGGCTTTTGAAAAGAAAAAAGGCTCAGGAGACGGCAACTGAACAACGGGAAATGGCGCAGAGGCCGAGTTTCTGGCAAAGTCTGGGCACCCAGCGCCCTGGGCAGTGCAGTCTGCAGACTCCATATCCTTTGGCAGCTTGGAGAAATGCAGAAGCTCAGGCCCCAACCCAGGACCTATTGAATCAGAATCTGCTTTGTGACAAGATCCTCAAGTCACGCATATGCACATTTTTAAAAAAGATCTTATTTATTTATTTGAGAGAGTGAGGGAGAGAGAGAGCGCAGAGGGAGAAGGAGAAGGAGACTCCCTGCTGAACAGGGAGCCCAATTTAGGGCCAGATCCCAGGATCCTGGGATCATGACCTGAGCCGAAGGCAGACGCTTAACCGACTGAGCCCCCCAGGCGCCCATGTCCAGTAGAATTTCTGTAGTTATGGGAATGTTCTCTGTCTACTCTCCGATAGCATCCACCAGGCATCAAGACTATGGAGCACTTGAAATGTGGCTAGTGCAACTGCAGAACTGAATTTTTAATGTTCTTTCATCAACTACAAATGTAAATAGCCCCATGTGGGGGTGTACCCCTAATTCTAGAGCTACTCGTCTTCTAAATCTGGCAGCTGGGACCTTTCTCCCCCTCTTAAGCCACTCTTGGGAGGGGGTCTTTGTTAAGGTGGAGAGAAAAAAAGAGCACAAGAGTCCACCAGAGTTGGGAGTTCAGAGGACTCAGTAAAAGCAAAAGGAAGGTTTGTCTGTCTCATCAGCTGGGCTGGGACTGGGAGTGAGGTGCTCCCAAATTTAAGGAGGCCCTCACTCTCGGGGTACAGGTGCAGGACAAGCACTGAGGAAAAAGTGTCTCCTTAAATATTGCATGCTAGGCAACTCACTCAGCTCATCTCAGTCCTGGCCCCTGTTTACAGGTGTTTCACTTGAAGAATCTGAGATCTCCACTTTTCCACCCCTCCCCTTCAGGTCCATCACAGTGAAACCAGATCAAATGGACTAGGGTAAAAGTAGGATGAAGGGTAAGATTCGAGAAAAACTGTCAGAGACCCACCAGGAAGGAGGCTTTTCCTGATGCCCACCAGGGGTAGGCTCTGAATCAGGGCTGCCAGGCACAGATGTGCAGGTTGTGGACTGCACTGTCCAAGGGAGCTCTGTCTGCTTGAAAAGCAATCATTGATTTCTTGACTTACTATACTTTCCTGGGAGACGCTTCATCTTGTTCGAACAAAATCCCTAGGTAATGACAGTGTTTCCAACAGATGGCAGTAAAGTGTCTTGAGAAAGGGTGCTTTTTTCTAATTCACATGAAGATCCCGTATGGACTGTCGGAGTTAAATCCATAGAAACTCTGAACCGCCCCGCTTCCCCTATCCTCTGAACTTCACATAACATCAAACAGTAAGATTTTCTTTCTAATAATGGGCAGTTTCTGCCTGTATAAACGTTATGGAGGTAGCTAAGGAATTACATTCCTTTGGAGGGAATCTAAGGATATTTGTTTATTCAACCCCAGGGAACACTTTTCTATTGTCTAAAAAAGCTATCCACATCATAATTTCTAGGACAACCAAATTTCAAATATTTGATCTTGCAGATTCCGTAAGGACGCATAGCAGGAAACATCTTTTGTGATAGCCACAGCCTGGTTATTTCCCCTCCTCTGAGAACTCCCCCATCCGGGTTGCTAGAACCATGCGAGTGACACTCAAGAGCCGTTTTGTATCCTAAGGCTCAGTCCCCGCCCCCTGGCCACAGCTGACTGGACCAGGACCAGGATTAGACACCTGACCCAAACTAAGCCAATCAGATTCCCCCTTTCCTGGGAGTTTGGGATTGGAATTGATTCCCACGGGGGCCTCTTGGTGTGGTGCTCCCCCTTGGAGTCCTGGTGACAGCCTGGATTCTGCGAATAAATACCCCCGGCTACTGAAGCTATCCCACCTAGATACCCAGATTGGGTTCAGAATCGGGTCCCTGCTCAGAGGCCACATGAGAAGGCACACCGCATGAAACCAAATCCAAAGTTTTCTCCAAGTTCACTCAGTATAAAACTCTGGCCATCGCTTACTGCTGGTTGGAGATCTTCTGCTGGGAGCGGAAGTTAAAGGACTTCCGACTTTCCACCATCTTCCTGAACTGCTGCCTCAGCTTCCGAAGCTCAGCCTCAGCCAGCTGCTCTTTGACCTTCTCCGAAAGTTCCTGGATGGTTTCGGAGCTTTTTCTCCTGTGCTTCTTTGACTGGGTGAGATGGGGAGAGGCATTGAGCAACGGGTTAGGTGACCAGAGAGGACAGGAAGGTGTCTGGGGGCAGGGCTAGAGGTGGAAGAACACCCTTGGGTGATGTCAACTGCTTATCTGTTACATGGAAAACCTGCTCTGGGTTGCCAGGGTAGAGAGGAGGCTGGGCCTCATTATTGCATACTGAAAGGCGGCCTCGCTGTGTGACCTTGGGTGAATCACTTAACATTTCTGAGCCTCCAGTCTCTCATCTCTAAAATGGGTGCATATAGATTTGTCAGGATTAGATGAGCTAGTATGTGCCTAGCGGCTAGCACAGTGCCTGACCCACAGTAAGCGTTCCACACACAGGAGCTAATACCTACCATCGGCATTTTGAAGGAATTGTGCTTTCGCTATGCTCAGACACCAGGGAGGTCAAAGTCAGTGAGTGCTCTTCTCTCTCTCTGCAATGTCCTGTCCACAGCGGCAAAAGGAAGACAATGTGTGAGCCACCCGCTGGCAGTGTGGGGCCCAGTGGCACCTTCTCCCTTACCCCCCCCTTCAGTCCCTTCCTCCTCCCACCACTTTGGCGCATGTGGAGAACTCAGCAGATGGCTGCCCGGGTGTGAGAAGAGCCTTCTTCTTCTTCCTCTTCCTCAAATAAATAAAATCTTTAAAAAAATAATAATAAAAGATTTTATTTATTGATTTGTCTCTGTCAAATAAATAAAATCTTTAAAAAATAATAAAAGATTTTATTTATTTATTTGTCTCTGTGTCAAATAAATAAAATCTTTTTTAAAAATAAAAGATTTTATTTATTTATTTGACAGAGAGAGACACAGTGAGAGAGGGAACACAAGCAGGGGGAGTGGGAGAGGGAGAAGCAGGCTTCCCGCTGAGCAGAGAGCCCGATGCGGGGCTCGATCCCAGGACCCTGGGATCAAGATCTGAACCGAAGGCAGACGCTTAACGACTGAGCCACCCAGGCGCCCCTAAATAAAACCTTTTTTAAAAAATAAAGTATTAGTTGTGTCAATCATCAGATCTCGACAAATTTCCTCCTCCTCCACTTACTAACCTTGGGCAAGTCACTTCCGTCCTCTGGGCCTCATTTCCTCCTCTGGAAAATAAGAGAAGTTCTAGAAGGCACCTCACAGGTTGGGAAGCCTTAAGGCACCTCACTGAGCCTGGCACATAGTAAGTGCTCAGTAAACAGGGGCTGGTATGATATGGTATCGTATGGGTTGTTTCATCTGGTGAAGGTCCAGGGTAATAACCGTTTGTGAAGGCTTGAGGAGTGTGCAGCATTCCTCTAGCTCCTGGTCACAACACCTGGATTTGTTCTGGGAAACCACCCGGTCATGTTTTTCTCCCCCGGACTGACCCCACCCCTCCCTATCGGATTGGAGCATGAGACTCTGGAAGGGCCAATCAGAGTGCCAGATCCCTAGCTGATCTGCATAATCCCACCCCCACCCCCCAACTCCTGCCAGTGTGATCCTGTCAGGGATGGGAACGTATCCCTGACTTGTCCCAGCAGAGTGAATAGTGGGGTTTAATCTTGAACACTCAGAAGAGAGGGACTTTGTTTCTTGCTGCTCTTGAGCCTACTGAATGAGGTAGGGAGTGGCTGGCAACCTTCTTGCCTCTGCAGGGAGCCTGAGAATAAAGCTAACATGGAGAAGACAAAATGGTGAGAGACTGAAACTTGGGGACATCATCCAAACCCCTGGGCTTAACCAAGCCTGAAGATACCTCTGGGTCATGTCCAGTTACATGAATCAACATATTCTCTTAAAACAATCTGAGAGGAGTTTTCTATCACTTGTAACCAAATGAGTTCTCATGCCCGAAGTGCTTCGATCCATTTAGCACACAGACTAAGCCCCTACTGAGTGCTAAACACTTTAGGGAACGCAGTGGTAAGTCAGCCTTCAAGGTAGTATGAATTCTGTCCAGGGTAAAATAGTGGAAAAGAAGGAGGTAAGTTTTAATTTGGGTTTTGAAGGATGAATGGGAGCTCAACAAGCAGAGAAGAAAAGTGGGTAGAATTCTGGGTAGAGAGAACTGCCTGGGCAAAGGCTGAGAGGCAAGTGGGTGAAAGGAGTGTTCTGAGAATGGTGTGTGATCTAGGGTAGGTGGCAGCATCCAGTGGGAAGTGAATGGCAAAGAAGTCTGGAAAAGTCTGGATGTTCCTTAAAAGCAAGAAAGTAATAAGATCAGTGTGTAAGAGAGCTCAAGGTGGGGGACAGGCTGTAGCAGGATTTACTTGACCGATAAAGTTTAGGCAAAAGATACTCACTTTGGGACCTCTTTCTACTCGGGAGTTTTATGCAGCTCTAATTTCATATTGCCCAGGAGCTTTTCTATGTTCAAGGGCTCTTCTGGACCTCCGTGGATCTGTGATATACCTTATACCTTTCTAAAAGCAGGACTCAAGTAAACCTGACAATCACTGACGGTGTGATTCTACCTCTCTGAGCCTCAGTCTCCTCATCTGTAGAATGGGGATACTCACACCCACCTCTTCGCATAAACTAATGTTTATAAAGCTCTTAGCACACGGCCTAGCACATAACAGGTGTTTGATGAATCTACCTTGTTTGTGACTCAGGATTGTCAAGTATCAGTTTGTCTTGCCCTTGAGTTATTTGGTTGTGTTTTTGTGTTTTGTGTTTTTCCCCAGGAGCTGGAGGCACCATCAACTTCCCACATTTTTGCTGATACCACTCACACACACAGAGCCAGTCTCCGCCTGGGCTGTCTCCAGCTTCCAGACACCAACATAGGCCTTTCTCTGTCTGTGCCCACTGGGCTGGGCTCATTCTGTTCCCTACAGAGAGATTCACCCCCATTCTCACAGCTGGGCCTTCAGAGCCCCACCAGTATCCTGGCCCCTGGCTCGCTGCCTTCTCATTCCAGGGTTTCAAACTTGACGCCTACGGGCAGGTTCAACCTACCTTCCATCCTGTTTATCAATCAGTGTTTTAAAATGTGAATGTGGGCAATGTACTGACTTTCCTGGCTACAGACTTCCCTGCTCCTGAGTGCCTACCTAACTCCTCTCTCCAATTCCCACATTCCCTGCAACTGCCTGGAGCTAGCAGGAATTTGAGTTGGCAATTCCAGAGCTTAAACTCAAAGCCTGCCCTCAGGCACATGCCCTCGGGTGCCCTGGGCCTCCGTCCATCCGCTACAGTATCTCTATAATCTGGGGCATAGGATAAGCTCTTAGCAAATAGTGTTTGAATGAATGAAGAGATCACCTTTACCAACTAACATTTAATTAGCTGGGGTAGGGAGGCAGGTTCCTCCTCTGCTGCTGAATGTTCACAATCTGCCATTAAAGGAAAAGCCAGACTCACGACTACGTGGGTTATAAAATGCCAGGTCTGAGAGAGGAGCCTGTAAAACCTGAACCAAGGCTGCCTAACCTGGTAGTAAGTTAAAGATATGCTTGGGGTGCTAGCCAAGTAGGGGTACAGAAACACAAAACATTATTTTTTAAAATGGGATCTTTTGGGGGCGCCTGGGTGGCTCAGTTGGTTAAGCGACTGCCTTCGACTCAGGTCATGATCCTGGGATCGAGCCCCGCATCGGGCTCCCTGCTCGGCGGGAAGCCTGCTTCTCCCTCTCCCACTCCCTCTGCTTGTGTTCCCTCTCTCGCTGTCTCTCTGTCAATTAAATGAATAAATAAAATCTTTTTTAAAAATGGGATCTTTTGGGGGTGAAATGGAAGTTTGTTGTACTTTTTGAAGTTATTTTACACATTGTAATTTATTTGTGTTTAATTGAGGGGGCTTCTGATATTTTCCAGGTTTAAGGCAGCTTAAAGGACATGGGCGAGGGGCCGCCACCAGCAGGGGGAGCTGTGGAGCGGCAAGCGCGGCCGCCAGGGCGTGAAACTTACCGGGGGCCGGCAGCCCCCCCTGCGGGTCCGACCGCCGCTGCGGGTCCGACCGCACCAAGACGAGGGCTTGCTGCGCGGCCCCGCTGCACCCACCCCCGGCCCCGCGTCTGGGAGTTCTCGGACCCCTGGAACGGGCGCCTTTGTGACCCGCACAGACGGGCGTTCTCCCCTGGAAGGCGCTGGAAGAGGACCCAAGCGAAGGCGAGAAGGCGGAGGGTGGGGGAGCGACACACCTCTCAGCGGCCCCTTTCCGGAGTAGCGCCCCTCACGATACTCAGTAACAGCCCCTCACAGCGCCACTCAGCTGTCACCTCAGGTGCTCCCACATCGCTGGCATCTGCATTCCCGCTCTCCTCACTCGGGCTCTCACAGCCCCGCATCCCTACCGCAGCCACGTTGGGTACACCCTCGACACGCACTAAAAGGGACCATTTCTTCCTGCTCTGCAAAACGAGAGAAACAATTTAAGACAAAAAAGAACTTCACCAGCGCGGGGGAATTGGCCCGTCATTTTTCTTCAGGAGGACCCACACCCACCCTCTATGAGCATGACACAGGGAACCCTGGCCTGACCCAGGTCACCAGTGACTCCTGGCATGAGCATTTGTCACAGGCCGAATGCAGTCTGGTAGTTTAAAGATAAACATTTTTCATACAAATGGCCCCGAAACACAAGCTGACCACTTCTTGCGGGGCTAAATTCAAGAAGCAGCCACATTGCTCAAGGCAAATGATTGGGGGTACTGGTTTCCTAGGGTAATCTTGATTCCATGTGATTTCTACCTTCCCTACTAGGCCCTGGAATAATTGTAGCTCAGCCACACTAAGATCTCCATACTCTTATCCCTAAACTCTCGGGACAGGATGTGTTTTAGAACTTACCATATTTTTGGTTTCAGAAAGGTAATAAGGTGCACAAGGAAACATGTTGTCCCTGATGTTGCTGGCAGCCACGTTGTAACCATGAGGAAAGTTAGTGTAATGGTATATCATGTATGGGATTTGGGCAACATGTCATAACCAGACACATTAACATTTCTGCAAGGAAACATATGAATATTCATGCCAAGTAGAATAAAGATTTCAAGCAGCCTCGTGTCAGGCCTTGATGATTCACATGAAGTGTTTTGGGGCAAGTGTTCCCATCCTCATTTTACAGATGAGGAAACAGGCTTGAAGAAACGGAGTGACTGTTGCAGTAAGTGGAGAAGCCAGGATTGGAATCCAGGGCTGTCTGTCTCGGGGGCAACCCTGAGTGAAACCACAGCCCCACACCCTAGCAGCCCTCCTGGAAGCTGACAGCTACCATCTCTTTGGTATTTAAAGGGCCACCGTAGCCCTCAGCTCCATACATAGCCTAGTGACTCACACATTTCAAGTGTCAGTGACTGAAAAGTGATTAAGTTCAATTAGGTTCAGGGCTTGTTAAGAATAGGCTAGAATAGGCTCTCCTCAGCAGAATTTACTCTCCCTGCCTTTATGGGCACAGACCTCAGCAGCCCCCATGCAGAGAAGTGTGAGGCTTTTTAAATTAGAACCTGCCAGAATTGATTCTGCTAAAGGGATCTTCAGCTCCATCAGCAGGGCTTGGAGCAGAGTGAGATGCCAGCTTGCCAAAGCAATGAGCCAGTGGTGAGAAATGTTGGTGATAACAGAGTCCACAGAATGGAGGAGGAAATTAGAATCAAGCTGCAGAGGAGCTGGGCAAAGGCATTTGGCTTCAGACCAGGAAGCTGATGGTCCAAATGACTCTTTGGCTACAAGGATCAGAAATCCACTCGAAATAGTCCAAAATGATTATTTTTTTCCTTCTCCAGCATCTGTTCCCCCTTCTTCCTCCCTAGCAGATCCCAATTTGTTCAGGTAACCAGCCTCTCCCATTCAGCTGACTGAAGTTGATTTGCACATGTATCTCCAGGGTAGATCCCGATTACCCTTAGCCAAGCCTTTCCATCCTCCTTGCCAATGATTGGACCAGGAACACAAATGCAAGCCAATCACGGCATGGCATTCTCCTGGAGACTGCAAGGCATTCAAGAATAGGTACATAACTGACAGGGGCCTAATCAGACAGAAGGGAAGTATTTATAGTCCGAGGTTGGAGAGGAAATGCTTTTTCTAGCTCCGTGGCTGGGAACAGGAGGAGTGTTGCCCCTGTTGTTGATGGCCCCTCTTGTAACCATGAGAGAAACCAGTGTGAGATCAAAGCCAACACACAATGGAGGGAAGAGCCTAGAACTCTGATTATACCATGCCTGAAATCCACCTTGGCTCTGTACTTCCTGTTGTAAAAATTCATAAATTTTCTTACTGCAGCCAAAATCATGCTAAATTATAGGAATACCAGGGTTATTGTGTGTGAACTAGAGGCACATCCCCATGAAGAACAAGAACTAAGAACTAGAAAGCTATCAGAAACCAAATCAGCTCTTCTCTCCAACTCTGTCTTTCAAACTACCTGGTCTCGCAAACTGACCTCTTGTTTTTATTTTTATTTATTTTTTAAAGTAAACTTTACCCCCAACAAGGGGCTTGAACTCACAACCCCGAGATCAAGAGTTGCATGCTCTACTGACTGAGCCGGTCAGGTGCCCCTGACCTCCTCTTTTTAAAGACTGTTTATTTTGCTCTCCTCTCCTCCCAGCTTGCTTCTTTTGAGTTCCCACTTTGGAGCCCAGTTTAAAAACAAAACAAAACAAAACCAAAAAACCAAAACACATTGATGTTCTAATCTCAACTTCTTAGGAAAGAGAATCCAATTGGCTCAGTCTAGATCTGATGTCCACTGTCGGCCCAGTCACATGGGGTCTGGGAACCATGATGAGGGAACACAATAGCCCCTTTGTAGGAACTGTGAAAGTAATCTCACAAACGGGAGAACAGGCAGGGAGGGCACAGTGTTACAGTGGAGAGGACACTGAACAAATTGTTAAGATACCCAGGTTCTAGTCCTGGCTCTGCCACTGATTTGCTGTGTGCCCTTAGGAAAGTCAGTTGACCTCTCTGAGCCTTAATTTCTTGAGACTACCAGGGTGGAATTGAGAACTTGAAAGCCTAAAAAGATCATAAAATATTTCACTCCACCTATGGGTTCAAAATAAAAACAGTAGTAATCCATAAGATAAGGGTCAAGCAGTCTGATGGGATTCTGACTTCTGACATAATGCTTTTTTAAACAAAATAACAAATAATTTTGGAAAAAGTACATATGGTTTGGGTGTCCCTAATTCATATTTAGAGCTTCAGAGTCCTCCCCAGCGGGATTCAAAACTGACTCCCTCTTGCCCTTCCTTCCACTAAAGCCCAAAAGAGCGATGGTAATCTCAGTGGCAGCCTTCTAACATAAGGAGTGATGAGAACCGCACATCCTTCAGAAAGTAATGTGGCCTCCCACAGCAAGAGCTCTAAAAATGTTTACACCCTTCAACCCAGGAAACCTAAATCTGGGGATTCTTCCTAAAAAAAAATAAGTCAAAGGCAGGGTCCCCGGGTGACTCAGTTGTTTGAGTATCTGGCTCTTAATTTCAGCTCAGGGCATGATCTCGGGGTCCTGGGATTAAGCATGTCACAGGCACCCTGCTCAGCAGGGAGTCTTCTTTTCTCCCTCTCCCTCTGCCCCTCCCCCTGCTTTCGTGCTCTCTCTCACTCTCTCTCTCAAATAAATAAATCTTAAAAAGAAAAAAAGGCAAAGGCAAAAAAAAAAAAATCCATAGACACAAAGATGCCCCTTGTAATAATATCTCTACAGGGACAAGTGGAAATAAGTAAAGAGCAATAAAATAGCCATTGGAGTGAAAGAAGCCAGACCCCAAGGGGCTCATACTGAAGGATGCCATTCATGTAAAGTACAAAATTGGGGAGGATGAACCTGTGCAATTAGAAGTCAGAATACAGGTTATCTGCTGGAGGGGAGTGGAAGCAGACATACTGACGGGGAGTCAGGAGACTTTGAATGTTCTATTTCTTGATCTGGTTACATGGATAAGCTCACTTGTGAAAACTCATCGAACTGCTATTCTGATATGTCCCCCTTATATATGTATATTGTGCTTCAATTAAAAAGTTTTCTACAGAGATGAACGAGAGAGGGATTTTTTTTTATTTTAATTTTTTACATGGTGGCGTATCTATTAATGGGACATTCTGGAATATTGAAAAATAATTACAAAAACAACCACCTCTCTTGGGCATGTGCTTAACACCCCTGTATCGTTTGCCCACCCTACCCGAGTTCTTTGTCTACCCTTCTCTGCCTGCCCTGAGTCCACATCACCCATGGGCTCCCTTGTCTTCCAGCTTCCTGTTGGGTGTAGCCAATGGGAGGGACCAGCAGGAGATCAGAAGGCTGGGGGGGAGGGGGGTGGG
This sequence comes from Phoca vitulina, assembly GCF_004348235.1. Taxonomy (NCBI): domain Eukaryota; kingdom Metazoa; phylum Chordata; class Mammalia; order Carnivora; family Phocidae; genus Phoca; species Phoca vitulina. The sequence goes on from NW_022589749.1 coordinate 8,066,545, forward strand.
GCATTTCTTTCAAACTCCTTTGTTTGAGCATCACGTCTCTAGTGGTGGCCACCTCGTACCTCCAGCTGTGGCTTCTGTCTGGATGGCTCTCCCCAGCCCCAGCCCTCTCTGGGCTTCCATCATTCTGGGTCCTTCCTATCTTCCTGTCTACTGTTGAGTTGACAAACTAAAGCTGGGAGCTTCCACCTCAAGATTTCCCATTAGGTCAGATTGAATTAAGCATCTTCGTTCTTAAGCCTTTATTAAGGGTAGTAATGACTTCCCTGTGTTGCCACTCTCTCTGTGCATCAACCTCTCTTCTCATACCCCTAACCGTGTCCACACTCTGAGAGAAGTTTCTTCTTTAAAGTCCCTTGACCCAGCTGCATGGGATTCAGTTTTCTTCTGGGACCCTGACCGTCACGGCCTCTCCCCAACCTGCCCCTGTGACAAGCAAATGCCCTTCCCGGACTCCGTGCTGCAGAGATTCTGCCCTCTGGAGGGGGTGGGAACCAGCCTGGGAGTGAAGCCAGCATTAATTTCATTTTGGCACCAGGAGCTGTGCCAAATGCTTCCATCTTTTTTAAATAACTGGGCCCTGCCCCCTCCCCATATGTGTCATCATCCTCTCCCCCCCCATGGTCCTGCCCCCCCCCCCCACCAGGCGAGGCTATGGACAAATAGAGCACGCTGAGCTAGGGAGAGAGAGAGGGAAAGAAAAGACTCTGGATGCCCTAGATTAGCCTGGTGCTCCAAGAAGTACGAATACCCGTCATGCCACCCCGTTGCTCTAACAAAAGACCACCTCTGTCTGGCCTCCCCTGCATGGGACACTGAAGCTTGAGTGTGGCAGATACTACCAGTTGTCTCACCAGATCCACTCTCTCCTTCCTTTCTTTCTTTTTCTGACTTTTACTGGGAGTGGCAGGTGCCCAACTCTAAAAACTCCCCTCGAATTGGAGCTGGCCTTGTGACTGGCTTTGACCAAAAGAATGCAGTAGAAGTGAGGCCTTAAAGAAGGCCTGGCACCCCCTCTTTGGCCCTGGAAGCCAGCCACTGGGAGGGGCGTCTGATCACTCTGAGACCACCATATTGTGTGGAAGCCCAAGCTAGCCATGGGACTCGAGGCCACCCAGAGGAGCACCAAAGCCCTAGACACGTGAACAAAGCCTTCTTGAACCTTCCAGCCTAGCCCAGCTGCCAGCCGAAGGCAGTTCAGTGGCTGGCCCCACTCCCGTCCTGTCCCTGCGCAACATGGGACAGAAACACCATCCAGTTGTAGTCATGTCCACCCGCCGAATGTAAGAAATAATTGCATTGTTTTACACGACAAAGTTCTGGCATGGTTCCATTGCAATAGTCACTGAAGCCTCTCTCCTTCTTGGGACCACAGGGAGAGACATCATCAACATGCTGGGCAGGAAAAAAGGCAAAGGAGAGAAACGGTGTGCGTCCTGGATGATACTGTTGAGCTGACAAGCTGAAGCTGGAAGCTTCCACCTCAAGCCCTCTTGTTATGTCAGATTGAATTAAGCATCTTATTCCTTAAGCCTTCTTAATCAGTTCTTCTGGTACCAACTGCCGAAGTCACTCCAACTGGTACAGCAGATTGGTCACAGATACAGAGTGAGCTGATGCTTGTAGGCGCGGCAGTAAGCTTGTCTTTCTATTCTGATGCTTCGGCCTCCCGGGGCCTTGCTGACTCGGGAAAGACAGCCTCTCCCAAGGTTAGCTCCTTCCCAGAGACAGCCAACAACCCACGTGCGAGCGCACTTTTCACATGCAAACCAGCCAATTCCAATGCCTACTTTATCAAGCTCTTAGCTCCCAGCTACTATCCCCCAGTCCTAATCACCCCAGGGCCAGGGAGCGACAACTGGGGACAGAGCCTGCACCCTGAGGCCTGCTGTAATTATTCAAATGAGCCAATCTTCAACCTTCTCAGCTTGCTTACCCTGGCTTGCCCATCCTTCCTGCAGAAATCACAATAAAGTCTCTTGCCCACGTTTTCCCCTCGCTCCCTCTACCTCCTGCCTGACTGTGGTGCTTTGCCATGTGGCCCCCTGTGAAATAATAGAAAACATACACACAGCGGACCCTCAGACCACATGAGTTTGAACTGCATGGGTCCACATTTACGTGGATTTTTTTCAATAAATAACAGTACATGCTATAAATGTGCTTTCACTTCCTTATGATTTTTAACATTTTTCCCTCTAGCTTACTTTATTGTAAGAATATAGTATATAATACATATAACATACAAAATTGTATTAATCAACTGTTTATGTTATCAGCAAGGCTTCTGGTCAACAGTAGGCTATTAGTAGTTAAATGTTGGGGAATTCAAAAGTTATACAGGGATTTTTGACCGTGGCAGGGGGTCAGTGCCACCAACCCCTACTTTGTTCAGTGGTCAACTGTATTTGTCTCAGCCCCCAATTCTGGCACAGAACTGCTAAAACCCTTGGAATTTCCTAAGTGACGAGAGCCCCAGAAGCATCTTGTGGTCTTTGAAATCCTGGTTCCTGACACAGTTCCTAAAGCATTTGGAACTGATATATTTACATTTATATGTAGTGCTTTTTACCACCTGCCGGACACCGTGCTGGGCATTTGCAAACATTCATTCAAATATCTCTATGAGGGGCGCCTGGGTGGCTCAGTTGGTTAAGCGACTGCCTTCGGCTCAGGTCATGATCCTGAAGTCCCGGGATCGAGTCCCGCATCGGGCTCCCTGCTCAGCAGGGAGTCTGCTTCTCCCTCTGACCCTCCCCCCTCTCATGTGCTCTCTCTCTCTCTCTCATTCTCTCTCTCTCAAATAAATAAATAAAATCTTAAAAAAAAAAACAAATATCTCTATGAGGTGGGTACTATTATTATTCAATTTTACAGATGAGGAAACTGGGGTCCAGGGAGGGGAAGCGACCTGCCCAACATCACACGGTGAAGAAGAAGCGGAGGCAGGATCCAAATCCGGCCTGTCTGGCTCTATTCAGTGACAATCAGCTAGCGCTGGTCATAACTGACCCCTTGAGAAAGGCATGAACTCCCAGCTCACATCAGCTGCACCCCCCCAGCAATTTTCTAATTCTGTTCCTCCCAGACCCCTTTGAGCTTGTGTTATCTGGCCCCCACATCCTGGGGTGTCTCAACCGCAATGGCAGCTTCCCTAAATGACCCCAGTAAGCAAGCCTCAGGCCACCATGTCCAACTTTCATTTTCTGGGTCCCAGGCTTTCTCGAAAATCGTCCTTTCTTCTGAGAGGTTTAGATTAATCCCCTTATTCGGTGGCTCAGGACCAGGCAGACAGTCAGGTCACCTGCTTCAGCCTAGCCAGACCGGATTACCTGCCATGACCCCAAAATTCACTCAGGCACACCTGCTCCTGAGACGTTTGCTGATTAATGACAGCAGGGAGTTCGGGGAGGGTGTGTTTTTCACCTTCTGGGAACGTCTATGGCTTGGCCACAGAGACCACCTGATGTAGGGCTGTAGTTAAACACGCAGCTCTTCAGTCCTCATCCCCAGCCCCTCAGCTACCCACCCTGAACTGGCATCATTTGGAAATCCCACCAAATTCCACATCATTTAAAGACCCAGAAAATAAAGCTGATTGAGTCAACAGTCATCAAACTAAAAAATTTGAGAGTGAACAGAATGTTCTCAAATCATCCATGTGATGAACATATTTGAGCTTTCCCTGCCTTCTTCTGGTACGAGCATCCGGAGTTCCCTTTTCCCACCCTGAGCCTGCGAAGTTTGGGGGGCGGGGGTGGGGGTGGGGGGAGGCTGCCCCATGCTATCTGGATGCAGGTGGCTTGGTTCATGGGGCTGCGTTCCTCTACCTCCAGCCCAGCTCCTGTCCCCTGTGAGACCCTAATTGCTTGCTACACCTGGAGATGGTACGCCAGTGGCCCTTTGGAGATCTGAGCCCCCCGCTCATCCTCAAATCTCTTTTCTCGGCTTCTTTTACCTCTTTGCCTCAAGCCCAAGGACTCTTCTGCTTCCTTTTCATTGGAAAATGCTGCTCCCACCCTCTTCCTTTCCGGTTGCCCCGGACACTTAGCTGCAAGGGAGGGTTCAATCTCCCAGCAAGCCTCTTGTTCACCACTCTGAGTTACTTTTCCTTTCTTTCTTTCTTTTTTTTTTTTAAGTAGGCTCCATGCCCAATGCAGGGCTTGAACTCATGACCCTGAGGTCAAGAGTTGGACACTCCACCGACTGAGCCACCCAGGTGCCCTCACTCTGAGTTACTTTTCACTGCACACCAGGCCCTGTGCTTGGGATTTTTGCAGGCATGAGCTCATTTGCTATGTGAGAAAATCACGTAGGGAAGGTACACAGCTCATGCAATCTCCCAAAGTTCTAACAATCATGGACACGGAACAGTTTTCCAGATTTGACAAACCAGTGGTGGGAAGGAGGGCATGGTGGTTATAGGCTTGGGCTGTGGAGTCAGAATTGAGCTCAGATCCCACCGCTGCCAGGTGCTAGCTGTGTGATTTGGGCAAGTGACATAACCTCTCTGGGCCTCTGATTCCTGACCCAGGCTGCCATGGCGCCTAACTCCGGGAGATATCATTCACCTTGGTGCACCAGGGGGCGCCATTTACGCAGACAACAGTGAATGTCACCCCTGGAGTCCTGCAGGGAGTGGAGCTCACAACACCTCTCTGGATCATTGTTGTCCAGGTTCACCCAGCAAGAATGAGCACTCAGCAATCATCCCAATAACCTACCTCCCCCCCTCCCCGATTTACAGAACAAGAAACTGAGGTTCAGAGAGGTTAAATGATATGTCGCAGGTTAAACAAGTGACTGAGTCAGGATTTGAATTCGGAGTTTCTTTTTGCCCAGAGCCTGTGAGCTCTCTAGGCTGCTGTCCTGTCTCTCCGAAGATCTCCAGTTTGGAAAGCTGCGACACCACGCGTCTTTCCCTTCATCTGTCATCATTTCCCGCGTTTTTTTTTTTTTTTTTAATAGTTTTCCCTG